>NC_133411.1:164493214-164800000 GCF_049350105.2 Macaca mulatta | reverse complement strand
GCTATGTTTTGTAGACATTTAATTAAACATTGATTTTGATTTTATGGATTTCATCCTGCGTTCAGTAGCTACCGATTTATATTTTTTCTTCTAGGTCCTGTATCTACTATTCTAGGGCCTTGTATATAGTTCATCCATCTTTCAGTTTTATCATTATATATTTAGTCATGGATTACTTTAAACCATGCATTTTCAATGGGGGAAATGTCACCCCTAAAGGGAGGAAAATGAGTTCTTGGGGAATGAAAAACCTTACTCTAATTGTGTATGAAGCATAGACACACATAGAGTACATAAACAGATATCCAGTACATCTAAGGAATAAAAATTTCCTGAGGTTGAGTCTATCAGGAAAAAATATCTCAAAAGTGTCCTTGTAGGGGGAACAATGAGGAAAAGGCTGAGAATTACTGCTTTGGGTTGTTTTAATATGCTTTATATGTATCCCTTTCATTTTCACAACAGAATTGAAGCTACTAAAGAGCAGGGATTGCATCTTCTATTTCTCCTGAATGTTTACACCTCATACTCAAAGGTCCCAACATTATTTTATCACCCTCCTGGGAGTACACTGTGGTCTAATTTCATGCAACTTTCCAAATTTAAAATAATGCAAATTCCTTCAAACTAAAAATTTGCCAAGAATTGCATGATTTCAAAGCTGGTAAGCCAAGTGAATTGTTAATCATCTTCACTGCCAGGTAATAGCATTAACAGTATAGAAATTCCTTTCACCTTTTGTAAGAAACAAATTATGTGAAGTCTCTAAGAACAATTCTCTCCAATAAAATGAATTCTCATGTACTGGAATCTGTTGAAGCATACTTATAGGAACTTAATATATGTTTTTAAAGTAGGAAGTTTGGAGGTATTTTTTAAAAATTGTTTATTATACATAAAGGTATTCAGCAGAAAATAGGTTAGCCATTGAATTATCATGTTCATTGTTCTTTATTGCCTGTGATCAAGGATACAGATATCACAGTGGCAGGTCTATCTATCATATGGAATGCTGAATTAAATAGACCTTATTACACTTCTAGTACTGGGAACAGTCAGCTGAGGTAGGAGCCAAGAGACATATCTCAATGCCATCTAGAGCACTTGGCTCTCAGCATCTGACCTAGAGCCTGGCACACAGTAGGCATGAAAATAAGTTATTTGTTAAATGGATGTAAGAACTTTGTCAGAGTATTAGAGTAACACTAGATGCTGGAAGGCAATCCAGCATCTATTGTGATGACAGTATATGGTTCCATTTGTTACACACATTCACAGCTTCATCAACATTTGATAGCAAACATGTGAAGGGCTCCTGGCACACCTAAAAACCACAATAATAATTCAAGACACAACACTGTGAAAGGCATGAGAAGATCCAAGTTTAAGGTTTCTTCCATTCACTAGCACTGAGAACAAATTTGGGCAATTTGCTCCTGTCCCTGGACCTTGATTTTCTCATTTATAAAAAAGGGCATTGGATCAGTGATCCCAAAAGGCCAACATTCTAACTGTAACATTTTATGTGTTTTATGCACAATGAAAGCTTATCAACAATTTCTCACAGTCAGCTTTGGGTTTCGATTTCTAGCCTATATTCATGAGACTAATAAAGGTTAGCAGCAGGGAAACTGTTTCCATGGTCTTGAAATCTCTGCTTCTGGATTTTCAAGATGAGCACAGACTATGCAGAATTCTTCCACTCAAATCAGGCCATGCCTGCCAAAATCAGCCACATTTCCACAATATTATAATTTTAGATTTTTTTTTAAAAAGAATCTTACTTCAAATATAATTCAATATAATGAGTACAAGTTTTGTCTGACATGGTCTGAAGAAGAGAATGTCACTTTTCTGACTCTCAAGGTAATTATAATCTAAAAACAGAAACTAGAACTATAAAGCAATTAAATAACAAGGAGGGATAATATATGTTAAGGTTTTTAATTGAATATATTCAACAGCAAAGATTTAAAGATTAGATAATTAGTGCTATGAATGGTCAGACCGTGAAGAGGTTGATGTTAAGTGGATTTCCCTCAAAGGTTCAGCAAAGGAGGCTTGCCTTGGAATAATAGGATCCTGGTCTAAAGTTGATTTTTTTGTCATGTTCTTCTAATTTCCTCCTCCATATTTTGCTCTCTGCAGTCAGAAAGATCAATTGGAATCCCTCTTCCAGACGAAATCATGCAAGTCATTTGCAGACAAGGTAATCCCTGGCTTGTCTCTTCACCTGGTGATCATTCTCTGCTCCTCCAGCATTTTTTCACAAAAGAATTTGTCTAGTCTGTACCCATCTCATCTCCTATCACCATCCTTGTTTCTGCTCAAAAGGTATCCCTCTTTCCTAAGCCTCTTTGAGTTGAGAAACCCAAAGTTGAGTTACCAAAGAGTAGAAAAGACTGTCAGGAATCATCTTAAAAAGAGAAAGAAGTTTGAAAAGACATTGACAATATCACCACTGTAGAAAAACATCACAATGTAAAAGTTGGGAGAAATCCAAGATTTAAAACACAGATTCAGACATGCACACGTTCTTAGAAGGAACATTGGTAGTAAGTTATCTTTCTAAAGACTTAAATGCCAAGAATGAAAGGAGAGTAGAAGAAAGAGAATTTAAAAGAGAAGAATTTACAAGGAAACAAAAGCAATTAAGAAGATAAGAAAACTAGAAATACAAATTTAGGAAGAGAATTGGGATGGAAACAAGCTAAAAAATACACTGATTAGAAAGAAAGAAAGAGAAGAGAAGGAAGAGGGGAAGAAAAGCCATCCAGCCAAGACTAAAATGAATTGGCTATCACACTGGCTTCCAAAGAAAATTAATGTAAATAAAATGAAGACCATGTAATGAGGAAGACATACATTCAACACAACAATCTGGCTCCCTAGTTGTGCTTAAAATACAGCCACAAAAAAATATATGAATTAGAACAAAATGACTTACTGTGTGGTTGCCGCACACGGAGCAGGCTGTGCCGCTTCATTCTGGCACTGTTTGAAGAAACTAGTCTCGAATGCCATTTGGACAGAACCCAAGGTGTTCATGCCCCAATAGGAAGTACAAATTGTTAAAAGAAAAATGTTGAAGGCATTTTCTCTGTTGGTGTGTAATTTCTCAATGTTATTGCCAGCACAAGAAATGATTTGAAGGTGAACAAAAGTTAATGAAGCACTGTAACAAACACTAGTAGTGCTTGTTAATGTATCTACTCTTTCTCAGGTTTCCTAAGTCTCTTTTTATTCCTCTACAAATCACTCTGTAGAGCTGTTTGAGCACACGTTGGGTTCCACCGGAGGGGCATCTTTTCATCTCTTTAGTATGGTAGGCTCAAGAGCACACAAGTCACTTATTCACTGTGAAGTTCCAGAAACAAAGGAAGTATCAGTTCCACCAAAGTGGAGAATGAGTGAGTGACGTCACTGACCATCTTTTCCATTTAAGTCTAATTCAAGGAGAAGAAAGGTACCTGGAAAGAGGAAAGTGTTATGCACAAAATCCTAGGGCAAGAGATAGAGTGGGCAATGTGGTGAAGGTTTTCCAGCCTCCCAAATTGGGGCCACTCCTTTAGAGAGAGGGCTGCAGGTGGCAGCAGAAAAGGTTGTTTCCCCAAGAAATCTTGTGAGATGCAGTGTACAATGGACCAGATACATATCCCAGGTGACAAAAAGTAACACCGATGGGAGTGCAGGGCCATTCTCTTTATTTTTTCATGCCACATGGCTCAGATTTAAGTCCTCGACAATGAAATACTTTCAGAATTCTAGGAGATACCACTTTTGTAGCATTTGGTGTTCTCTTGGTGGCTTCTGGCAGTAGTGGAGGAGACAGGCACAAACAAATGAATTCGAAAAAGAGGATATCAGAGCCAGGGAAGCAGCAAAATAAGTAGAATATGGTGGTCATCACATGGGGAATGTGGCTGATGGAGAGGCAGCTGAAACACTTCCAGGACTCCGGAAAAGACTTGACAGTGGGTGGGATGCACAACATAAACAGGTGTAAACAGGAATCAGAGTGTGTGAAATACAAATACTGTCGTGAACTTATTTGCACCCAGAGGTTATTAAGGCCAGAAGGATGTTTAGATTTCATCCCATTTATATTTCCTTATGATTTGGTAATTTTATGTGAGTCTTGGTAAAGACTTATTCTGGGGGAAATATATACACACACACACACATACAGTATACTCATATAAGTTAGATAATCTTACATAAATTTTAACAATAAAATGTAGAAATGAAGCCATTGGAAAGGATCAGAAAATTCACATGCAATAAGCTATACTTGAAGATTGTGGTCGATATTTTAAAACCTGGATATTTTGAGACACTATTAATCCCGGATGATAAAGATTGATATGGAGCCATGACCTTTCTAAAAATGGCAGTATCATGTTTGTGATCATACACATACAATGCAATGCTATTCCACTAACATTCACCCTACTCATCTTTAAAATGAGAGTCACTGAAGCTGGCTCTGTGATAGAACAAGCAGCTAGATACCAAGTGAGGCCCTGAAATAATCCTCTTACAATTTTCATGCAGAAGATATACAGCTCCCTTTTCTGAGCAACAAAGTCCAAATATTTATGCAGCTGATTATAAAGCAATTAAAGAAACAGAATGCAAACGAATCATAAGATTGAGGGATATCTTCCATTTTGACAATGCACTCTCCTAAAATTGGTATTTTTTGTGTGTACATGATTCATTTTCTCTTCTCTTTCTATTATTACCAAGTGACAAATTAGTTACCACTCACTCCTTTTTATCCTCAAGGAGGAAAATAATTCTATCGGGAGGCAAGAGTGTACCCAATCCTTTAGGCAGTTCTCTTGTACTGGCTCACTCAAATTTGCCGTTCTAGTGTTGTGCTTTTTCATGGCCCTCTGTGGATATTTTTTACTATCAGGATTGACATGATGTGCAACCACCAAGCTACTACCTTGGCTAAAATTCCCTGTGCTGGGGAATCTAATGACCTTCTTGGGACCAAAGCCCAGGACTGGCTTTATGCCCTAATTCCACTTGTCTGTCATCTAACTTCTCACTGCTGGATTTCTTACACTGCTTCTTTTACTAAAATCTGTCACTAGAATCCTTCAACTTTATTATTTAAAAGAAGAATATGATGATTTAAGTCCTTTGCATTTTCCTATCAATAGCTGATTTTTAAACTTTCTTATTGCGTAAAGGAAAAAAAATTTTAAAAGACATATTAGGTAGAGTGTCAACACATAAAATAGTAAAAAATAACACTGTGTTAGTCGAGGACATTGGGGAGGGGGCTGGGCAGGTAGTGATGGCAGATCTAGGCCAGCTACACACATTTCCCATCCTCACCCAACTATGCACCTCTGTACCTTCCAGAGAACAAAATTTAAAAACCACAAATTCATGATACAATACAACCTCTGTCTTAAGGAATAGTTGAGTATTTTCCATTAGAAAAAAAATGAGCCTACAAGATATCATCAGCCTTCCATGAATATGGTTATCACTTGTCGTTTGCTCCCAGACTATTAAAACAGTATATTGTAATTTACTACCAACAATATTCGTTCTCTAGGAATAGTCTGTAAATTACAAGATGTTATCTTGAATTCTCTAAAAGAAACCCTGGAATGTTAAATTTTGAAAAAAAAAAAAATTGGTCTTCATCTGTTAAGCTGTTTAGAATGTTCTGTGTCCAACACCAGGAAGAATTTTAATATATTCAGCTAAAGTCTACTACAAAAGATGCATTCAAAGTTCGCATGCCTCTCACTCACTTTAAGGGTTTAGCAAAACCTGGAAGAACTGCACAGTGATCTCAGAAGCTCTTTCCATGCCCTGGGAAGCAAATCCTATTATTTATTCAGCCCAGTCTAAAATACTCTATAATCTCTGCTTTGGTTCTTGTAATCTTATTTTCCAAATGCATTCCATCCTAGAAGTGGCATTCTGGTGATCTACAGACAGATATTTAACCAGCAGATAAAGCTTTCCCTCAAAAACCTGATCATGCTCTCTGCATAGAGTCATTATGGAATAGCAAGTGAATAAAGGAGAAAATGATAGTTATTCATAGATATTTACAGCAGTGTTCCACCAGGACCCCCCTTGTCAAAAAGTATTAAAGATCCCTTAAAAAATGCATATTTTCCATCTTTGAAATGTTTATTAAGCAAACCAACTGTTTTTAAGGTCTATTGGAATAAAATACCTTTGGGTATTACTGGCACTTAATGATTCAAAGGCTGAAACTAAGACTTCTTTTTAGATAAGCAAGAAGGAAGATACACTTTGTTCCTTAAATGAGTTCAGCAGGGGGCCTGTTTGGAGCACCTGTAGGAGAATTGCAGACAATTGCAGACAGATCATTCCCCACCCTCTCAGAGTCTAACATTCACCAGATAATTAGCCTTGAGCTAATCAATGATTTAAAACATGAAATCATGCTTGCTGTGTCCTTTATGAATGAAAAAGGACCAGTGATTTATCATGAGCAGGGCATATGTCCTATTACAGTATGTTAAAAAAATAAGTTATCCATTCATTCCATCCTTTATTTCAGAAGTCTTCATCGAGCACCTACTATGGTTCAAGGTAGATTGTGCTTTTTGAAGTCCATAGACAGAAGGTTGCCACCTGACAAAGCAGACAGACATGCTCAAGAGGGTCAATTTAGTTCATTTGTTATAGTCCAGTCAGGTCCCCAGCCCAAAAGAGAACCGAAGTGATGTCATCTAATTCCAGGGTTTATCTGCACTTGTCAATACAGGGTTACAGAAACAAAGCTCACAAGAAATTGATGTAAAAGCCAGTGGAGAAATAACTGCAATATTGACCAGGGTTTGACAAGTGTACCTCAACTGCTGTGTTCTTTAGAATTATGTAGAAATAGAGTCAAAAATCTCACTATCACTTGCTGTCTGGCTTTGTGCAAATCAGGCAAACTCTTAGACCCTCAGTGTCTTCATCTGGAAAGCAATAATCAAAACTTACTCAACAAAGTTGTTGCTACTAAATGAAATAACCTTTATATAGTGCTTATCATCATTCATTCAATAAATATTCATGAGTACACATCAAACTGTGCACCCACTATGCACCAAACATCATATGAAGAACTGGAAACATAAAAGTGAGTCAATCAATTGTCTGCATGGGCTTTTGGAGATGAATTGAGGAAAATATAAGCATACACTGAGATTTGGCAGGTTCCATTCCAGACTACCACAATAAGGCAAATTTGCAACAAAGTGAGTAACAACCTTTTTGGTTTTTCAGTGCATTATAAAAGTTATGTGTGTCTGTTGTCTACTAAGGGCATAATAGCATTATGTCTTAATAAGTGTACATATGTTAATTAAAAATGCTTTATAGTTAGTAATTGCTAACAATCATCTGAGCCTTCAGTGAATTGTAATCTTTTTGCTGGCAGAGGGTCTTGCCTCAATGTCGATGGCTGGTGACTGATCAGAGTGGTAATTGCTCAAGGTTGGAGTGGCTGCGGCAGTTTCTTAAAATAAAACAACAATGAAGTTTGCAGCCTTGGTTGACTCTTTCTTTCGCAAAAGATTTCTCTGTAGCATGCTATGCTGTTTAGTAGCATTTTACCAACAGTAGAACTTCTTTCAAAATTGAAGTCAATCCTCTAAAATCCTGTCATTACTTCATCATCAAAGTTTCTGTACTATTCTAAATCCTTTCTAGTCATTTCAACAATGTTCATAGCATCCTCACCAGGAGTAGGCTCCATTTTAAGGAACCACTTTCCTTGCTTATCCATAAGAAGTAGCTGCTTATCTATTCAAGTTTTAGCATGAGACTGTAGTAATTCAATCACATCTTTTGGCTTCATTTTTCATTCTAGTTCTCTTACTATTTTTATGACATCTGCAGTTACTTTTTCCTCTGAAGTCTTAAACTCCTCAAAGTCATTCATGAGGGTTTTTCCAAACTCTTAAGATTGCTATTTTGACCACCTCCCATGAATCACAAATGTTCCAGAAGGTTTTTAATGTATTTTGCTCAGATGGATCAGAGAAGTCACTATCTATGGCAGCTATAGCCTTAAGAAATGTTTTCCTAAATAATAAGACATGAAAGTCAAAGTAACTCCTTGATCCATGGGTGCATAATTAATGTTGTGTTAGCAGGTATGAAAGCAACACTCATCTCCTTGTACATCTCCATCAGGGATCTTAGGTAAGCAAGTGCATTGTCAATGAACAGAATTTTTTTTTTAATAATCTCTTTTTTCCTGAGCAATAGGTCTCACAGCAGGCTTAAAATAGTTACCAAATCATGCTGTAAACAGATATACTGTAAGCTAGGCTTTGCTGTTCCATTTCTAGAGCACAGGCAGAGTAGATTTTGCATCATTCTCAAGGGCCATAGGATTTTCAGTATGGCAAATGAGCATTGACTTCAACTTAAAATCACTAGCGCATTAGCCTCTAACAAGAGAACCAACCTGCCCTGTGAAGCTTTTAAAGCTTTTAAAGCCTGGTTTTAAACCAGACATTTATTTCTTCTCTCTAGCTATGAAAGTCCTATATGACATCTTCTTCCAAAAGATGGCTGTTTCATATGCATTGAAAATCCATTGTTTCATGTAGCCATCTTCATCAGTGATTTTAGCTAGACCTTCCGAATCACTTGCTGCAGCTTCTGCATCAGCACTTGCTGCTTCAACTTGCACTTTTATGTCATGGAGATGGCTTCTTTCCTTGAATCTCATGAACCAACGTCTGCTAGCTTCTAACTTTTCTTCTGCAGCTTCCTTACCTCTCTCAGTCTTCAAAGAATTAAAGAGATTTAGGGCCTTGTTCTGGATTAGGCTTTTGCTTAAGGGAATGTTGTGGCTGGTTTCATCTTCCATCCAGACCACTCAGACTTTCCCCATATCATCAATAGGCTGTTTTGCTTTCTTATCATTCATGTGCTCACCAGAGTAGCACTTTATATTTTCTGCAAGAACTTTTCTTTTGCGTTTACAATTTGGCTAACTGTTTGGCAGAAGAGACCTAGCTTTCAGCCTTTCTTGGCCTTCAACCTGCCTTCCTCATTGAGCTTCATTTCTAGCTTTTGATTTAAAATGTGAGACATGAAACTCTCTTTCATTTGAATACTTAGAGGCCACTGTAGGGTTATTAATGGGCCTAATTTGAGTGTGATTTCTGTCTCAGGGAATAGGGAAGCTCAAGAGGAGGAAATGAGATGGGAAATGGCCTGAAGGTGGAGCAGCTAGAACACATAGAACATTTATCAATTAAGTTCTCTGTTATGGGCATGGTTTATGATACCCCAAAACACTTACAATCATAAGTGTTAAAGATCATTGATTACAGATCATTATATCAGATATAATAATAATGAAAAAGTTTGAAAGTTGAATAGTGACAATTACTAAAATGTGACTCAGAGCACATGCTGTTGGAAAAATGGAACCAACAGATTTGCTTGATGCAGAATTACTGAAAAGCTTCAATTTGTAATAAACAGCATATCTGAGAAGCACAATGTATTAGTTCGTTTTCATGCTGCTGATAAAGACATACCCAAAACTGAGAAGAAAAAGAGGTTCCATTGGACTTATAGTTCCACACGGCTGGGGAGGCCTCAGAATCATGTCAGGAGATGAAAGGCACTTCTTACATGGTGGCGGCAAGAGAAAAATGAGGAAAAAGCAAAAGCAGAAATCCTGGATAAACCCATCAGATCTTGTGAGACTTATTAATTAACTATCATGAGAATAACATGGGAAAGACTGGTCCCCATGATTCAATTACCTCCCCCTGGGTCCCTCCCACAACATGTGGGAATTCTGGGAGATACAACTCAAGTTGAGATTTGGCTGGGGACACAGCCAAACCATATCACACAATAAAGGCAAATGCAATAAAAAGAGGTATGCCAGTAATGCAATGGTCAGACTCTACTGGCACATGAGGACTTAGCTGCATGCTTCACAGTGCCAGGCTCAGTCAGGGTGGGCATTCCCTGTCAGGTCATCAGGTTGGTCCTAAGAGTCCCTCTAAGACTTTCCTCTTTCTAAGCCTCCTTAGTTGTTGGATGGCCCTTATAATTGACGGTTTCACTCAATATACATCTCCAAAAAAGTAATAGTAATTAATAATTTCTAAGGTTATACCATGTGCTAGACAAAATAGTTTTAACCTACAAATCTGGCTCTCTCCCTATCATGACTTTTGCATCTGCTTTCTTTAATTTATTCAGTGTTTATGGCATATTTGTAAAGTCTGAAGTTAGCTAAACTGGACCTATACTTTCCAGAATTCTCAGATCTGCAGCATTGGCTACATGCGACATCTTGCCCGGGATTTGTTAGTAACCATTTCTCCTGTAGGTCATCCCTAACATTGAATTTGGAGGCCAACAACCTTTCAAGAAAGACAGGGAAGATGCTGTTATGTTCACAGCATCTGCAGCATATGAGTGCCAGACACACAGTCGTCTCTTTGTTGAATGGCTATGATCCATTCAGTTTATAGAAGAAGAAACTGAAACTCAGAGAAGGAGATTGTCATGCTCAAGGTTGTCCACGTATTAAATGGCAGTTTCCTAACTTGTGGGTAAATGTTCTTTGTACTACAAGATTAAACACGGCATGACAGCAAATTAAAAGGAAGGATAGTGTTCAACAGACAAATGATGCATATTAGGTCAAAAGATAAGATGGTACTTTATGCTATTTCTTTGAGACTCCTGTTGTATCTTTTAAAAACCCTATAGTTAAAAGTCACACATAAAAAAGTGAGGCCAGTGTCAATAGGCATATATCTGTCTCTCTATCTCTCTCTCAGCAGATCATAAGCACAATATTTTACATGAAAAGAACTGTCTAGAAAATCCCTCTACCTACATACTATATAAGCATTGAGGAGGTAATTATTCTTTTCAAAAATATTCCATTATATATTTAAAAATAAAATATATGAACAAATTAAAAATGATAGACAAAGTAAAATTGCTTTAGGTTACTTTAACCATTAGAAGGAAGTTACTGTGGTGATGGTTGTAGAACACTATGAATGTACTAAATGTCACTGGATTATACATGTTTAAATGGCTAATTTTATGTTCAGTGTATTCTGTCATAATTTTTTTTTTTTTTTTTTTTTTTTGAGACGGAGTCTCGCTCTGTCACCCAGGCTGCAGTACAGTGGCACGATCTTGGCTCACTGCAAGCTCCACCTCCTGGGTTCACGCCATTCTCATGCCTCAGCCTCCCCTTTGCCACAATTTTTTAAAATGAGGTTGAAATTCTGCAAAGAAGCCTATTACGCATTACAGTGGTAAGTTCTATTCTATCAAGAATGGACAAGGCCATGAGGGAGTGACTTACAATATGGTTGCCAGGAAAACTTTCTCCTCTTTGGAAGAAGATACCCGATAGCTACAGAAATATATCATGCATGTTTCTGGAAACCCTCTCCTCTGGTGATTTAAGTCAAGTCATGGGAAACAACAAAAGACACTCTTCCCAAAGGCATATGAAGATGCCTATTTTCACACTTCCTCACAGATGCGCACAGTGACACATCAGCACACACACGCAGTAGAGTGAGCACTTCACTGGGAATACTTCGGACGTCTCCTCTCTGATAGCTGGTGAGTACAGGCTAGCAGGAAGTCAGCTGTAAAAGACCTTCTGACACGCAGCCAAAGCTCTAAAGCCCTGCTGAGGAGTTTGTCCTCCCAAAAGCCTGTGATTCTAGGATAACATGCACAGGGAGTTGAAAGTTGTTTTCTCTTTAATCCAGGAAGAAACTAGGTATTTAACTGAAGCTGAATTAAGTTAGTGAAAATACATACATTGTGTCTAGGATTTACCTTTCTCTACCACCCCTTTGTGAACTTTGTACATAGTAGATGTTCTAAGAATATTTACTAAATTACATTTTATTCCACGAATATTGATAATTAGAAATTAGTTCATTTAATTGGCTAATCAAAGAAGCGGTGTATTTTTAATGTGTATTTGTGTTGTCCATGCCAGTCAGAGTCCCTACCACAGTCATTGTCCCCCATGTGGGAAGTTGCTTCACTCAGAGGCTCCTGCTCAGTCAAGAAGAACTTAGGTTTCTATTTGAATAATGGGTGGGCCTGGGCTGAACCGATGGAGTTTACCTTACTCAAGATCAACAACAGATGGGTAGGCTAGATAGAGATCTATGAAGAGACCTTGTTGAAAACAAAACAAAATAAACAACAGCAACAACAACAAAAAAATCTCTGCCCCATGCGAGCAACAATAATTAGCTGACCCAGAAAGATTCTCCCCTTTGGAATTTGTACAAGAATATGTGGAAGAAATAGCCCAGTTGTAAATAAAGGAAAAAGGAGAAACTGAAGAAATTAGAGAGAGAAAAAGAAAAAGACTGACGGAACTCAGCACAGCCCATGGGAAACAGAGAAACACAGCAGCTTAGCAGTTGGCATTATCTCCTTACAGAAAGGCTGCCTCTGTTTCTTTCAACACAGAACACACAAATTCACACCATAAACAAAATCAGATTGTAAGAAAAATTCTCATTTGCATTTTCATGTTTCAGCAATGCTTAGCTGGTTCAAGTACATAAATAATCATTGCCCAAAGATTTGGCCAAAATTAACTGAAGTACAGACATAGGGCTTGGAAGAAATAAAATTGATTGCATGTAACTTGTATCTATAAAGTGCTAGCAAATGGACCAACAGTAAGTGGAATTTTCTGATACATTCGTTATGAAGAACAAAATAAACTTGGGGATCTGTCTGTAGAATTCTACTGCTACAAATGCTTTGAATAAGCAATTGTAAGGAACAGAAGAACAATAGAGTTCATTGAACATGTACTATATGCCAAGCACTACACTAAATTATCAAATTTAATCTTGATAATAGTCCCATTGGGTACAATAATCATCTCCAAATTGCAGATAAAGGTGCTGAGGTCAAGGAAGTAAAGTCAGCAATTGTGGTCACAGAACAACTAGGGGACCATGCTGGGGTTCCTGACCTGGTTTGCATATCTGTAAGATGATATTTTAATGTTATCACATCTGCCAATCACTTACCATATGACCCCGATTTAAAAAAAAGTAACCAACCTGTGCTTCTTCAGTTATAAAATGATAATATTAGAGTAGATGATGACTATAATTGCTTCCAGTTTGAAAACGCTATTGTTTAAAGTACAGATAAATAACTTTTGAGTTTAAAGAGGGAACATCATCAACAATACCAACTAACATTTTACAGTTGGGTGCATAGTAAGTGACCATAAATCAGTTGAATTAATATTTTTAAAAGACTACCTTATTAAACACTTTATCTTATTTGATCTTCACACCTCTAAGATTTAGTTACATGACTATGCCATTTTTATACATGCAAAAACTGAGAAAACTGAGCCTGAGAGTGGAAAAGTGACTTTCTTAAAAGGCACACAGTAAGTGTTAGAAATAGCTTCAACACAAGAAGTCTCAAATTAGAATGTGAGGCCTCGACGGAGAAGATACAAAACTGTGGGAGCCTACAATTTCAAGTTGGTTAAATCTTTAGAATCAAATTGTTTAATTTTTAAAATATCAACTCACGAACAAACAGTAAAGCAGGGTAGGTTCCAGGAAATCTATGAATAGTTATGAATGAGAAATCCATATTTTGGGTAAAGTCCCACTAAGCCATCACCTTCTGTCATTTTTGTTCTTGATCTATGAAGTGGGGAGAAACCACCAGCTACAGGTAAGTAATAAGGTTAAGAAGTAAAAAGGTTAAATGTTAAAGTAGGCATGGAAGTCATTTGAAAATACAAGTGCAATGCAAATGTAAGATTTCTTTATCAATGTTCTAAAAGGTTCATCTTCTCAGCTAGACGCCAAACAAGTGATTCCAGAAGCTTTCAGATATGTGAGGTCAGGCCAGTTTTAAAAAATAAGGTAATTTTTTTTTTCTTACCACATGTCTTTATAAAAAGAGCACCAGACTTAGTGAACTTTTTCAAGAAATCCTAAGTGGTGTGTTCTTGTTTCAGATCTGCCAGTTACTATCCAAGAGACACAGGCAAATCATTTAGCTTTTTCAGGCTCCATTTTCCCAGGTCAGAGCTCCTTCCAGAGGGGCTCTAGTCTTAGTCTCCTTAGGGCCCTCAGAGTTACTGATTCATCTTCAGAATCTCAGCACCTTAATTTATATTTCATCTTTTTGATTGGCATATCCACCTGGCTACTTAGAATCAACTCAGTTTTAGTGTTACTTTTTTTTTTTTTTTTTTTTTTTTTTTTGAGACAGAGTTTCACTCTTGTTGCCCAGGCTGGAGTGCAGTGGTAGGATCTCGGCTCACTGCAGCCTACGCCTCCCGGGTTCAAGCGATTCTCCTGCCTCAGCCTCCCGAGTAGCTGGGATTACAAGCGCCTGCCACCACCACTGGCTAATTTTTTGTATTTTTAGTCGTGACAGGGTTTCACCATGTTGGCCAGGCTGGTTTTGAACTCCTGGGCTCAAGGAATCCACCTGTCTGGGCGTCAAAGTGCTAGGATTACAGACATGAGTCACCACACCTGGCCCATTTTTAAAATCTTACATCAACTTTTGAAATATGAGACACATGCCAAAACTCCAGCATTTGGTGTTAAAAATTACACCTTTAAATACTTCCTTAATAATAAATATGTTCATTACCTTGATTTTGGTGATAGTAACATGAGTTATACATATTTCTGAACTCATCAAATTGTTTATATTCATTATGTTCAGTTTTTTTTGATTACCAGTTATACATCAGTGAAGTTGGAAAAATCTTTATTGAATAATAAAAATATAATTTATTTACTACTTATATTTTCAAAGGATTATATGCCTTCAAAATACACTATGAAAAATCTTACTCCTGCATTTTGAGAATTCTTACTAGGACAATTTCCAACATCTATAAAAAGCTAGTTGCAAAAAGGTAAAAACTGTGTGTAGGGTTGGGGGAAATCATGGTTATCTTGCTGCTATTGTTTTTAATTTGTGTTGTTTTTAAGCTTTCTCTGTACTCTACTTTGTTATGTCTTTATTAAAATGATATAAAAGGGGGATGTTTACAAAATCCTAATTGCAAGAAACTTCTAGAAAAGTTTAATTAATGGCTTTCCAAAATTGGAATATTTGCAGTAGTTTGATTATTTTAGAATGTAAATGCCAAATAAAAATCTTTACTACAGTGGAAGGAATGGCCTATATAATCATTATCATGGCATACAAATAAATCCAAAAAATCACACAAATTTGCTTGTAGTAGATTATGTGTAGGTAGTCACAAAGCAGATATCATTTTTTGAGGAGTTAGGGAAAACCAGCATAAATTAGTAAAAGGCGAACAACAAATTTTATTAAAAAGCACAGTTTCGTCATTCAAGTATGAACAGAAGTTTAAGTCATGCTATGTTTTTTCTCGTTAGGGCTTTTTGGATAATCCTGATTTAATAATTAGGTAATAATTGTTTCTAAATTCCATGTGAACTGTCTGCAAATGGGAATTTCCAAAGCGTTTAAAACTTTATTTTCTTCGTATTTACAATAGCTCTCCTACAGTCTTCTGTGTACCATTTAATTGGCTATCAAATCATTTTCCAAAGGTCCTGAAAAGGTAAGTTTCAATCTCATTGCCCTCCATAAAGCAAATCATAAATTCTAACTAATTGTGATGGGGTGGAGGGTGGGCTAAACAGGAAATTACATGCAGCAAAGAGCATTTTTAATATCATCCCATTTTATTTTTCTTGAGGTTTCTAATCTAAAGCATGCTTCTAAAATATCATTCCCAGCACATGGGAAGAAACACATTCTTTTAAGGTGGAAGTGTTAATTAATGTGCATGACACAGAAAGAACAAGGAAAAGGTTACAGCCGATGCTTCTGCTAATAGCATTTCTAAAAATAGAGGATTTTTGAAACAATGCTCTTTCATGTTAGTGAAATTTCTCAAAGGCCCAGGATTAGTGCTAAGATACAATAATTTGTTAAAACAAAGTCACCTGTCACATGGATATTATTTGCATGCATTCTCATTTCAGTAAATTTTATCATTTATTTCTCATCAAAGTTAATTTCCAGGGAAAAAGCTGTGATGGTTTTCCTCTTTCATATGACTTCCTCTTGTGGTTTTTCTGGGGTTACCAACAGGAGCAGGTTTCATTCTGAAGTTATGATCAGAATGGCCTATAAAATCATTAGCATGGCATACAAATAAATCTCCCTCTATCTCTTCAGTGTTGTTCAATGTCACATTCTCTCTAACAACTTATTCCATGGCACACTAAGCTTTCTTCTGGTCCTCAAACGCATGGAGCTTTTCCATAACCCTGTGTCCCTGCATGTCCCTCTGTCTCTCTGCCTAGAATGTTCCTGATTCTCCTCTAAGGAAGCCCTAGCAAGTCATTCAAGACATGGATCAAACATTAAGGTAGCCCGTGAGCCATGTCTAGCCAGGGAAACATGAGCGATACCTGGTTAGCAGCATTTAGGAGTCACTTTCCTCCCTAATAAAAGGAAAGAAGTGTGTTAAGAGAGCTTCCGTCTCTTGCCACTCCGACTGCCTGTCTTCTTCAAAAGCAACCTCATGAGCTTGTTTTTCCTGAGCTGCAGCAGCCAAGCTGTACACTGAGGGGATTGCCGACATGGTGAGGATGGCAGAGAGGAGGTGTGGGAAGAACCCACGTTTATGATATCACACTGGATAGTACACCACCCCTCGGGCTGTCTACTAAAAAGGTCTGAATTGTTTAAGCATCATTGGTCAATGCTTCCAAAAGCATCTAATGGATATTCCTAGCCAGGGGAAATTACTCACTGCTGTGGTTCCCAAAGCATTCTTATAACATATCTCTCACGACATTTATTCATATTGTGTTGGTGTCACAATCTTTTTAAATATGTGCCTCATCTAAAAAACTCTGAACTCCCCATTCCCTAGTATACTATCCAGCTCAGAGGAGAAAATAAAAGTCTGTTGGATGAATTAATTAATGAATTAAATAGAGACATAGGATGAGTTCTGGGGTACTGCTCATATCACTGCTACCACTCCATTTGATTTTTTTCATGTGGTTGCTATTAAAGTATGCTCCATGTTGTAGCTTGCATTGGTTCCAAAGTCATCTGATATTCACCTGGGACAGCAGAGACAATTTACCAAAAGGTAATTGCTGAAAAGTATCCCTGGCACAAATTTCTTAGAGGTTACAAACTGAAAAGAAGGCAGAAGGAGAAAGGGATATAAAGTGTCAATAGAAAAGAAGTTTGATCTCCGAGTCCAAGCCAAAAGAATCTGGATAGGGCTCATGTATTCATTCATATACTTATTTGTTAATTCATCTAGACTTTGTTGAGCATCTGCTATGTATTATGTTATGTCTAGATGCTAGCAATTCAGCGTGATTCAGACAGACGAGATCCTTGTGCTCATGAAACTTACAGTGTAGAAGGAATAAGTCATTTTGAGTACAGTCATGTGCTGCATAATGACATGTTGGTCAACAACGGACTGTGTTTACCACAATAGTCCCATTTTAAGATTATAATAAACTAAAAAATTCCTATAACATAGTAATATCTTGATGATTTTGATCCTGTGTGGCCTATACTAACATGTGTGTTGTCTTAGTTTTTAATTAAAAAGTTTAAAAAGCAAAAAATTTAAAAATTTTAGAAATAGGATAAAAGCTTACAAAATCAGGGTTAAAGAAAGAAAACATTTATATACAACTGTATAATGTGTTTGTGTTTTAAACTGTCATTTCAAAAGTCAAAAAAGTTTTAAAAAATTAAAAAGTTTGTAGAGAAAGAAATTATAGTCAGCTTAATTTATTCATAAAGAAAATATACATGTTTTTAAAATTATAGTGTAGTCTAAGTGGACAGTGTTTATAAAGTCTACAGTAGTGTATAATAATGCCTTAGGCCTTCATATTCACTCAGCACTCACTGACTTACTCAGAGCAACTTCCAGTTCTGCAGGCTCCGTTCATGGTAAGTGCCCTAGACAGGTGTGCATTTTTACCATTATACCGTAATTTTATAGTACATTTTCTGCTTAGATAAATAAATACTTCCCATTCTATTACAGTTGCTTATAGTATTCAGTATAGTAACATGCTCTACAGGTTTGCAGCCTAGAAGCACCACGCTATACCTTATAGCCTAGGTGGCTGTACCATCTAGGTTTATGCCAGTACACTCTGTGATGTTTGCATTATGATGAAATCATCTAACAATAAATCTCTCAGAATGTGTTCCCATTGTTAAGTAACACATGAACATACCTTATCTTCTAGAAAATGCACCGAACATCATTATGAGCATCAGACTGTAATACATACCTGAATGCCAGGAAGTGGTTTTGCTGAAAATTATCTTTACGAAGAAACAAAGAACCACACATATTACAGGATGCTGAACCTAGAAAACATTCTTCTAGATTATCTATGACACTGATTTTCAAACTTTGGTGGTGGTGTTTTTCCAAACATAAATTTGTGTGATGTGTAGAAGGAAAGACCCAGTCTCCTAGCTAGGCTGGCAAACAATATGGTGATCCTTGAGGCGTCTCTGCAGAACCTTGAGATGCCAGGGAGCACATTTTGAAAATGACCGATTTATTCCAACTCCTATCTTTAATTTTATTTATTTATTTACTTATAAAATTGTTATTATCATCTTTTTTTGAGACAAGGTCTCTCTCTGTCACCCAGGCTGGATTGCACTGGCATGATTACAGCTCACTGCAGCCTTGACCTCCAATGCTCAAGTAATCCTCCCACCTCAGCCTCCCAAATAGCTGGAACTACAAGCGTACACCACCGTGGCTGCCTAATTCTTGTAATTTTTTGTAGAGACAGGGTTTCACCATGTTGCCCAGGCTGGTCTCAAACTCCTGAGCTCAAGGGTTCAGTTCTCAGGTAAGGAACACTCTGGTGAAAGTTCTCGCCCACCTCAGCCTCCCAAAGTGCAAGGATTCACAACCAGCCTCCACCTCCTACATTTTAAAAGGGAGTTTCATTTAAAAATCTAAAAGGCTAAAGTGTTCAAGTTAATATTACTAAAATACTACCAACTGGTGCCAGGACTAGAACTAGAACTCTGATCCTTTGCCTCTCCATTCCAGCACATTCTCTCCTATTCCAGAAGCAATCAACTTACCCAAACTGAAAATCAAGAGAAAGATAATAAAGTGTTGCCTGTTATGGATGTTAAAACATTAAAATTTCTATTAATATTTCATAGGGAAAAATCAAATGGAATATAGAAAAACCAATCAACCCAGAAAAAGTCAAGATACAGATGGCTGTCTCACCAGGCAAGTTCAAGTGTAAGACAGAGTATGTGCTTACGGCAAAGGCCATACATCTCAGACTACGGTTGCAAGTCACTTCTCTCACAGCAACAGGGAAGTTTAACTAAAACAATGTCAGCATTTTTCATTTTCTGGGCTCTATGAGGCTTCACTTTGCCTATTACTCCCTGAGATATCACTTTATACTTGCTTCCTTGCAATGTGCTCCTGCTTTGTTGTATAAAAGCCGAAAGGGAAAGTAATCTCTAAATGGGTCTGCATCCCACAGAGAGTTTACTTAGATGACATTTAAATCTGTTTTTCTTGGGTTTTTTGTGTGTGTGTGTGTGCCATTACAAGAAATCATACAGTCATTACACTTCAAATTTGACAGTTCTTTCACAGCATGAAAGTCAGAAATTAGGTCCAAATGTATTTATTTAAATGCAAGGTTTCACTTACCACCAGGACATTTGTGAAGACTGATAGATGACAGCAGATTGCAATGTCTGCACTATTGTTATTTCATGAACCCCTGGCTGTGGATCACCAAGCTCAAATATTTTAAATTCAAACAATAAGCCCATTAAAGAGAACTTTCAACTACTATCTCTCTCTCCAGTTATTCAAATAACTCCATTAATTTCATGTAGCAATCACATTTGAGAACGAAAGAAACTTTTGCTATGAACAGGCTTTGAAATGTGTTGGAAGAGAAAGGATCCAATCAGACAGCACTTAATTAATTAATCAGATCTCAAAACTTTAACCAGAGTGTTCCCTACCTGAGAATTGAACTCAAAGTGTCAGTCTTACTTGTGGAAAGTACGATTTCATGTGGACATGTTATTCTTGTACCTTATTTTTTAGGGATAGGAAGACTGACTATTTTCCTATGAAACATCAAAAGTCTTGTAGCCCCTGTACCTGTATCCCTCTAGCGATCAGAAGTAAGTCCATAGGCTTGGATAAGGCCTGGTTTCCTCTGTCTTGCCCACTATATGGTGAACCCACACTGCAATCCCACCTCCCTTTATACCAGTGGTCCTCAACCTTTTTGACTTCAGGGACCAGTTTCATAGAAGGCAATTTTTCCATGGACCAGGGTTGGCAGGGGTTTGCAGGATGATTCAAGCACATTAAATTTATTGTGTACTTTATTTCTATTATTTATTATATTATAATATATAATGAAATAATTATACAACTCACCATAATGTAGAATCAGTGGAAGCCCTGAGTTTGTTTTCCTGCAACGAGACGGTCCCTTGGCGGGGATGATGAGAGACAGTGAAGAATCATCCGGCATTAGAGTCTCATAAGGAGCACACAACCTAGATCCCTCACATATGCAGTTCACAACAGAGTTCATGTTCCTACGAGAATCTAATGCCGCCACTGATCTGATCTGACAGGAGGCAGAGCTCAGGCAGTAATGCAAGAGAGTGATGGGGAGTGGCTGTAAATACAGATGAAGCTTCACGCTCACTGGTCCACCGCTCATCTGTTATGCGGCCCAGTTTCCCATAGGCCACAGACCATTACTGGGAGTTGGGGACTCCTGCTTTGTACCATTAATAGGAGTCAAGAGGGAAGTCCGTTGATCTCAAAGGCTCACGTGACATACAAATTCCATATATAAAGTCACGCACCTCATAATGATGTTTCGGTCAAGGATGGCCCACATATATGGCACTGGTCCCATAAGATTATAATGGAGCTGAACAATTTCTATTGCCTACTGATGTAACCATAATAATGCTATAGCACAATGCATTCCTTGAGTGTTTTAAAAATTACAAGTTTTTAAAAAGTTACAATAAGTAAGGTTAATTTCTTACTGAAGAAAAAAAATGTTTTAAATAAACTTAATGTAGCCTAAGTGGCCAGTGTTTATAAAGTCTAAGGTAGTGTACCATATGTCCCAGGTCTTCACATGCGCTCACCACTCACTCATCAACTCACCTAGAACAACTTCCAGGCTTGTAAGCTCCATTCATGATAAGTGCCTTCTACAGGTATACTTTTTAAAACATCTTTTATACCATATTTTTATTGTACCTTTTCTATTTTTAAATATACAAATATCATTGTGTTACAATTGCCTGAAGTATTCAGTACAGCAACACGTTGCACAGGTTTGTAGCCTAAGAGTAATAGGCTTTACCATATTGCCGAGGCATGCAATAGGCTATACCATCTAGGTTTGTGTAAGTACATTCTATGATATTAGCTCAATACCAAAATTATCTAAGAGCACATTTCTCATAATGTATTCCTGTTGTTAAGTGGCACATGACTGTGTCATCTTATTTAATATTCATCTATGTCTATGATGTCTGAACTATTGTCCTATTTTATTAATAAAGAAAACTAAAGACGTCAGGTAAGTGCCCTTGTTTGTTCAGTTAATTTATGGTCATCTCGACTTAAATTCAGGCCTTTTCCATTTTCATTATGCCTCTCTAGGATAACTAATCTCAACAAACAAAAGCAAAGATATTACTCAACCATTTATATAATTCAACTATATAATGCTGAGTATTCAGGTAGTTAAAAAGAGCTCTGATTTTAACATCACATATCTCAACATTTGGAAGGTTGAATGTTTTTTCCTTAATCTATTCTATATCTGAGTGTTCACTTACAGTAATTTACAATGGGTGACATTCAGACAACAGATGTGTATTATTTCAGCTCCAGAGCTTTATTTTCAGGTTGCAAAAGCAACCTTTTTTCTAACGTTTAATTTTTTATTTTTAATTGACACATAATTGTACATATTAATGGAGTACAATGCAATGTTTTAAAAATGTATATATAGTATAATGACCAAATCAGGGTTATAGGCATATCCAGGACCTCAAACATTTACAGTGTCTTTGTATTGAGAACATTTAGAATCTGCTCTTCTAACTCTTCAGAAATCTGCAAAACATTGCTATTAATTACAGTAACCCTACTGTGCAACGGAATATGGGAAGTTATTCCTCCTATGTAATTGCAACTTTGTACCTGTTGGCCAACTTCTGCCCACCCTCTTACCCCCAAACCACCGCCATTATTCTTGGCTGCTGGTAACCACTATTCTGCTCTCTACTTCTGTAAGATTAACTCTTTTAGATTCCACATATGAGTAAGATCATGTGGTATTTGTCTTCAGTGTCTGGCTTACTTTACTTAATCAACCTTAGTGTCCATCAGTGGATGAATGGGCTAAAGAAAATGTGGTATATATACACAATATAATACTATTCAGCCATAAAAAGAATGAAATCCTGTTTGCAAATTTGCAACACAAGCATGAATCTGCAGAACATTCTATTTTGCTTTTAAACAAACTAGTTGCTAACATTTAAAAATAAGAAGAATTTACACAAAAATTCCAAATTCTAGGTGATCTTGAAAAATCAGATGATGAAGCACTATAAGATCTGCATTCCCAAAATGCAACAATTGGCTGGAGCTGATTCAGAGACATTCTTTTACATAGGGCAGGTGTCCTCCTTGCTACTCCCTATAGTGCTAATTGCTCCTTTTTTTTTTTTTTTTTTTTTTTTTTTTTGAGACGGAGTCTTACTCTGTTGCCAGACTGGAGTTCTGTGGTGCGATCTTGGCTCACTGCAACCTTCACCTTCCGTGTTCAAGCGATTCTCCTGCCTCAACCTCCTGAGTAGTTGGGACTACAGGCGCATGCCACCACGCACACCTAATATTTGTATTTTTAGCAGAGACGGGGTTTCACCATGTTGGCCAGGATGGTCCTGATCTCCTGACCTCCAGATCCACCCGCCTCAGCCTCCCAAAGTGCTGGGATTACAGGCGTGAGCCACCTTGCCTAGCCGCTTCGTTCTTTCACGTCCTGCTTGATCCTTATAAGCATCAAAGTTTATAATGCCTCCCTAAGACAAAGAACAGACTACATGTCTAATTTATTCATCCAAAGAATTCAAAATACAATTCAAAATCAGCAATGACCACATTTAAAAACAAAAATGAGCTGACTAATGTTTTAGTCCCCTAGTAAATGTACCTTCTGCAGGAGGAATAATAAAATCAATTTCCTTTGTATTCTTTGTTTTCACAGATTACTTCTATAATTCTCAAGAGAAACTCAAGAAGTAGATGTATGTCCCAATTCTGTTGCCACATTTTCACAGCCAGTAAAAGCTAAGGAAACCACGTTTAATGATTTTTCTCTTGTTAAATAGAAAAATGCAGGTAGGGCCTTACTACCGTGGTAACTGTTGGATGCTATAGTCCCTAGGGCTTCTCCATTATGGGAACTCTGTGGGGCATCAGACACCAACTTCAACATCATTTTTCTTCCAGACATGGTGCATGCAGGCCAGAGCACCCAAGCCTTAGCTGGGAGCACTGTAATATTGTTTTCATTTCTATTTTCTAAGACAAATTGAGAGTTTGACCAAGTAATGTCACCAAAAAAAAAAAGTATTTCTTTTTCTCTGGAATTTGGCAATTCGTTTGTTGCATTTACAGTCATCATCAACAGTGAGACCAAAGAAGAAAACAGCAGGAGCTGATTAGATGAGTACTATTGCTGAAGACATTGGGGACATAGGGAGCTTAATAAGCCCAACTGCTTTAATTCACAAATGGCAAAACTGAGGCCCAAGGAGATAGACACTTACTGCTCAAGACCACTCAGCTTTTTAAGACAGAACTCGAAAGTTCTATTTCATTTTTAGCCACAAGGAACTTGAGACACACTTGGGTTGAATAAGTGCTGACCAGAACAAGGCACTTATATGAGAAATAAGGAAGAGCTGAAAACCTGGGCCTCCAGTGCAGTAGGGCCCAGGAAGTGGATCTGTATATGAAGTCCCTCCAGAGACATCAGCAATAGGAGTTTGAAGACCTTTGCTCATTCATCTAATGCTCCCCATACTGTCCTTTCTCTTTCTCTTCCAACACATGTCGTGTTCCTCCCTAGAATATTCATTGTTTGGTGAATACCTAGCATCCTGTTTTTTTGCTTTAGGGACAACCCAGTCTTTTTTTGTGAATTTCTTTCCCTCATAGGTAGGGAGACACAATGAGGCTGATAATCAGGTTCTTCTGCTCTCTCTTGAGAGCGGTATGGGCATATGACCTAAGCTAGGCCAACTGAACTCTTACTCTCCCACCACCACCACCCCAGACAATCAGTCTTGGGTAGAATGATGCAAAGATGGGAAAACATAGGTTGGGGTTCATTCATATCAACAGTGAAGCAGTCCTGGTATGACCATAGCTCTTGTTACTCCATAGCTACTCCACACCTGCCCTGTGTCCTTGCCTTTTCTGAGCCTGGTTCTTCTATCTATCTATCTATCTATCTATCTATCTATCTATCTATCTATCATCTGTCTGTCTGTCTATCTACCTACCTACCTACCTATCTATTTAGAAACAGGGTCTCATTGTCACTCAGGCTGAAGTGCAGTGGCATGATCACAGATCACTGCAGCCTCAACCTCCCGGGCTCATGCAATCCTCCTCTTCAGCCTCCCAAGTAGCTGGGACTACGCCTGGCTAAATTTCGTATTTTTTGTAGAGACGAGGTTTCACCATGGTGCCCAGGCTGGTCTTGGACTCCTGAAATTGAGTGATCCTGCTCACCTCAGTTTCTCAAAGTGCTGGGATTACAGCCATGAGCTACCACACCAAGCCAACCCTTCCCTTTTATTTTGCAGACTGTTTTATATACTTCTAATGAATTTCTTGTCCCTTAAGGCTTGGCCATAATGAGTTTCCTATATCCAAACAATCTACACCAATAACTTATGTTAGATGTTTGTCTGCCTGCACAGAGTTTCTGTTTCTTCATGGTGGCTGTTCTCTGATACTTTTAGCTTGTCCATGGCTCATCATGGCTTTCCAAGCCTCAAATATAGCCACGAGTATTAAACCTTAGTGTAGGTAACAGGGAGCATGTGTCAACCATGAGTAAGAAATCTGGACCTGGAGCCTTAGAATCTGCACTTTGATAAGAATTCCATTGATTCTGGTACAGGTGATCCCTAAAATATGCTGCTTTATATCATGCACTCAGCCTGCTGACTGCTTTTTTGTCTCCCTATTTCCCAGTTCATAGTCCTGCGAGAGGAAGTTGGCTGGCCCCAGCCTTCTTCACAATTCCAGCCCAACCAGCCCAAGGAATAGGTCAGGTCCCCACAAGAGGTCCAAATGGCCATGAGATGGGGCATAGTCACATGGACCACATCCAGTTGCCCAAAATAGGGTCTGTGATATGATCTTACTCGCAAAAGGCTTAGTGACAGGCAATGCATTTGATGCCACAACATCTGTGAATAAGAGAGTAGGTCCCTGTCTACCTTTCCAATCATTCTTCCTCCTACCACCCACCATTCAGAAGATCTCTCCAATTTGATTCACTCTTTAAAATTATGATCCAAGAGCTAATAAAATTTGTTTAAATAAACAATTCTCCTATCTAGAAGGTAGAGACTTCTAATGAATAATTCGTAAGCTGATTATTAACCACCCGTATTCTCTTATTAATCACTTTAATTATCACCTCCTGAATCTTCTATGCAGCAAAACTCAAAAAAGTCTGCCTCTTTGAAGAATGATAGGCTTTCGTGTGGAGCCCCAAATTTCTTTATAGAAACATTAGCTCTTAGAGTACAAGAGTAGGTCTCCTCTTTAAAACACCATATAACCAAAAAACCCCAAGCCTATAAAGATTATAAATGAGAAAAAAAATCATTTTTTGAAATTTATTTTTAAAAAATCTATCATATCAGGTTACTTAAACTTTCTCTACATGGGTAAGTTCATTTACTTGTTTCTTCCTGGAATCAATATATTTGAAAGGCTTGCTATGGGCAGGCACTTGGCTAGGGACACAAGATGTTTGAGATATGCTGTTTACTCTCCAAGAACTCACAGTCTAGGGGTGAAGATACATATGGAAAAAGAGCAAACAATAATACACCATTTAAATTGATGTACAAATATATGAATACAGTGTTATGAGCGTAGAGAGAAGGAAAAATTCACTTTGTGAAAGCCATCTGAACTACATCTGAGAAGATCAGCAAGGTAATAAGGTGATGAGAGTGGAAGTCAATTAAGGTAGATCCAATTGTCAGAGCAAAGTCATAGAACTGAAGCGTGTGGACATTAGAATAATCAAGGGGAAGGATGAGTTCAGGAGCTGTTCCTACAAAATATTTTAAGCCAAAGAAATTTGGGAAAAAAGAAAAACAGTAAGGTCACTCGGACCTTCTCCCACCCTTCTCATTGAAGAGATGCCTTTTCTCTACTTCCAAGAAAGAAACATCTTTCATCTGAAGACACAGAGACACAGAGAAGAATCTAAACAAATAGGTCTTGCTAAGTCTTCCCCCTCCCCCAGTTTGTTACCATTCGATCATATAGTTTTTTTTTTTACCAATCATACTTCTCTACAACTATTCACTTCTTTATCAAAAACCTAAGCATTAAAAAATACACAGATTTATCTGCTTCTTTGGGTCTCTATTTCCTTATGAAGATTCTCATGTTACATCATATCTGTATTGGATAAATGTGTGTGCTTTTCTCTTGTTACCCTGTCTTTTGTTATAATAGGAGCCTAGTGATGGGTGAATAAAAGTTATTTCTCCTCCTATACAGGAACATGAGAATACTGGACAGCAGGATAGAAGTTGGTAAGATGGCCTTGAAGGACCAATACTTTTCAGAAATGAAGAACCACTGAAAGTTTGTGAGCCACGTACTACTTTCAAGAAATAACTTTGAGAGGGGATTAGAGGATGGTTTGAGAAAGGAGAAGTGGGGACAAAGTGACCATACACGAAACTGCCTTAAGATCAGAAGAGAGGCCGGGTGTGGTGACTCAAGCCTGTAATCCCAGCACTTTGGGAGGCCGAGACGGGTGGATCACAAGGTCAGGAGATCGAGACCATCCTGGCTAACAAGGTGAAACTCCGTCTCTACTAAGAAATACAAAAAAAAAAAAAAAAAAAAACTAGCCGGGCGAGGTGGCAGGTGCCTGTAGTCCCAGCTACTCAGGAGGCTGAGGCAGGAGAGTGGCGTGAACCCGGGAGGCGGAGCTTGCAGTGAGCCGAGATCCGGCCACTGCACTCCAGCCTGGGCGACACAGCCAGACTCCGTCTCAAAATTAAAAAAAAAAAAAAAGATCAGAAGAGAGATTTGTAGAAGCTGGGATAGACAGAAGGGAATTAATTTCAGAGATATTTCAGAGGCAAAAAGACTGAATTTGGTTGCAGAATCTC
This sequence comes from Macaca mulatta, assembly GCF_049350105.2. NCBI lineage: Eukaryota > Metazoa > Chordata > Mammalia > Primates > Cercopithecidae > Macaca > Macaca mulatta. The sequence goes on along the minus strand of NC_133411.1, from coordinate 164,772,412 downwards.
ATAGTGGTGAATAGAGCTTTGGAGTCGGATGAACCCGAATATAAATTATGGCTCTGCCATTCACTAGTTGTGTAACATTGCACATGTTACCTCATCTCTCTGAGTTTCATATTTCTCATCTTTAAAATGGAAGTAGTGTTATCAAGAGAGGATTAAATAAGCTAATGGTGTGAAGTACTTAGTATAAATTAAGGATCAGCATAAAGTGAATGCTCAACAAATGTTAGCTAGTAATTTTTACTATCATTGTTATTACTGGTATTATAATGAATAATTGATGGAGAGAAGGGAATAGGAAATAACTCTCTAGCTTAGAAGTCTGGTAAATGATGATACCATTAAACAGAGATAGGCAATAACTATAATAACTAGCATCTACTGAGAGTTTACCACATGCCAGGCAGGGCTCTAAGGGGTTCACGTACAAAATGTCCTTTACTCCTCAGAGGAATCCCAGGTATTATTATTATCCACAGTTTACAGAGGCAAAACTGAAGCATAGAGAGCTTAAGTAGCCTGGGTCACACAGCTAAGAGATAAAGAAATACAGGCACTTCCAGAGCCCGTGTCACCTCCACTCTACACAGAAGAAGGCAAGAGAAGTTCCAGGATGGGTTAAAGGGACCTTGGTAAGAGAAAAGAAGTTTGCATAGTTTGAGTTTAATGTGCTTAGAAACACTTAAATGGAGTAGTGTAGTAATAATGTTGGACATGTAGGCGTGTTCTTAGGTCATTTTTCTTCTCAAATGGAAGACCAAGGAACAGAAAACCCAAGACAGCAAATCATAAAGACTGATCATCTAATGGCAGATTGATCAGAAATGCAGAAATGTCTCAAAAATTACTCCAGAGAGAAAATATGACTGGAATGATATAAGTTTGATTTCCATGCAACTTCTTAGGAAGCAATCCCTGTGTGAGGGGGGAAAGTCTCTGTATTACTCCATTCTATTGACATTTCACCCCCAATGTAAACCATGAGATACACAGTCAAAGTCCTAGTGTGCTTCCTTAAGCAGCACTATTGCTATGAAATAAAAGGAACACTAGGAATTTTCCTGCTGGGGATATCCATCAGGAGGTTTCAGATGGCAGAGAAAGGGAGCATGTGGCTACCCTACCAAGGGCTTCACTATGGGCTTTTGGGAAATCTGCAGCTGGCATGCCCAATGTGGTTCTAAACCACAGCGCTCACATGGCAGCCCCTTCTGAGGGAAAATCCAGATTCAGTGAGCCTTCCTGCTGAGTGATTTTTGCCCCTGGGCGTCCTCCTTCATAGACCACTCACTGAAAGTTGCAGGGAAGTTGAGCATCTCAGCTGCTCGTCCCAGAAGCTTGACTGGTAAATTCCTGCCCATCCTGAACTTGTCTTTACTCTTTAACCCTCAAGCATTTTGCTTCAATCTTCTACAGGAATAACCTTTTGTAACTACCTCTGGTATCTGAACTCTTTCCCTGTAGGGTGGATATCATCTGGATTATCTGCCCAGTCCATGACTTACTTACCCTTTCTGAGGCTGCACATACACACACACACACACACACACACCATGCATGTGTACACACATACACACACATTCCTCTGCAAAGTTTGTACCAAATAAACCCATTCTCCAGTTCTGACTGGACCATGGATGTACATATGACCCAGGATCCATCAATCAGATTCTCTCATCTGGACATTTGAATTCTCTGAATGGTGTGAGCTAATAGGGGCTAGGAGCTATGGAAACACCATTTTGCAGAGTTCTTTTTGAGATAGATAGATAGATAGATAGATAGATAGATAGATAGATAGATAGAGAAAGCAGATTGCCAGGTAGCTCCACATCCTCATTCCAGTCCCTTATAAGACCTAACAGCACATACTGCTTTTAAATTCTATCCTATACCCCTGTATTTTTTCAATGTTAAAAAATTCTATCCTATACCCCTGTATTTTTTCAATGTTAAAAAAATCTTTTTGTATTAAATTAGTTAGAATCAGTATCTATTACTTGTAACCTAAAGAGCCATCACTAAGACATGCAGTAAATAAATTCTACATAAATGTAAATATTGCTGGGAATGTCACTCTCTAAAAGCCCAAGATAAGGCAGAAGTAAGCATTTTCTCACTAAACAAATTTTCAGCCAAAATAACAATGATGATGATAAACTGAGTTGTTTATACCTTTTACGTTTCGAAGTGTGCCTACGAGTTTGTATTATTTAGTCAGGAAAGTTAGGACTGCATTAAAGATCCTGTCTGTAGATGATGAAACTGAAACACAGAAAAGCACTGTGATCTTTCCCAAGTGAGGCCTCTCTTCTTTCATCAACCTAGATCTTCTGTGTATTCATGTTTACAATATGCGGTTTGAAGATTGTGTTATTTGTGATGGATAATTGAGATAGAAGGAACATTGATTTTGAAAAGCTAATCATCATTTGATCTTTTCTTTTTTGAAAGTAACGTTGAAAGCTGAATTCCTCTGAATCTGCTTACTGTGAGAATAACATATATTCAAGTTCTCCTTTTGGGGAGTAGTTGTTAATGTTGTCAGAGAACAGAGCTATCTTTAATATGCAAGATTATTGACTACACAAAATTCAGAGTGTGAAAAATAAGCGTTCTGTTCATAATACATTTGCAAAAGCACAAGACTGTATGTAGTGTATTTTCACTATTTTTTTTTTACTTTGATGATACATAGACATAATGCTGCACCTCCTAACTCAATAATCCGTTTTCAAGTGGTTTCTCTCTACCCACCAACTTCCCCTCCCTACTGCTCTGGGCTTTGGTAACACTTGATATTTTTATGCTTGCTTGCTTCTGTCTCAATGCATATGTTACATCAATATCTGTTTGGCCATACTAAGCTGTGAACTCATTAAAAGCAGGAACTCTGTCCTTTGTCTCTGTATTCTTTCTTAGCATCTCCTGCAACATCTAGTACCTAAGGAATTATTGACTGTTTGCTGAATGACCAAAAGTGAACATACTCCATCTACCCAAATAGACCATAATGATCTCTAGCACGAAGAGCAGATCACCTTAGACTTTCTGGGTATCAATTCCTGTTTATTAAATAAGTACATGTTCTTTCATTCATGAAATGCATTTATGCTAAATGCTATGGGGAGAAGAATAGAAACACAGCGTCAGACATTACCCTTACTTTGACAAAGGTTACAGAGAAGATACTTACACAAAACATGTCATGGCAGTCATCATCATTGTCATTATCATCTTCATCATTAGCCTACTTATTGATCATTTATTATATATCAGTCACTGTGTTAAGTGTGTTACATGGTTTTCATTTAATTATCACAAGCTCTTATAGGTTACATGTTATTACTATTCCCATTTTTATAGATTAAGAACTGAGACTCACAGAGTTTTAAGTAATGTGCTCAAAGTCACGTAATTAACAAGTGGAAGAATGAAGTTTCAAACTCAAGTCTGCTCAGGTCTAGAGTTCATACCTATCCAGATGCCAGAAAGCTATACCAACACTAAGTATACTAAGAGGTAAGTCAAGGGAGAAAGCAATGAGACAAGATCAAGAAATTCTTGACAGATCTCAGAGGATTTCAACCTGAGTATCTTTACCCAGACATAAGGCATATATGGTACAATTACAGCAACTCTGTAGTTTTCCAGAAAAGTCATTAAGTGAAAATACAAAACTGTTTCTATAGTATCTGAAAGCTTGGTGATGAGCCAAACTTACTGCTGCAGGTTAAATGTGAAGGCTCCCAGGCATCACGGCAGAGAACGGGGCAGGCCTTGCTGGGATTTATTGTTCCCTGAGAAGAGCAGCAACCCCAGCACCACTAATCAGATTATACATCAGCAGAGTAATCACTGTTGACTTTTCCAGACATAGAAAGACAAACTAGTGGCTTGAAAGTATACAAAAGCAGAGGCCTGTAAGCTCCCTCATCTCGCACAAGAGAGCTGTGAATCACCTCAGTAAAGGATTCATCATCATTAGGTGTCACCCGGATCACAGCAGAGGTGTTAAGTTGTATACAGGATGGCTCGTAGCAAAGATACAAAAGGAAGAAGCCAAGAAAAATAGGGGTGTTAATAACATTCAAAAACTATTAGTGGGAGTGAAGTCTCTTTATGGGCATGTTTCCTTAAACAACATCAATTGGAGAGAGCCCTGAATCTAGAGTTTAGAAACCTGAAATTTAGTCCCAGTTCTGCCAATAACTACCCTGTAGGATTTTGCTGAAATGCTCTGAGCATTCATTTCCCCATCTTTCAAAAAATGGCATAGCTCATTTATTGCATTTCATATTATTATGCTTCCCAAATATCACTTTTTTTTTTTCAAATTGAAGGTTTGTGGTAACCCTGCATCCAGCAAGTCTACAGGCAACATTTTTCCAATAGTATTTACACACTTCATGTATCTGTGTCACATATGGATAATCTCAAAATACTTCAAGCTTTTTCATTATTATTATATTTGTTACAGTGGTTTGTGACCGTGATCTTTGATGTTACTATTATAATCATATTGGGGCCCATAGCAGACGGCAAACTGCATCCATGAATGTTGTGAACTGTTCCACCAACCAGCCATTCTTCCGTCTCTCTCAGGGACTCCCTATTCCCTGAGACATCATACTATTGAAATTAGGCCAATTAATAACCCTACAATGGGTTTTAAGTGTTCAAGTTTGAAAGAAAGAGTTGCATGTCTCTCACATTAAATCAAAAGCTAGAAATGATTAAGTCTAGTGAGGACGGCATGTAGAAAGCCAAAATAGGCCCAAAACTGGGCCTCTTGCACCAAACAGCCAAGTTATAAATGCAAAAGAAAAGTTCTCGAAGAAAATTAAAATCGCTCCTCCAGTGAACACATGAATGGTAAGAAAACAAAAGTCTTACTTTTGATACGGAGAAAGTTTGAGTGATCAAACCAGCTATAACATGCTCTTGAGCCAAAGCCTAACACAGAGCAAGGCCCTAACTCTCTTCAATTCTTTGCAAGCTGAGAGAGGTGAGGGAGCTGCAAAAGAAAAGTAGGAAATTAGCAGAGGTTGGTTCATGAGATTTAAGGGGAAAAAAGCCATCTCTATAACATAAAAATGCAAGAAGTTACAGCAAGATAAGATATGCAAAGGATCTAGCTGAGATCATTAATAAAGGTGACTGCACTAAACAGTGTATGGATTTTCAGTGTATAAAAATCAGTTTTCTGTTGGAAGAAGATGCCATCTAGGGCTTTCATAGCTACAGAGGAAAAGTCAATGCCTGGCTTTAAAACTTCAAAGGGCAGGCTGACTCCCTTGTTAGGAGCTAATGACACTGGTAACTTTAAGTTGAAGGCAATGGTCACTAACAATTTCAAAAATCCTACTGCCCTTTATCTAGAAATGAAAAATAAAGCTTAAATGATAGCATATCTGTTTTCAGCATGGTTTGGTGAGTATTTTAAGCCCACTGTTGAGACCTACTGACCAGAAAAATATATTCTTTCAAAATATTACTCCTCGTTGACAATGTTACCTCGGAACTCTGATGGGGATATTCAAGGAGATGAATGTTGTTTTCACGCCTGCTGACACAACAGCCATTCAGCAGCCCATAGATCAATAAGTAATTCTGACTTTCCGTTTTCATAAGAAATATATTTGGTAAGGCTATAGCTGCCATGGATAGTGATTCTTCTGATGGATCTTGGCAAAGTAAATTAAAAACCTTCTGGAAATAATTCACCATGCTAGATGTCATTAGGAACATTTGTGGCCAGGAGCAATGGCTCATGTCTGTAATCCCAGATCTTTGGGAGGACAAGGCAGGTGGATCTCTTGAGCCTAGGAATTTGAGACCAGCCTGGGCAATATAGGGAGACCCCATCTCTACAAATTTTTTTTTTTTTTTTTTTAAAAAGGTCAGGTGTGGTGGTGCATACCTGTGGACCCAGCTACTTGCGAGGATCATTTGGGCCCAGTTGAGGCTGCACTGAGCCATGAGCATGACAGTGTACTCCAGCCAAGGGCAACAGAGCAAGACTCTGTCTCAAACAACAACAACAACAATAATAATAATAATGATTCATGGGAGGAAGTAAAAATAGCAACATTAACAGAAGTTTGGAAGAAGTTGATTTCATCCTCACGAATAATTTTGAGGGGTTCAAGACTTCAGAGGAAGAAGTAACTGCAGATATGGTAGAAACAGCAAGAGAATTTGAATAAGTGGAGCCTCAAGATGTGCCTAAATTGCTGCAGTCTCATGATAAACCTTCAATGAATGAGCAGTTGCGTCTTACGGATAAATAAAGTGGTTTCTTGACGTAGAATCTACCCCTGGCGAAGATGCTGTGAAAATTTGTTGAAATGACAACAAAGGTTTTAGAATATTCTATAAACTTTGTTGATAAAGCAGCAGCAGGATTCAAGAGGATCAACTCCAATTTTGAAAGAAGTTTCACTGTGGGTAAAACCCTATCAAACAGCATGTCATGCTATGGAGAAATATTTTGTGAAAGGAAGAATCTACCAAGGAGGCAAACTTCATTGTTGCCTTACAAAATTGCTGCAGCCAGCCCAAGCTTCGCCAAACACCACTCTGATCAGTCAGCAGCCATCAACATCAAGGCAAGGCCCTCTGCCGGCACAAAGATTACTACTCACTGAAGGCTCAGATGATTGGTAGCATTTTTTAGCAATATAGTATTTTTTAATTAAGGTATTTACATTATTTTTAGACATAATGCCATTGCACCCAAACAGACTACAGTACAGTGTAAACAAAACTTTATATGCACTGGGAAACCAAAACATTCACATGACTTGTTTTCTTGCTATATTCTTTTTTCTTTTTTTCTTTTTTTGTGGTGGTGGTCTGGAATCAACCAGCAATCTCTCCAAGCTATGCCTGTAAGTGGTTTTCTGATTAATCCTTTTACTTCTTAAATCTTTAAAAGCTCAATTGATTATAGGTACAAGCCTGTTATTTATGGAAATTATGATAGATTGAAAGTCAGCACCCCTGGGTTTACTACCTGGGAAATTTCCTTCCCTTCCCTGAGCCTCAGTGACCCGATTTCTAAAATAAAAATATTTGATTAAATGACCTCCAAAGCCTCTTTTAGCTATTGGAGTCCCTGAATCCATATTTTTAAAATCTCACAATATGAACTTATATAAGAAATAACATGGGTGATTATTTTCATTTTAAGAAAAATAAGTATTTTTCTGCTCACCTAGGATTCAAATGGAAGTAAAATTCTGAAATAAAAACAGCAGAAAGATAGATCTGGTTCAGACGATATTAACCAATCTATGTCCTTACCCACAAGGGAAATGTATGAGCTGGATTTTTACAGGCAGAAACAGAAATAACATATCTAAAACTTCCTGTTGAGAATACAAACGCAAATCCAGGTTTTCTGGCTCAAGTTCAGCTGCGCAGAGTCACCAAGGTCAGAGCTATTAAAAACTTCTTGGGTGCTAACTCAAGCATAATGACGATGTAAATAATAACATTTCTTTATCCCACTGTCTCCTTTCCCAGTACATGGTAATATTGTGTGTTTGCACATATGTGTATTTAAAGCATACCTCGATAACTCTGACTGACAGATTTTGGCAGTGCTCTGTGACAGACACCAAGGGAGATGTATGTTAAAGTATCAAAGTGAATTTTCAAACAGACTATTAAGTAGGAAAATTCAAGATTTATGCACTATCTCCACATCTGTGGGAAACAACATTCACTCAATAGTTAATTCAGAATACCAACTACCACTAAAACAATTCTAATTTTGAGAATAATCTTTTTTAAACATTTTTTAAAGCAGTGGTATCATCGGAAACTTAAGAGATACCGAGCATTTAGGGAGATTCCCATGGGCCATGCTGTGTGCCAAGCACTATCTAAGCAAACATGTGTGACCATCATCCATTTAGAGGGTTGATGTAAACTTATTCCCACTTTAAAGGTACAAAACTGAAATCAGGAGGGGATTTGCCCCAAGTCACACATGTATTCAGCTTCAGGACTGGCTTTTGAGCCAAAGTGTGGCTAACTTCAGAGCTCTTAAATTCTGTATAGCAGCTGTGCCCTTGAAGTTCTTGCAGTTCTGCTATTTAGTCACCAGACAAATAAGGATGATTTACTGTGAAACTCCCCCAATCCAGCTTTTTCAGCTGGAACATAGAAACAAAAAATGACAATAAAATCTTTGTCTTTCTTACTATAAAGGACAAGATATTAAGATCTAAATTAAATCAAACTACACCATGCCTATGAAAATGGAGGCAAGCCAATTTCCATTTTCACGTCTCGATTTTCTAACCTATCAAGTGGTTAAAACAGCCTTACTTTAGAGAGGTGTGGTGTGGAATAACTTTTTAAATATGAACTTCTTTGGAAAGTAATGAAAACCTTTATGATGTTACAATTATGTTAATTACTTTCATTATCATTTAAACATAAGATATCATGTAGTAGTTTAAGAAGAAAAAAATACCTTTTCTCCATATATTTTATTTTTAAGTTATCTTCCTTCAAACCGCATCTTATACAATTAGGGTTTTTAGAAGCCTGAAAAATTACTTGTTACAAGAAGGAACACTTGCATCCAAAGGAAATTCTATCGTTACTTAATCATTCCAACCACCTATCTTTGAGGAGTAAATTTGGAGGAGACAACACTATCCAGGGAAGTTGTCAAGAACGTTTTCAGTCAGCATCATTTTGGCTCTGAGGGTGGTAGGACCAGCAATGCCTCATCCACGAAGCAGTAGCACAGATGGGAAGCATGAAGATCTGGCTGCACGAAAAGTGAAATCACTCTAGCGTACAAAATGCGTTACAGTTTTATAAATATATTTTGCTGTTTTATATCTGTAATTAAATATAGGCCACATCCACAAGTTTCAACTTTGAAATTTACAAGGAATAGGACATTTGATGTTTAGAATGAAAAGTTCATAGGTTTTGGCTAAAAGCCAGGTAATTTTTCTGTGGCATGGCAAGGGGGCAATTACTAAATTCAGTCAGTCTAGCCTCCAGTCCAAATACTTTTGTTATTGAAAGTGTGCAGATGTGGTGCCTGATCACAGCTATTTCCTCTTGAGTATTGACTGAATTTCGCTCTGTGGTATGAAATGTAAATCTTCACAATGTTAACCTTACTCATAGAAATTCAGACTCAGTTGTATTTGTTAGTGGACGCTAACAAACAAAGCCAAGTGAAACTAGCTAGAAGTAGCAAAGATTAACAAGAAGTTTGGTTTAAATAATGAAATAAAGCTCAATATTGAATTTGTTTTTTGCCTCCGCAAATGTGACTGTCCAATTATATATATATTCACATGAATAGTTTATTCTACTGGATATGAAAATAGTACCAACAATGTTATATGGGTTAACAAAATCTGAGTTCTAGGCAACTGTGTGACAGACACCATTGGTTGGCAATCTAACAGTCATTTCTCCCTTTCTTCCTTGCTAAGAGGATCCCAATTACTCCAACCTCCTTTGGGTGACCACATCCTTCAGGGAGGCTGGGTTATTCCAAAAAGTCTTGAGTATTCTTATCAAGGTGGTTTTATTCTCCTAGGCTAATAAATTGCTCTAGGCTTAGACTCATGACCCCATTTTTGCCAATAAGATATTAAGTACAGTCTGTTTGGGGACTTGTAGAAACGTCTTCCCATTCTAAATAAAGGAAAAGAAAACTGGATGCCCCCATTTTCTAATTGGTCACCACTGTCTGGGCTGCTGCTTTGAACTGTTTTCAACTTGGTAACTCACATAAGAGGACAAGCCAACATGCTAAGAAGGGTAGAGAGGAAGAATTGAAAGAGAGTTAAGCCTAAGAGCTAAGTCTATGATTTAAGTCACTGAACTGTTGGATTAACTAACTTTGGAACCTATCTCTAAACTTATTATAGGATGAGATAATAAATGTTCTTGCAGGTTATGCCACTTTCTGTGTTGTTGTTTTTCTGTAACTTGCAGTCAAAAGCGTCCTGTTATATGCTTCCACCCTCAAATTTAAAATTCCAGTTCTGCCATAAGCCCACTGCTGAAAAACAATGCAGTCACCCACACTAATGGCTCCCTCCCTCTGTGTTATGTGATTGGAAGGAAAATTGGGTCATAGGAGATACAGTTCTTTCAGCAATTTTACCTTATCTGCTAAACAAAAAGTAGTGCTGACTTTATTAAGTTTTCAGGAAAGACAAATGGTATTAGACAGAGTTTGACCTTAACACTTAAGTTCTGCATACTGACCCTTTCCTATAGTCATAACACATATTATCATATTCAAGGCTCAGAAAGGCTTGCAGCAATAAGATTTAACTTTATTGTACTTATCAGGGATTGTTTCCCAAACATATTTAGACAAAGAACTCTTTTATTTTTTCACATAAAAATTTGATCAAGCAGAATAGATGCCCCTCAAAACACATTTTGAGAAGCATTAATTTACAATAAGAATTTTTACTTAAGTACATTGGGACAAAACGTATTGAAGAAACTTCACCATTTAAGCTTGACTGTTTGTAGAAAAATGTTTTAAAATGAGAACAGTTACCAACTGTTGAATGCTTACTCAGAACTGGGCACTGTCATAACCTCTTCAGCTTATCAAGTGCAGATACTGTTAGGAACCTCATTCAATATGGGAGGAAAATGAGGCACAGAGAGAAAGGCCCTATTACTCTAGATATAAACTGCTCACATTGTCCATATTTGCAAGAAGGAAGAACTTTATCTTAAACTTTAAACTAACATCCAAATCCTATTGCTAGACATGTATTCTTCACACTGATTTAAGTTGGCCATGAGTAACTTGGCAAACCCTATCAGATGACTGTGCATGGGAATTCAGTCTCAACCGTCATCTTAAAACCTGGGCTTCAGGATGTGGCCATTTTGGTGTGACTTGGAGACATTTCTAATTAAAGACACAGTTGGACTGAATTTAATCCTAGCACAAACAGCTACCACCCTCCTCTTGTAGCATTTGCATTTTTAGAAATCCTCTAGGCTTTAATTTTTTTAAGGCCCATAAGACTTCAGTAGATCTTTCACATATAAAAGATAGCTGATGTTTAAAACGTTTCTCAGCATGTCAGTACAACCATAAGTTCCCTGAAGATAGGGAATGTATTCCAAAATGTTGAGTATATAGTGGGCATAAAAATGAGTATTTATCAGTTGGTTTCCACTGTGCTATATTCTTATCAGTCTTTCTAATCAGTATATTTTTAACCTAATATTTTCACATGATTGTAATATAGAAATACATCTTCTCATTGAAGCACAGTGAAGGTCATCAGATAAAGGCAGAATATCCTTGTACCTAGAATGCTTTAAAATACTTTTCATAGTTTCTTATTTGTCACTTGGCTAACAATTAAGTGATGAAATGCCATTTCAATGCCCTAAGTAAACCTACATAGAGAAACACTATGATAGAGAGGGGTATTTGGTCATGGACCTAGATGATCACAAATAGAGAACATCGAGGAAGAAAGGCAGCTAAGCTTTAGATGAAGACACTATAACTCTTACAAATACAGAAATTTGCGTCTAAGGTCAAAAGGTTGGGCCTATGAAGTGCATTATTTTTCTAATTAAATTCCAACATTCTCCTTCCCATAAAGTGTTGATTTGAGGCACTTTAGAAGGAAGGTAAATTGCTTATCAATATAACACAACCACTTCCATTCATGTGGTGCTTTGCAATGTGTTTTGCATTTATTTTTTATTTTTAAAAAGTGTCTTACGTTCCAAAATGGAAAGATATACAGATATTATTGTTCTGACGTTATTTCAAATATAGGTGGAGATAAAGAAGGCTCTTACCTACGTAAGCCTCAAAACAACTTTAAAAATTAAGCTTAAGGCTAAAGGTGCAGTGGAGATGAACAGACCCAATTTGCACAGGGTGTTAGGTATGTCTTCGATTTTTATTTGCTCAGCAATCCTCGAAATATTACAATGATATGCACTATTACAAAGCTACAATTCTACAACTCTAGCAGGTCCTCCAAAAGGTGTCATCATTACATCTGTACAATAGAAGTATTGGTCACAGCAGTGGTTATCAGGAGATTTCACTCACTCCTCAAAAGACTATGGCAGAACTGTCACAGGAATGCCAGATGCTTTTGCCTCTGACCCAGCCAGTTGCTATTAAGGCTATAAAGAGGGGGTAAAAATACCATAACAACTCAAAAAAAATGTGAATTCTATTTAAAAATAACAAACTGAAATGCCTTTAAATTGTCACAGCTTCGTGCAAGGCCAATGAAGGCCTAGAGAAACATCACAAGTTTTACATGAGTCCTTAACAGCAAATGTGCCAGGTTGCTGAGTTCGACATAAGTTTCGCAAGTAAAATGCTCTGCAAAGTACTCATTTCTATCATCTTCATTTATGCTGTTATTAAAATATTTGTTGATATATAACTGACATATGTGAAACTGCATATATTTAACAGGTATAGTTTTAGCAGGTTTGACCTATGGAATTAATTCTACCTATGGAATTAATTAATTAATTCTACAAGGAGGATGATGAACATATCCAACAGACCCAAGAGTTTACTTGTATTTTTCCATAATCTGTCTTTCCTAGCCCTCTCTAATCAGCTCCTTCTAACCTAGGCAACCACTGACATGACATGTTACTGTGGGTTAGCTTGCATTTTCTGAGATTCTATATAAATGGACTTATACGATATGTATTTCTTTTTTGTCTAGTTTCATTCATTCAGCATTATTATGAAATTCCTCCACGCTATTGTCTGCATCAGTAGTTTGCTTTAGTGCCAAGCAGTTTTCCATTGTGTGACTATATCACAATTTGTTTATCCATTCCTCTGTTGCCAGCCATTTTTGTTTGTTTCCAGTTTTGGCTATTACAAATAGAGCTGCAGTGAATATTCATCTATAGTTCTTTTATGTGGACATATGCTTTCTTTACTCCTGGCTAAATACTTAGGACACCAATGGTTAGATAGTAAGTGATTTTAAGTTTAACTTCTTTGAAAACTGTTAAACTGTTTTCCAAAGCAGCGGTAGCATTTTGTATTGTCACTAGTAGTGGGTGAAACTTCTATTTGCTCCACATATTCACCAGTAACTGGTATTTTCAGTTTCTTTATTTAACTTTGGCCTTTCTAGGGGTATGTGATGGTATCTCCTCGTGGTTTAAAGGTGCATCTCCCCCGGTGACTAATGAAGTTGAACTTTTCTCATTTTCCATTCATGTGCATGTTCCTAGGTGAAATGTCTGTAAAAATCTTTGCCCCATTTTCACTGGGTTGCTTCTCTCTTTGAGTTACAAAAGTTGTTTTCTTTTTTAATATAGCCTGGAGAAAAGTTATTTGTTTATATATGCTTTGCAAATGTTTCCTCCTTTTCTGTGCACTGACTTCATTTTTTTAACCAAGGCTTTTAGAAGAGCAAAAACATCTTTTCCTTTTTTACTTTTGTGTTCCTTTTGTCATATTTTAAAGTCTTTGACAAAGTCAAAATTACTAAGATATTTCTCCTATTTTTTTCTTCAAAAAGTTTCTAGAAATCCATTAGTTTCTATTGTTGCTGCTGTTATGTCTAATATATGTCTGTACTCATACGATGGTAAGTTGTAAAAAATGCTCTTTCCTTTCTTTCACATCACCTGAAAACTTGTTCTCTGTCATAGAGTTAGGCCAGAAGGTGATGTTCATTTTTTTAAATAAGATGAGGAATTCTCTCATCCTCTTCTTTTGAAAAACTTACATAGAAAAAGAAGGGGGAAAAACTGCAACATTGTATAAAACATGTATGGTCATAAAAATTGCTGCTGAATTCTAAGAAGCCCCCTGTTGGTATGAGCAATGGTGTAAATGTTCAAAGAGGTCTATGGGATAGTGAACTGTTTCCCTGTAGTGTGTCAGGGCTATATAAAAATTGATTCTGGCTGAAAAGAAGGAAGATTTTAAAGATTAAAAATAGAGGTCATATTAAATCTTCTGAGATGGTATTTAAAACTGAAGACTAAATAATTTAAAATTTTGGATAAATTGTTTCCTGCTTTCCTTTTAGAAGTAGTTTTCCCCTGGTGCATCATAAAATTATAACTGCAGAAGTGGTATGCTTTTTTAACTTTTTGAGAGATATCCTCTTACTGAAATATAAAAATTATGTATGTGTTCTTTGGGTAATGACTTTTCTTTTTAAAAAAATAATAGATTTAGCAATCACAAGGGCAGTTTGGTTATGTGGATATACTGTGAAGTTGGGAAGTCTAGGTTTTGAGTGCAGCCATTACCTGAATAGTGTGCATTGTATCCATTAATTATTATAATTTCTCATCCCCCCCACACCACCCCAGAACCCTTCCAAGTCTACATGTCTATTATTCCACTTTCTGTGTCAATTGTTACACTTTCTGTGTCCATGTGTACACATTATTTATCTGCCATTTATAAGTGAGAACATGCAGTATTTGGACTTTCTGTTTCTGAGTTACTTCACTTAAGATAATGAGTTATTTCACTTAAGACAATGCAGTATTTAGACTTTCTGTTCCTGAGTTATTCCACTTAAAATAGTTCCATTCAAGTTGCTGCATGTTAGTTTTTTAACTTTTTTTTAAAAAAGGTATACTTTAAAAGAAGGATACTCTTACTGAAATAAAAAATTATGTGTGTGTTCTTTTGGTAATGACTTCTCAACGACAAATGTGGTAGATGATCTAAATATTGGAAATGAATTTCAATCAAATTCAACAAAAATGTTACTGGTTTCCTATTACGTGCATAATGAAATAATATACAAGGTACCAATAATGGCTAGGGGGAGACAGAAAACTGAACAGCAAATGGATTCTGCCCTTAAACGTTAACTTTTAACAGGTGTTCCAGTGGTCAAAAAGATGTTTAACAACATGCAAACTATATCTAAGGTAGAGATTAGGGAATGGAGAAACGATTTGCACTTGAAGGAAACAAAATAAAGCTTTTATATCAAGAAGCGGTAGAAAGTTAGGATTAATAGAGCATGGCTAGTGTAGAGATTATCTCAAAAGTAACCAAGAAGATCTTAGACATGAAGTGTTATGGAAAGACAGAGACCAAACAAGGAATTCTTGAACAGACGCACGGTATCAGTGATAAAGAAGCATGGCATACTCACGCATGAGCCATTGTGCTAGTGTCCGGGTCAATAAGGATGGAGGAATACAGTAAAAAATGCCCTTAGATTATCCAAACAGTAGTAGAAGAATTGCTCAGGAAAAGGAATAAAACAAAGATATTTACAGAAACGTGAGGAAAAATAGAAAAAGAAGAGCAAGTAAAACTCAGAGTAAGGGGCAGAAAGGAAATAATAAGAAAATAAAATTTTAAAGGTAGGAAAGCAGTAAAGCAAACAAAAACCTAAAGAAAAAAAGATAAAACCAAAACATAGCTTGTTAAGAAAATAAATAAAATTTTAAAAATCTCCACCAAGATTAATCAGGGAAAAAAGAAGTTACAAATGACCAATACCATGAACGGAAGAACTGACATCACAACAGATTCTACAGATACTAAGTTATAAACAACTTTATGTCAATAAAATTGGCAACATAGAGAAAATGGACAATTTCCCTGAAAGATACAAATTATCAAGGCTTATTTAAAAAGAAATAGATAACATAAATAGCTAAATATCTATCAGAGAAATTAAATTTGCAGTTAAAAGCCTTCCCACAAAGAAAACTCCAGGCCAAGAAAACTCCAGACCAAGATGTTTGCATTGGTGAAATCCACCAAACATTGAAGGAAGAAAAAAATGCCAAGTCTAATAAATGATTCCAGAAAATTGAAGAGGAGTCCACTAGTTCCCAACTCATTGTATAAAGCCAGCATCACTCTAATACCAGAACCTGGCAACAGTATTACAAGAAAATAAAACTACAGACCTAATTAATTAAACATATATTTTTGGATAGTACATCAAGATCAAATGTTACTTATCCCAGGAACACAGAATTGGTTTAATATTAAAAAATCAATTGATATAATTTACAAATTTGTTATTATTAACTAATTTGTTTTTAAAAGTGTGACCATGTCAACAGAAGAAGAAAAATAGAGTGTGATGTTTCATTTCCAAAAATACTTTAGCTAACTAAAAATAGAAGGAAAGTTGACAAACGTGATAAAAGGTATGTACAAAAACATATGGATAGAATTACATCTATTGGTAAAAAAATTGAATGCTGTCTCCCAAAATTCAAAACGAAGCAAACATGTGCATTCTTATGATTTCTATTCAACATTGTCATGAAGGTTCTAGCAAGTCCAAAAAGGCAAGTAATAATAATAGTAATAATTAAAAGCATGCACATTAAGGAAAAGAAGAAACAACACCATTTTCATATGCAGATGGCTTAATCACCTGTTCAGAAAACTCTATGGAATCTGTAAGAACTAATAAGCGGTTATCACAATACTGGTGTGGTCAAGGGCGAGAAAGAGAAAGACATTATATATGGCCATGAGAAACTTTTGGGAATGATGGATGTTTATTATCTTGACTGTGGTGATGGCTTCATGAATGTGTGTGTGTATGTGTGTGCATATGTATACATCTGTGTGTATATACACATAGAATTATGTATTTTGGGGGTGGGTGGAGCAAGATGGCTGAAAGGAACAGCTCCAGTCTCCAGCTCTCAGCACGAGCGACAGAGAAGACGGGTGATTTCTGCATTTGCAACTGAGGTACTGGGTTCATATCACTAGGGAGTGCTGGACAATCGGTGCTGGTCAGCTGCTGCAGCCCGACCAGCGAGAGCTAAAGCAGGGCGAGGCATCCCCTCACCTGGGAAGCACAAGGGGGAAGGGAATCCCTTTTCCTAGCCAGGGGAACTGAGACACACAACACCTGGAAAATCGGGTACCTCCCACCCCAATACTGCACTATACCAAGGGTCTTAGCAAACTGCACACCAGGAGATTATATCCCACACCTGGCCCAGAGGGTCCCATGCCCACGGAATCTCCCTCATTGCTAGCACAGCAGTCTGTGATCTAACAGCAAGGCAGCAGCGAGGCTAGAGGAGGGGCGCCCACCATTGCTGAGGCTTAAGTAGGTAAACAAAGCCCCTGGGAAGCTCGAACTGAGTGGAGCCCACAGCAGCTCAAGGAGGTCTCCCTGTCTCTGTAGCCTACACCTCTGGGGACAGGGCACAGCTGAATAAAAAGCAGCAGAAACCTCTGCAGATGCAAACTACCCTGTCTCACAGCTTTGAAGAGAGCAGTGGATCTCTCAACACGGAGGTTGAGATCTGAGAACGGACAGACTGCCTGCTCAAGTGGGTCCCTGACCCATGAGTAGCCTAACTGGGAGACATCCCCCACTAGGTGCAGACTGACACCCCACACCTCACACGGTGGGGTACACCCCTGAGATGAAGCTTCCAAAGGAAAAATCAGACAGGTACACTCGCTGTTCAGAAATATTCTATCTTCTGCAGCCTCTGCTGCTGATACCCAGGCAAACAGGGTCTGGAGTGGACCTCAAGCAATCTCCAACAGACCTACAGCTGAGGGTCCTGACTGTTAGAAGGAAAACTAACAAACAGGAAGGACACCCACACCAAAACCCCATCAGCACGTCACCATCATCAAAGACCAAAGGCAGATAAAACCACAAAGATGGGGAAAAAGCAGGGCAGAAAAGTTGGAAATTCAAAAAATAAGAGTGCATCTCCCCCCTCAAAGGAACACAGCTCATTGCTAGCAACGGATCAAAGCTGGACGGAGAATGACTTCGACGAGTTGAGAGAAGAAGGCTTCAGTCCATCAAATTTCTCAGAGCTAAAGGAGGAATTACATACCCAGCAAAAGAAATTAAAAATCTTGAAAAAAAGAATGGAAGAATAGATAACTAGAATAATCAATGCAGAGAAGGCCATAAATGAACTGACAGAGATAAAAACCAGGACACGAGAAATACGTGACAAATGCACAAGCTTCAGTAACTGACTCGATCAACCGGAAGACAGAGTATCAGCGATTGAGGATCAAATGAATGAAATGAAGCGAGAAGAGAAGTCTAAAGAAAAAAGTGGAAAAAGAAATGAACAAAGCCTTCAAGAAGTATGGGATTATGTGAAAAGACCAAAACTACATCTGATTGGGGTGCCTGAAAGGGAGGGGGCGCCACAAAGATACGCCTCAAGAAGAGCAACTCCAAGACACATAATTGTCAGATTCACCAAAGTTGAAATGAAGGAAAAACTCTTAAGGGTAGCCAGAGAGAAAGGTCGGGTTACCCACAAAGGCAAGCCCTTCAGACTAACAGTAGATCTCTCGGCAGAAATTCTACAAGCCAGAAGACAGTGGGGGCCAATATTCAACGTCTTAAAGAAAAGAATTTTCAACCCAGAATTTCATATCCAGCCAAACTAAGTTTCATAAGTGAAGGAGAAATAAAATCCTTTATAGACAAGCAAATGCTGAGAGATTTTATCACCACCAGGCATGCCCTACAAGAGACCCTGAAGGAAGCACTAAACATGGAAAGGAACAACTGGTACCAGCCATTGCAAAAACATGCCAAAATGTAAAGACCATCGATGCTAGGAAGAAACTGCATCAACTAATGAGCAAAATAGCCAGCTAATATCATAATGACAGGATCAAGTTCACACATAACAATATTAACCTTAAATGTAAATGGACTAAATGCTCCAATTAAAAGACACAGACTGGCAAAGTGGAAAAAGAGTCAAGACCCATCAGTCTGCTGTATTCAGGAGACCCATCTCACATGCAGAGACACACATAGGCTCAAAATAAAGGCATGGAGGAAGATCTACCAAGCAAATGGAAAACAAAAAAAAAGCAGGGGTTGCAATCCTAGTCTCTGATAAAACAGACTTTAAACCACCAAACATCACAAGAGACAAAGAAGGCCATTACATAATGGTAAAGGGATCAATTCAACAGGAAGAGCTATCTATCCTAAATATATATACACCCAATACAGGAGCACACAGATTCATAAAGCAAGTCCTTAGAGACTTACAAAGAGACTTAGACTCCAATACAATAATAATGGGAGACTTCAGCACCCCACTGTCAACATTAGACAGATCAACGAGACAGAAAGTTAACAAAGATATCCAGGAATTGAACTCAACTCTGCACCAAGCGGACCTAATAGACGTCTACAGAACTCTCCACCCCAAATCAACAGAATATACATTCTTCTCAGCACCACATCGCACTTGTTCCAAAATTGACCACATAGTTGGAAGTAAAGCACTCCTCAGCAAATGTACAAGAACAGAAATTATAACAAACTGTCTCTCAGACCACAGTGCAATCAAACTAGAACTCAGGACTAAGAAACTCAATCAAAACCGCTCAACTACATGGAAACTGAACAACCTGCTCCTGAATGACTACTGGGGTACAAAACAAAATGAAGGCAGAAATAAAGATGTTCTTTGAAACCAATGAGAACAAAGATACAACATACCAGAATCTCTGGGACACATTTAGAGCAGTGTGTAGAGGGAAATTTATAGCACTAAATGCCCACAAGAGAAAGCTGGAAAGATCTAAAATTGACACCTTAACATCACAATTAAAAGAACTAGAGAAGTAAGAGCAAACACATTCAAAAGCTAGCAGAAGGCAAGAAATAACTAAGATCAGAGCAGAACTGAAGGAGACAGAGACACAAAAAACCCTCCAAAAAAAATCAACAAATCCAGGAGTTGGGTTTTTGAAAAGATCAACAAAATTGATAGACTGCTAGCAAGACTAATAAAGAAGAAAAGAGAGAAGAATCAAATAGACACAATAAAAAATGATAAAGGGGATATCACCACCGACCCCACAGAAATACAAACTACCATCAGAGAATACTATAAACACCTCTATGCAAATAAACTAGAAAATCTAGAAGAAATGGATAATTTCCTGGACACTTACACTCTCCCAAGACTAAACCAGGAAGAAGTTGAATCCCTGAATAGACCAACAGCAGGCTCTGAAATTGAGGCAATAATTAATAGCCTACAAACCAAAAAAAGTCCAGGACCAGATGGATTTACAGTTGAATTCCACCAGAGGTACAAGGAGGAGCTGGTACCATTCCTTCCGAAACTATTCCAATCGATAGAAAAAGAGGGAATCCTCCCTAACTCATTTTATGAGGCCAACATCATCCTGATACCAAAGCCTGGCAGAGACACAACAAAAAAAGAGAATTTTAGACCAGTATTCCTGATGAACATCGATGCAAAAATCCTCAATAAAATACTGGCAAACCAAATCCAGCAGCACATCAAAAAGCTTATCCAAAAAAAAAAAAAAAAAAAAAAAAAAAAAAAAGCTTATCCACCATGATCAAGTGGGCTTCATCCCTGGGATGTAAGGCTGGTTCAACATACAAAAATCAATAAATGTAATCCAGCATATAAACAGAACCAAAGACAAAAACCACATGGTTATCTCAATAGATGCAGAAAAGGCCTTTGACAAAATTCAACAGCCCTTCATGCTAAAAACTCTCAATAAACTAGTTATTGATGGAATGTATCCCAAAATAAGAAGAGCTATTTATGACAAACCCACAGCCAATATCATACTGAATGGGCAAAAAGTGGAAGCATTCCCTTTGAAAACTGGCACAAGACAGGGATGCCCTCTCTCACCACTCCTATTCAACATAGTGTTGGAAGTTCTGGCTAGGGCAATCAGGCAAGAGAAAGAAATCAAGGGTATTCAGTTAGGAAAAGAAGAAGCCAAATTGTCCCTGTTTGCAGATGACATGACTGTATATTTAGAAAACCCCATTGTCTCAGCCCAAAATCTCCCGAAGCTGACAAGCAACTTCAGCAAAGTCTCAGGATACAAAAGTAATGTGCAAAAATCACAAGCATTCTTATACACCAGTAACAGACAAACAGAGAGTCAAATCATGAATGAACTCCCATTCACAATAGCTTCAAAGAGAATAAAATACCTAGGAATCCAACTTACAAGGGACGTGATGGATCTCTTCAAGGAGAACTACAAACCACCGCTCAGTGAAATAAAAGAGGACACAAACAAATGGAAGAACATACCATGCTTATTAATAGAAAGAATCAATATCGTGAAAGTGGCCATACTGCCCAAGGTAATTTATAGATTCAATGCCATCCCCATCAAGCTACCAATGAGTTTCTTCACAGAATTAGAAAAAACTGCCTTGAAGTTCATATGGAACCAAAAAAGAGCCCACATTGCCAAGACAATCCTAAGTCAAAAGAACAAAGCTGGAGGCATCACGCTACCTGACTTCAAACTATACTACAAGGCTACAGTAACCAAAACAGCATGGTACTGGTACCAAAACAGAGATATAGAACAATGGAACAGAACAGAGCCTTCAGAAATAATACCACACATCTAAAGCCATCTGATCTTTGACAAACCTGAGAAAAACAAGAAATGGGGAAAGGATTCCCTATTTAATAAATGGTGCTGGGAAAATTGGCTAGCCATAAGGAGAAAGCTGAAACCGGATTCTTTCCTTACTCCTCATATGAAAATTAATTCAAGATGGATTAGAGACTTAAATGTTAGACCTAATACCATAAAAACCCTAGAAGAAAACCTAGGTAATACCATTCAGGACATAGGCATGGGTAAGGACTTCATGTCTAAAACACCAAAAGCAATGGCAACAAAAGCCAAAATTGACAAATGGGATCTAATTAAACTAAAGAGCTTCTGCACAGCAAAAGAAACTACCATCAGAGTGAACAGGCAACCTACAGAATGGGAGAAAATTTTTGCAATCTACTCATCTGACAAAGGGCTAATATCCAGAACCTACAAAGAACTCAAACAAATTTATGAGAAAAAAACAAACAACCCCATCAAAAAGTGGGCAAGGGATATGCACAGACATTTCTCAAAAGAAGACATGCATACAGCCAACAGACACATGAAAAAAGGCTCGTCATCACTGGCCATCAGAGAAATGCAAATCAAAACCACAATGAGATAGCATCTCACACCAGTTAGAATGGCAATCATTAAAAAGTCAGGAAACAACAGGTGCTGGAGAGGATGTGGAGAAATAGGAACACTTTTACACTGTTGGTGGGATTGTAAACTAGTTCAACCATTATGAAAAACAGTATGGCGATTCCTCAAGGATCTAGAACTAGAAGTACCATATGACCCAGCCATCCCATTACTGGGTATATGCCCAAAGGATTATAAATCATGCTTCTATAAAGACACATGCACATATATGTTCATTGCGGCACTATTCACAATAGCAAAGACCTGGAATCAACCCAAATGTCCATCAGTGACAGACTGGATTAAGAAAATATGGCACATATACACCATGGAATACTATGCAGCTATAAAAAAGGATGAGTTTGTGTCCTTTGTAGGGACGTGGATGCAGCTGGAGACTATCATTCTCAGCAAACTATCGCAAGAACAGAAAACCAAACACCGCATGTTCTCACTCATAGGTGGGAACTGAAAAATGAGATCACTTGGACTCGGGAAGGGGAACATCACACACTGGGGCCTATTATGGGGAGGGGGGAGCAGGGAGGGATTGCATTGAGAGTTATACCTGATGTAAATGACGAGTTGATGGGTGCTGACGAGTTGATGGGTGCAGCACACCAACATGGCACAAGTATGCATATGTAACAAACCTGCACGTTGTGCACATGTACCCTAGAACTTAAAGTATAATAATAAAAATATATATAAAAAGAATTATGTATTTTGTATATATATGTGTGTACATACATATACACATACACATAAAACTATGTAATATGTATATACACACACACATACACACACATAAAATTATGTACTTTATGTACACTTTGTTGTATGTGAATTATGTCTCATTAAAGCCTCTTTAAAAACTACTATCCTAAAAGAAGATATCAAATGGCTAATATTTCCAATTCATATCTTAGTACCAAGTGTAAACATTAAACCCACACATAGTCTTTCTTTTCTGTAGTATCCATGCAGCCATGTGAAACAGTTGTGGCTAACGTGATGTTTGCTTTCCTAATAAAAATGAAATATATCATAACAGACTAGCCCTTCACTCTGCTCCTTTCTTTCACTCTGAAATTAAACATGATATAGGGGAGTATAACAGCCAGGTACTCACAAATAAAAGTTAAAAAACATTTTTAGAAATTTTTTTTTTTTTTTTTTTAAAGACAGAGTCTCGCTCTGTCTCCCAGGCTGGAGTGCAGTGGCCAGATCTCAGCTCACTGCAAGCTCTGCCTCCCGGGTTTACGCCATTCTCCTGCCTCAGCCTCCCGAGTAGCTGGGACTACAGGCGCCCGCCACCTCGCCCAGCTAGTTTTTTGTATTTTTTTTAGTAGAGACGGGGTTTCACTGTGTTAGCCAGGATGGTCTCGATCTCCTGACCTTGTGATCCGCCCACCTCGGCCTCCCAAAGTGCTGGGATTACAGGCTTGAGCCACCGCGCCCGGCCCATTTTTAGAAAGTTTTATTCAGAGAATAACTTTTTAAAAATTGAAGAGTCACTGGCCCTAACAAGCAAACCAATGCCAGACACTGCCTACCACCATAGATGATGTTTCTAACATGACCAAAATAAAGCTCAATTGCTTATATAGGTTTGTCAGGCTTTCTTTTATTTGCAGCTAAATGAATTCTTGCACACACTTCCCATATTTCTAAAGACAACATAACTCTGTTCTAACCTTCTTGACTTACTATTGCATTCATAACCTCCTCCCCATCTCTAGTAGAATGTTACTTCCCAGATTCTGAACTTTCCTTGCCCTTTTCTCAAAAAGTCTTAAACGTCAAAGTCTTTTCTGGAAAATGTTGGTATTCTTTCACCAAACCATAAAAGTGTAAAAGTAACTTACTAGCTAATAACTACATTAAAATATGCTTAACAACATTACCCACCAGGGAAATACAAAGGAGACCACAGTGGGATACCACCTCACATCCTCTAACGATGGCTATAATCGAAGATAGGTAGATTCTTTTTGATGTAGAAAATGTGACCCTCGGCCAAGCGTGGTGGCTCACGCCTGTAATCCCAGCATTTTGCGAGGCCGGGGTGAGCAGATCACCTGAGATCAGAAGTTTGAGACCAGCCTGGGTAACATGGTGAAACCTCCTCTCTACTAAAAATACAAAAATTAGCTGGGCATGGTGGCACACACCTGTAGTCCCAGCTACTCGGGAGGCTGAGGTAAGAGAATCATTTGAACCCAGAAGGCGGAGGTTGCAGTGAGCTGAGATCGTGTCACTGAGCTCCAGCCTGGGCGACTGAGCAAGACTCTGTCTAAAAAAAAAAAAAGAAAATGGGACCCTCATACACTGCTTGTGGGAATGCGAAGTGGTGCAGGTCCTTTGGCAGACAGTCTGACAGCCCCTTAAAATGTCAAATAGGGTTTCCATATGACCCAGCAATTGTACTCCTACACAGACACTCAAGTGAAAATATATGCCCACACAAAAATTTGTACACAAATATTCATGCCAGCATTACTCATAAAAGCCCCAAATAAAAACAACCCAAATGTCAATCAGCTGATGAATGGATAAATAAATGCAGTATATTTATATAATGGAATATTATTAAGCTGTGAAAAAGAATTAAGTACTGATACCTGTTAAATGCTAACTGAAAGAAGCCAGTTCCAAAAGACACCATAATGTATTATCCAACTTGTATGAAATTTTACAACAGGCACATTTGTAGAGACATACATTAGAATTGATTGCCAGGAGCTGGAAGGAGGAGGAAAATGGGGAGTGATTGCCAATGATTATGATTTTTCTTTTAGGGGTAATAAAAGTGTTCTCAAATTGATTGTGGTGATGATGGTATGACTGTCAATATGCTAAAAGCCATTAAACAGTGTAATTTTTATTATGAAAAACAGCTTTATTTGTATAAATTTAAGGGGTACAAATTACAGGGACATATAGTGGTGACATGGACATATTACATAGTGGCAAAGTCTTGGCTTTTAGTGTAACCATTATCTAAATAGTATACACTGTGCCCATTAAATTATCATTCCTCATCTCTCTCCTGCCCTTCAAAGTCACCAATAACTGTTTTTCCACACTCTATGTTCAAGTGTACACATTATTTAGCTTTTACTTATAATTGTGGGAACATGCAGTATTTGACTTTCTGCTTGAGTTGTTTCACTTAAGATAATGCCCTCCATTTCCATCCATGTACACTTTAAAAATGAGTGAATTGTATTGTATACGAATTATATCTCAATAAACATTATATTTTTTTAAAGTAATTCAACATTCTTAGCAGAAAGGGTTTGGTTTATTTCCCTTACTAGGACATACATCACTAAGCAGGTTTGCGTGTTTTCAATCATCTTCCTGTGGTAAGTTTTGCAAAAGAACCACTACCAGGAAATGTTCAAAAAGCAGAGCTCAGAATCAAGGGCAGATTTCTGCATGGCTTGGTGAGCCATGGCAGAAAACCACTTACCACTTACTATTTTGGTTTGATGATATGTAAATCATGGCCATGTCATAGGGATAAAGATAAATAAAAGTATCCCATATTTGTATCATGCTTGTAACACAGACTTTGGAGCAAATGATCTCAAAGGTCTTTTTCAGCTCTAAAATTTTATTAGTTTATGTAGCCATTTCCTCTCACAGCAACCCCAAGGAGAAAGCAGGCTTATATTATTATGTGATTATTGTCATTTAACAGATGATGAATCTACTGAAAAATTTAGACATTATGTTTAGTCAATAAATATAAGGAAATCATGCATTTATACTGGAAGTTAATTTCTAGACAATCCTATGGTTAAAGTATATAATGTAGAAGCTAGTGAAAGGGTCAAGATACACACACACTCACACACGCACACATACACATATATACACACATAGACATACATATACACATACACATACGCATATATACACACACATACACACACATATACACAGGCACGCATATATACACATACATACCTGTGCATATATATGACTATGCACATATGTAGATATACATATATATTCTGGATAGAAATAAAAATTTGTTTAGCTAACTATCTAGAATGTTTTCTTAAGAATTGATTTTGAAAAACAGAAAATCACTCCTGTGCAGATTATTTTTAACAAGCATTAGAAGCCAAACATAAATTCACAATTTTCTTTTAAGTATCTCTTCATTTACAAGCCCATGCTTTACATTCATTGAGATTCCCCAAACCACAGCTCAATCAGCTCACTGTTCTCTGTTTCTTTTTCCTAATAATTTCATCATGTCACAAAATAAGGTAGTCTTAACTCATCTTCTTCTATTGTCTGTTTGTCTCTTTCTTTCCTCTGCTATTACAAATTCCTAACACCTTAGATCTGACCTGCCTCTATAGATTCTCAATTGACCCTCTCTGAAATAATATAAAGCCCATTTCAGATCATCTGGCAAGAGGCAGTGCTTTATAAAACTCCAGTATACGGTAGAGAAAATACATCCCTTTTAAAGTTTAAAGATTTTTCCACCTCTAAAAAATATACTCAGAGGAAAAAAAAAAAAAAAAAAAAAAAAAAAAGAAGAAGCTCCTTTTAAAATGCTTGCCTTGTAGCTTCATTAATATTTACAGCTTCTCTTACACTGCTGGTGACTTCCTGGATATCTAAGCATGCTTCTACTGTAAGGGGCACTTTTTCCCTAGTTTTCTCATGGACCTTTCAAATGGTAGATCAATATTCGCTTGTTGGGTTTCGGCCCTTGAAGAAACCTAATTGCCTTTGATTCTTCTTTCCTAACTATTTTGTTTTACGGTGGCCTTCCTTTGAATTCTGCTTGCTGGGGGATCAGTCTGTGTTTCCTCACCACCCTTTTCTCTCCTGTTCCTTGTGATCATGTGTTCTTTGTGCTGATGGAACGCTGGTGGCACGATTGTGAAATCAGCTTTTCTCAGGCTGCTGTTTGCCCATTGGGTGTCTTTGTGCAAATTAGAAAATAGTGCCCTTCCCCAAAGCAGATGCAGCTCTGTAGGTGCCCCGTCTAGTGAGCAGAGTAAGAGAGGATTCCACACCCCTCACTCCATCAAGCAGGTGCACCTGGGCAGAGCAATTCATAACCTCCAGAGAGCCACTGGGAGTAACCACCATCCAGATCGCTCTTCTATTTAGCTATCCTTCACAAGCCATTTATAGCATCTTGCTCCATTCAACCAAGCTACCCTGATCCTGAATAGCATCTCCAACCTAACCCCTGTCCTCAGGGTACTTCTCTCAGTGTGTTCTCTGAATGGAGCTTTATTTCAGCAAGCAAACAGCAGTGCCTCTTGACTGAGCCTGAATCAGTAACAGCTCTGGGTATACAAGGTGGTGGTTCAGTACCTATTTTCTCAGAATCTCTGAGCCTCAGGTTTCTTATCTGTAAAACTAGTGTAAAGACAACCACCTCAGTGCTGTAGGGAAGAAAAAAGTGAGAAGCTGTACATAAAGAATTTAGCCCAGTGCCTGGAGCATAAAGAGCTCTCAAAAATGGCAGTTGCTATCAGTGTTGTGCATGTTATTTTTAAGAACACTTACTGATGGATAAACTGCCAAAGATCAGCAAGATATTTCCACCACTGAATTTGTTGCCATGATAAGGCATTTTGCCTCACTAGCATGATATCTTACAAAGCTGAAATTCTTGTAGCCCAAAGAGCAACTGTAAATGAATACAGAAGATTCCAACTCAACAGACCTGTAAACTTGAAATTCAAGCTTCTTTCCAGAGAAATCTGACATTCATAACATAGAAGGCTCAGAAAGGATATTAACCTTAATTCTCTAACACACAAATTCTAGGTAAGAATTTTTTTTTTTCTTAGACGTAGTCTCGCTCTGTCACCAGGCTGGAGTGCAGTGGCACAATCTCGGCTCCCTGCAACCTCCACCTCCAGGGTTCAAGTGATTCTCCTGCCTCAGCCTCCCGAGTAGGTGGGATTACAGGTGCATGACACCACGCTCGGTTAATTTTTGTATTTTGTGTTTTTAGTTTCACCATGTTGGTCAGGCTGGCCTCAAACTCCTGACCTCGTGATTCACTCGCCTCGGCCTTCCAAAGAGCTGGGATTACAGACATGTGCCACTGCGCCTGGCCATTTCTTAAAATTTTTAATGAATCACTTGTTGAAAAACTACTTTGTCCTGGACATTGTTCTGGTAGCTCCTATATACATTGTCTCATTTAAATCTCCCCAAAACCTTGAACACTGAGCATCATTATCTATATTGTAGAGGTAATAAAACTGAGACTTAGAGGGGCTTGCCTTGACCAAGGTCATCAAGCTAATGAGTCTCATTAGAATTCAGGTTTTATGACTCTTAAATAATTTTTTACTATTACACCACTCCAATTTCCATTTCCATGAAATCCTGATTATCCAGGCAATACAGGGTGCTGAGAGAGGAGTCCCCAGGGGAAGAGAGGGTTGGCATTAACATTTCTGAGTGGAGAAGCAGGTTGCTAATGGAAATATTGGCTAAATAAGGCATGCTGGAATGGTGGTAACTGGCTTGGACACCTACCAAATGAGGCTCAGGATTCTGCTGGGGAGGGAGGGTCCACCCTAGAATGCTTGAAACTATAGAAGATGCCCTTGGGGCACTGTAGCCTTGATCAGGTACCTGAAGGGGCAATAACAACATTGTGCCTTTGTCCAGGGTAATGACAAGGCTCTGATGAAGCTGCAAGTTCTTGGAGATCTGCCCAGACTAGCTTCTGTGAAGGCGATAATCCAGTTTGTTTTGAAAAAGATGCCATAGACCTTTACACAACATTTTTTTAACACACAAAGTTTTGCTATAGATTTGTTTTCTGATTATAAAAACATTTCAACTAACAACAAATGCTGGATCCCAACATTTTCCCAGGCTATGTTATACACCTAAATCTTGCCCACACCAGACCAGTCATGTTTTCAATTTTAATGGCGGTCTACTAACAGACCAGGAAAAGTATTTCGCAGCTATGTCACTTAATTCCCTTGGTACAGTATCTGACATTATATGGTACTCAGTGAAGTATTTAATAAAAAATTTAGCGCAAACAGGAGGATAGGCAAGCTACTCAATAGTTGGCAAAAGAAATGTACACAGTGTACATTACCATTTCCTTATAAAAGCATAGCATCCTTAACTTTCATCTACAATTCCGGGAAAGAATTCTATTCAAAGTCACTTGGCTGTTGGCTGTCTCTTTATTTTAACAGCAATGTTATTGGACTTTTAAAAGTATGTTTCTGGCATTAAAATATTATTTAATGTCAGGGCAGGATTTCAAAGACTTCAATAGGCTATAGAGTTTTCCATGGGTGTGTGTGTGTGTGTTGGAGCGAAGACAACACTTGAATTGCAAGGCATTGTGTCCTGGGCACTGTTTCACATTGATTTCACACATTATTTTATTTAATCTTCACAACCTCTCTGACTGTAGATATTCTTATTCTCCTTGTATGGATGGAAACTGAAGCCATTGCAGGCATTGCTCACCCAGGAAAGGGTAACTCATTAATTTCCTCTTCTCTCTTAAGTAACTGCACCATCAGGTGCACAAAGTTGTTGGTGCTGGGAAAGGCAGACAGCCCTCCACCTTTCTCAGTGGCTGTCGTGAATCCATTATCAAGTCCTGTTGCTTCAATCAAATGTTTGCTGCCCCTTGAACACAACCGCCTGGCTCACATTATTTCTTGCCTTGGCAAACAGTCCCATTCTAACTGGACTTTCTACCTCTTGAGCTTCTCCTCTCCAACTCATCCTCCACGCTTCTCTGAGTTATCTTTTTATGTCACAAATCTAACGATGTATTTCTTCTGTGTTTAAGCCTTGGATGGTTGCCTGTGAGCAGAATAATGACCCAACTCTTGTGAGCTTCACCTCCAGCCTTCACTGGCAACCCTCCTGTCACCAACCATTCGTTAAACGTGTTCACTTCAAGATGGGAATTTTCCGTCATAACTTATTTACCTATCCAATGCTCAATTCATCACATTTCTGTCCTCCTTTCAGTCTCCACTCCACAACACAGTACCTGCCACACCAATGATGCTCAATAAGTAGCAATTCCTCCTCTTTTTACCTTCCCTGTTTCAGTCCCAGGACCTTTTGCTCCCTAGCACTGGCCTATAGTCAAGTGAACAATGACAAGTGTTCACTTACCCGGCTCCCTAGGTAGACAGAAATCCCTATCCAGGCTTTTCTTACCATCTTTCCATTCGTCTTATTTCCTGGCATAAAGTCTGGTACATCACAAATCTCTAATAAAGTTTCTGAATTAAATAAGGACTTTGGCAGAGAGGTTGCAAATCTTGAAGATTTTCAGACCTTGAATTTATTGGGTCACATTCTGGTAGTACTTGTGGAAAACTGCAGTTTTGGTAGTAGTCTTTAACAATGTATCATCTCTTCAACACAGGACGACCCATTACATTAAAATCCTTTTGCTCCAAAAAGGTTATTATTCTGTAAACTGGGGCCCCAAATATCAAGGGAGTTATATCACCTCGATTAGCATGAACAGCCTCTAATACTATATAGTGAGATTTTCACAACAAATGCCTCTGTTGCGTCCTCTGACTCTAAACCTTCCCCTTCCATTCCAAGTCTCTCTACAGAAAAGTTGCAAACAAAACTAAATCAACCATATGACACACTCATCACCCCCACCTTTATTCCCTGCTGAGAATATTTACCTATTTTTCAACCCTGCAAAGATTTTCATCCTGAGTAATTTGCTTTGAAAGTAGCAATTGTGAACATGGACTCTATTCATTCCGTTGATAGTGATAAGCTGAAATAACGATCACATGTTGTGACCCATGAGTCAAACCCACAGAGATGGAGCAAAGGTCACCTGCAAAAAGACGTTAACCTGAGAGCATTTCAATAGGATGTTTTCTCATGTCTACACAGAAATCACTTTTGGTTTTGGTTTTTGACATGGGAGCAGGTTTCTTAGTTTTGAGAATGGGGGGCGGGGGCAGATGGAAGAGGAGTCTAAAAAGTTGGTATTCAGGAAAAATAATTCATTTTAGGAATGGGGCAGAGAATATAATCATCAGAATATGAAAATATTTGATTCTTCTATTTTTCTGCCGATCACTAGACACTTTGAGGCTCCTTCTGGTAAACAAAGAAAAAAACAAGAAATAAAAGAAAATGTAAGCCCTGTTTATTAACTAGCAGATCCCTTAAAAGTATATGATAAAAGTGAGGCAAAAGTAAATAATGTAAGTAAGATTTGGAGAGTTACCCGCTAATTCATCCATGCTCAAGAAGAAATTGGGGGACCACCCACTGATACTGTGACCCTCCCAACTTCAATAGATATCACCTATGAACAAACTCACATAGTACTTAATATGTACCAGGCACTGTTCTAAGCATTTTACATGTATTAACTCGCTTAATCTTCATTATTACTCATATTTTACAGATGAGGAAATTGAGACACAGAAAAATTAGTGACTTGTCCAAGATCACACAGCAGCAATTAGGGGTTCAAATCCAGGCTCTCTGGCTCCAGAATCTGTGCTCTCACCAATATATCACACTGCCTGAGTTCATATTTTGTGCTCAGCTTTGTGTTATGTAGTTTATAGCCACTATGGTACTTAATCTTTTCACTCATCGTGCAAGACATTTTTGTTTGTCTATTTGTTTGTTTGTTTGTTTTGAGATGGAGTCTCGCTCTGCCTCGCCCAGGAGTGCAGTGGTGCAACCTTGATCTCGGCTTGAACCTCCACCTCCCAGGTTCAAGCGATTCTCCTGCCTCAGCCTCCCAAGTGGCTGGGACTACAGGTGTGCACCACTATGCCCAGCTAATTTTTGTATTTTTAGTAGACACGGGGTTTCACCATGTTGGCCAGGCTGGTCTCAATCTCTTTACCTAGTGATCCGCCCACCTTGGCCTCCCAAAGTGCTGGGATTATAGGCATGAGCCACTGGGCCTGGCCCGCAGGACAGTTTCATATCTCTTTTGTACAGATGAGAATACTGAGGCTAGGTAAAGTAAACAAACAAACAAACAAACAAACAAACAAAAAATCTGCCAAAGGAAGACAGCTTAATAATGTGTCGTGTACATGACAGACCTGGTGCTCAGAATGGTTTATCTGACCACAACGCCCAGACTCTAAACAACTACACTGTGCTATAACCTTGAGTGAGGGAGTCAGTATCCACATCTATAAAATAGGTATAATGACAATGTTCCTAACTCACAGGGCCATTATAATGACTGAAAAAGATGAAAATCATTTTACAGGTTGCAAAGAAAAAAATCATTTATACAATTCTGAGGAGAAAGTACAGTTAGCATAAAGAGTAAGTTAGCATCAAATGGCTGAGTTGAAGTATATTCATTAATTCATACAACAAATATTTTTGAGCCCTTGCTATATATCAGGCAATTGGCTAGGTTCTCGGCACCCAATAGTGCCCGGAAACAACCAGCAGGGCTCCTGCTGCTTCAAGTAGGGTTCCTTCTAGTATATAAAGAAAAGACAAGAAAGAGAGATGAAATTCATGTCTATTAAATGGCTAATCCCTTAAAAGTATGTGATGGAATAATTCATCGTAATATAGTCACATAACCTAATTATTGACATCTGAAGCCTCCTCCAACCCTGAGATTTTCAAGCTTAGTTTTTAGCCTCATGACAAGAGATAATCCTAATCTTTATTTAATTCACTGAGACCGCTAGCCTAGAATTCCCAGCCACTTTTCTATTGATTTTAGCAAATTCTAAATAATGGTCTCTATAATTTATAAATTACTGTTCACATTTCTTGCTATTTCACGGAAGGGCCACTACTTAAAGCTGAAATTGCTTCCTCCATCTGCACTCTGAATCCTATTTTCCCTGACCTGCTTCTCCCATATTCACCACTCATCAAACCAACATGAAAATTCATTTCTTTTTTGTCACCTGACATCATTCCTATCCATTTCGACTAACTTAAGCCTCTTTTCAACTAAAATTTAAATCACTTCAGTTATTAACCCATATCTACTTTAAGCCATTTTAGTTTTTTCCTTTTACTCAAAAATCTCTCCCATATACAGACTGGTTTTGCTAGATCCCTTCGTTTCCTTAGGCACAGTCATCATTTCTTGCCAACTGCTTCTATCACCAATTTCCTGAGACCTCACATGAGGCTACCAGTTTATTTGGTCCTACTAAAATGGTCTTCCTAGCCAGGCGCAGTGGTTCATACCTCTAACCCTAACACTTTCAGAGTCTGAGGCAAGAGGACTGCTTGAAGCCAGAAGTTCTAGACCAGTCTGACACCCTGGTCAACATAGTGAGATTTTATCTTAAGAAAAAAAAAAAAAGTCTGGGTGCAGTATCTCATGCCTGTAATCCCAGCATTTTGGGAGGCTGAAGTGGGTGAATCACTTGAGGCCAGGAGCTTGAGACCAGCTTGGCCAACATGGCAAAACCCTGTCTCCAGTAACAATACAAAAATTAGCCAAGCATAATGGCACACGCCTGTAATCCCAGCTACTTGGGAAGCCAAGGCGTAAGAATTGCTTGAGCGTGGGAAGCAGCAGTTTGCAGTGAGTCAAGATCGCACCACTGCATTCCAGCCTGGACGACAGAGCAAGACTCCATCTCAAAAAAAAACAAAAAACAAACAAACAAAAAAAGATCTTCCTCAGTTCTCATACTCTGCAACTTAACTTGTGAATTTTAAACACAGCCCTTTGTGAACATTTCCACTCCTTGGTTTCCCTAAGGCTGCATTAAGATGGAGAAGTGCTGGAGTCAGAGAGATTGGGGATCCAGGACTGACTCAGCCACTTCCTAACTGTATGACCTTATATCAATTACTTAATGTTTCTAAGTCATGTTTTCTTCATCTGAAAAACAGAAACCTGTTCTCACTCATAAAATTGTTCTGAGAATTCAAAATCTATCGTATGTCAAGCCTGGAGAATAAGATCTCACTAAGCGTTACCCATTATCATTATTCCTATTACTATGGCTCTGTAATGACTACAGCTACAACTGCTGCTGCTGCTAGTACTACAACGGGGCATCTTCTGCCTCTTAAATCATTCCCCTTTCTCCTACACTGGTTCTTCTTCATTCCATCCTAACAGCAGGGATCTTCCATGATAAGCCCTCAGTCACCCACTCCCAGGGAATACATCTTTGTATCTACTATAAACTTCATTCAGTGCCACATGTGAATTGCTTTTAGAACACCTTCACTTCAGTTGGCTAGGTTGACATCACCACCAGTTCACCAATGTCAACAGCATAGTCTCCTCCAGACATCATCAGTCTCTGCAACATACCATAGCTCCCTTGGAGCCTCACACATGAAAGCTGGGAGTCCTTCAGGATCATTTTCTTTTGCATTTCCCCATCACCAATTACCACACTTTTGGTGCTTTATCTTTGCCGTATTTTTCTGATTCCTCTCTCCTTTCACTCTGGCTTAAGCCATTACTGCTTGCTGAATGATCAAGATTTTCTCAGGCCGTGTTCTCTTTCTTTTGGTGATACATTCACTACCAATGTCAGTTTAATGTAACTTTTATCATTTTGTGATCTGTTTAAAAATCTAAAACTATTTGCTTTTGAATCAAGGCCAGACTCGTCACTTTGACATCAACTCACCCACCTTTCCTCTCCATCATTTTCTCTAGAAATGGCCAAATGGAGACTCCACTTCAGTCTGAGTCTTTATTTATTTGCCCCATAAATTGTGGTCATTTCAGTCCTCACGGTTGAGCTTATTTTATTCTTCTCACCCAGATCCTTGTGTCCTTTTGAATAATCAAGTTTACACTTTCTCCAAAGTTCTCCATGAAGTCTACCATTGTGTGTGCATGTGTGTGTGTAAGGAAGGGGAGAGGAGGAGGGGAGACCAAGTTTCCAGACAAACTTTGGGTCAGACAGGCCTGGGTTAGAGTCCTGTCTTTTTTCCTGACAAACCATGTGACCTTACACAAGTTGCTTAGCCTAAGATTCAGTTTCTTCATTTGTAAAACACATATTACATACAGCAGCAGTTCTCAAAGTGTGGTCTACAGGTCTATGGAGCAGGAAGGGGGAGGAATATCCTCAGATCTTATCAGGGAGTCTGGAACAACAAAACCGTTTTTACAATAACACTAAAGTATTGTTTGGCCCTTGTCACTGTCTTGGCATTTGCATTGATGGTGCAAAAACAATGACGGATAAAACTGCTGACACCTCAGCCTCAGCTGGAATCCAGGCGGTGGCACCGAACTACACTAGGGATCATTGTACTTTTCCCCACTTAATGCTTGTAGTGAGGAAGAAACAGAAAGAGAGAGGTAGAGAAAAGAGATGGAGGGAGGGGGACAGTTCATTTGTGCTGAATGAAGGAGTAAAAATGATTAATCATATTAAATCCTGTCCCTTCAGTGCTAATCTTTTTAATATTCTCTGTGATAAACTGGGTGGTATACATAAAGCACTTCTGCCATTCACTGAAGTGTAACGACTGCTTCAAGAGAAAGTATTTGGGCAATTGTTTGAGTTGTGAGCTGAACTATTGGCCTTTATCAAAGGGCGCCAATTTTACCTGAAATAATGACAGAGATAAACAATGATTATTGGGACTTGGGTATTTGGTAAACATTTTCTTGAAAATGAAAGAAGAGACCCTGTCACTTCAATGATAGCAACTGACAGCATTTGTTGCCAAGGATAAAATTTGGTCTATTAAGTGAAAATTGGAATTTTGGAAGACTTATAGCCGCCAATGTGAGCAGCTTGACAGCTTCCTAATATGTAAAGGCTTTTCTGATAAGATTGGTGTTGACAGAAACACACGTGACTTTTAAAACATATATTATATAATGAAATGTGTCAGCATTTGGAGATCTGCATAATTCAGTGAGCCAGCATTTTCCAAATGACCAATGTGTAATGTTACTACCTTAAGCATAGGCAATGTGCAAGATAATCAGTAGATTTCAAGTTAATAGAGTAAAAAATGAATATATCTCTGATTCCACAATGCAACTAACTTTCCAGAAACTTCTACATTTTGGGTTTTAACTTAATATCAAAAGACAACATTCACAATTATCTGAAAAGGATATTAAAATGCTCCTTCCTTTTCCACTACATATCTACATGGGGCCAGACTTTCTTCATATACTTCAACCAAAACAACATATCACAATAGATTGAACGTTGAAGTAGATACAAGAATCTAGCTATTTTGGAAGTCAGATGCTAAAGAGATTTGTGAAAAATATTAAAATAATGCTGCTCTTGCCACATTTAAAAAATGTATAAATTACAGCATTTTTATAAAATATAGTTTATTTGTTAACATATATTTTATGTTATGGGTTATGGGTTAATTATTGTTATTTTAAATGAATCAATCAATTTTTAAATGTTTTAGTTTTAATTCTTAAAATAGTAAATATCTATCTATCTATCTATCTATCTATCTATCTATCTATCATCTATGGTTATATATAACCCACATAAACAAAAGCTCTTTGGGGTCCTCAATAGGTTTTAAAAGTCTAAAGGGTTCCTGAAACCAAGAATTTTGATAATTGCTGTTATAGAGTGGTTTTGAAGGTTAAATGTGTTTCCTTATGTAAAATGTCCAGCATAGATCCTGGTAGCTAGTGGGTGTTCAATAAATATTAGTTTCTTACAAGCAGTTAAGCATAATCTGTACTAAAAGATGTGTTCATATATTTTCTAAGATAAGCATTTAAGCATAATCTGTACCGAAAATATCTGATCAGCTCATATATTTTCTAAACTAGAATGTGTACACACACATGCAAATGTTGTTTTTGTAGTTTATCTAATGAGATTACAGTGACTTGTTCCAAAGTCTTTCCAGAATACCACCATTTAGCTGGGTATTTAGTAGGTGCTTAATTAATAGTTCATATAGTAAAATCTGTATACAAATTCTATTTTTGAAAACTTTAGCTGTCAAGATTGCAACAGTAAATCTGAAATATAGAATCATTTTAACATTAAAAATAATACTTTAAATCATTTCAATAACCTAGCCCTCCTGGTTTGTTTGTTTGTTTGTTTGTTTTTTAATTTAATGAATCCAGGCCAATACCATCTCTTGCCTGAATTTTTTCACCTATTTCGTAAACAACCTCCCTGCCTCCACTGATGTCACCCTTTGGCTCATTTTCAGTTCAGTAGCCACAGCCTTCCTGATAAACACAATGAGATTATGTCTCTTCCCTGCTCAAAACTCCCCTATCTTTGTGTCTAGCTCTGAGTACAGCCAAAATCCTTACTTAACCGGCATACCTCACTCCATCACCTCTCTGAACTAACCTCCTACTGCGCTCCCTCCTGGTCTGGTCACTTTGCTTTGGCCACCTGATTTTCCATGCTATTCTCCTGACACACCAGACCTTTTGCATTTATTTTCATTGCTGGAAAACATTCCCCCAGAAATCCCTCAGTTCTTTCAACTATTAGGAGAAAATCTTTCCCTGGAAACCCTCTAAATTGCCATTATCCCTTGGGCAGCCCACATGGCCCTACACACACAAACAACGAGCCTCCTACTCCCATTCCTCCTCTCCTTAGCAGTTACCACTATCTAATATACGTCCTATTTGATTGTTTATTTGTCTGTCCCCACTACTGAAATGCAGTTTCCATGACCAGTAGGGTCCTTGTCTGTTTTTTCTATTATGTGCCTGGCACACAGCAGACAGTCAATAAATATCTGTTGAATGGATTAATGAATGAATAAACGAATGAACAACAATAGAAACATTACCAATTCAGATTCCTTCTCAGGAACTTAAAGGAAAGAGATAACTTTCTGAGCAACATCCCTGGGATACATTTATAGGGAATCCTGACCTTCATCTCCAAATCTCCCATGGAGAGTACATTTCAGTACCCATGGAAAATGCAACAGTTTCAAGAAGATTGGCAATTTTCCTGGATGATGGTATGAATTTTCTTTGTTCTGGGAATGAAGACTAATAATACCTCAGGCAGAGGACAGTAATTGACTTAGGCCATCCCAGCAGGGAAAGCAAAAGCATTTGGGGAAAGAAAGATCATGACTGCTCAAAATGCAGCATCTTCCAGTTAAACCTGAAGGTAAGGAAATAATACATTTTTTTCTCATTGGGTTGGATACTTGATTTTACCCTGAGAACCTTTGCATCATGGCTGAATATCTTGAGGAAAACCCACCAGGAAGTCATTTAAAAATCAACACATGCTATGAAGGAAGCAAATCTAATTCAATTTCAAGGACACATTCTCAAAAAAAGAATAAAGAATAATGAGAACCTGCTGCCTCAAACTGCAGCTAGGTGGGAAGCCAGGCTGCAGGGGCAACCATCATTCAACAGCTCTGCATCTGGATGGAGATGGCCTGAAAGAGTGACTCAGGCTCAGAATTGTTATAATTTATCTGGCTTCTGGCTTCAGCTGCCCTGCCTTCAGTCAAGCCACAGTATCCCAAGCATCCATTCCAAGATACATGGAGATCTCTCTGTTTCTTTCTAAGTTTCTCTCAAAACAGAGATAGAATGCATTGCTTCTCTGATAACATTTCCTAAAATGGTATCAATGGACACCTTCCCTCTGGATTTTCTCTCTCCAACAGTGTTTAAAGCAGTCTTTGTCAGGCTTCCAAACAAAACCTTCAGGGCTCCTTAATAAATTGCTGACGACCAGAAAGATAGTGTCATATAGAGCACATGGCACATAAATCTTCATGGCACGTAAATCTTCACTATGTCATTTAAAGGTATGCGGACAAGTTATTCAACTTCTGTTTCATTTCCACTGTCCCTTAAGATGGAAATCACACATGTCTTACTCTCATAGAATGGCTGGAAGTTAACTGAGATAAGGCAAGTACATGAAGTATGAACAGCAAGGCTGCATTCAAAAGTTAGTTAATAAAGTGAAAGCTGGCTGGACACAGTGGCTCACTTCACCCAGCAACTAGGGAGCTGAGGTGGGAGGATCACTTGAGGCGAATGGTTCAAGAGCTGCCTGGACAACATAGTGAGATTCTGTCTCTACAAAAAATAAAATAAAATAAAAAACTAGCCGAGTATCGTGGCACATGTCTGTAGTCTGAGCTACTCAGGAGGCTGAGGCAGGAGGATTGCTTGAGCTTTAGTTCAAGGTTGCAGTCAGCTATGATTGTGCCACTGCACTCTAGTCTAGGTGACCCTTTGATTGTTTTCATCTTTCTTTTTTATAGTACTCAAATCCTAATTCTGGTATGGCTATCCAGTGGCTAATTATAATCACTACAGGAGAATATTTAGGAAAAGTAACTATAAATACTAAATATTTAGGAAAATATTTAGAAAAAGTAACTGTAAATATTGAGTCTCTAAAATAAAAAATAAAGTGAAGGCTTGCATAGGGTGAAAACACCATTTGCATCCTAGAAATCATACACAGTTGTTCTCAGCCAGATGCTCAAACTGTGAAAGTGCCACGAGAAATGTGTCAAGTCTCATAAGACATATCTCTCTGGGACCAAGGTTCACTGAGAAGAACAGCTAGCAGCATCACCTATGCTGCTTATATCCTTCTTTCTCTCTATCTCCTTCTCTCAAGAGGGGATGGGGGACAGCAGCTAGTACATAAAGTGCATATAGGATGGGACTCTTCTGTAAAGCACAGAACAAGATGGCTGGTAGAAAGTGAATGTTCCATACATGGCTTCAATATTATGATCCTTCCTCACCCCTGGTAAAATCTTCTAGTTCTCAGATGTTTTTCCCATGGAATTTCAAATCAGACACAGATAGAAGGATGGGCAACTTCTTTTTTTTTTTTTTTTTTTTTTTTGAGATGGAGTTTTGCTCTGTTGCCCAGGCTGGAGTGCAGTGGCACAATCTCCACTCACTGCAACCTCTGCCTCCTGGGTTCAAGGGATTCTCCTGCCTCAGCCTCCTGAGTAGCTGGGACTACAGGCGCCCGCCACCACACCCAGCTAATTTTTGTATTTTTAGTTGAGACGGGGTTTCACTATGTTAACCAGGATGGTCTCGATCTCCTGATCTCGTGATCCTCCCGCCTCGGTCTCCCAAAGTACTGGGATTACAGGTGTGAGCCACCGTGCCCGGCCAGGATGGGCAACTTCTATGCCACAATAACAAAAAACAGAGCCCTGAACTGCTCTCTGCATAGCTCTGCAAGGTGTTGGAAGTTAAATAAGATGAAGACATTGCACAATAATATAGTGAAACATCATTTCTTCAACCGAGTCTTTGGCCCCAAAATGAAACTATTTCCTCCTGAGATATGCTTCTGTGCTACCAGGCACTACCATAATCATAATACTTGTTTTAATTACTTAAGTTTTCCCCCACTAAACCATGGGGCAGGCAATAAAGGGCAGAGACTAGGCTTGGCACATTGTAGGAATTTGGTGAATATTTGTTGAACAAGTGATAAATGAGCTATGTATGCATGTACGGATATATACTGAAAAATACGTGTGTGTGTATCCTATTCAATACCTTCAAATTCTCTGCTTTTTCCTCAAATGAAGTTTTCAGATTAAAGCACTTCTAGGCTCAGAACTAATTTATTATATGCCAAAGAGTAACCTACAACCTGGAGTTTATAAAAACCTTGCATTATACTTTAGAGCTCTAGCAGCTTTGTCTGTGACAGTCATCATATTGTTTTTGTTTCAGACTTTCCACTTCAGAAGCTATATTCCCTGGATTTTATTTTTCTCTTTAAAAATATCTAATGCAGAAATGTTGAAAATCTTAAGTAAATCTCTTGAGAGCCTGCAAGTAAGCATACCCAAATACAGGGGAAAGAGTGATTCCCACAAAGCATGCATCTCATCAAGAACTTTGCAAGGTACCTGGTGAAATGAGATGCAACGGCTTGCAAAAAGAGGGAATTAATTTTTCGAAGGCACACCTGAAATTCAGTACCTTAATCATTTGCAAATCCTCTTTGATTATTTCCATCCTTCTTGTTTTAGTATCGAGCTCCTAGTTCTGATATGGTTGTCCAGTGGCTAATTCTAATCACTACTGGAGGATATTTAGGAAAATTAACTATAAATAAAACTTTAGTCAAACCTGACTTGAGGTTTGACTCAGTTTCCCAACTAAAATTAATAATAAAAACAAGATGCAACCTTTCTAAAATGATAAAATATACCAATAGGTTTAAAACGTTTAATTGTCAGGAATGTCAGTTAAAAGCAGGAAATAACCATTTGAGGTTTTCAGGTAACCTTCCAAAATAAATTCTGTTAGAAACAAATTGTTCCAAAATTTATATCGTGTATGTTCTGAGTTATTGGCCTGATTTCCTCAGGTCTCTCTACACACAGGTAGAAGGGAGAAGAAAAACAACTGGCTTTGCCCATAGGCAATAATATTTGAAGACCATTAGGCAAATATTCAGCAATTAAGGTAAATTGTTCTCTCTCTCCCTCCACACTTTCCTCTCCAAACGGCACTGTATTTACAGCAGGGGAAGGGCTGTGCCTCTAGAGATGTCCTGATAGAAAGGGACAAGAAGATTTGCAAATTTTCAGGGAAATGTCTGGATTGTCAGGGCTCTGTGATAGAGTGGATGGGCTGGTCAGCATCATTTTCTGAAGTGTGACTATCACCTGGATTTGGAGGGTAAGGATTCAACCACTAGAATCCATGTTTCCAACGTTTTTGCCAGTTTTTAAGGTCACAGTCATGGCAGCCTCTGTACCACATAAGGTCATATGAGTTTTTCTAGGCTCCCTGAACACCAGTCTCAGGCCTGCCTTCCACCACCAACTATAAGGTACATCTATACAATGGAATACTATGCATCCAAAAAGGGCATGAACTGTTGATATGACAACATGGATGAATCTCAAAAGCAAGTGCTAAGTGAAAAACAAAACAAAACAACAACAAAAAAGTGATGAAATATGAGGTAATTCCATTTATATGAAATTCTAGCAAGGGCCAAGGATTAGAGGAAATATTGACTGCAAAGGGGCAAAAGGGAATATTTTGAAGAAGTAGAAATATTTTGTATCTTGGCTGTAAAAGTCATAGTTACAGGATTCTATACATTTATCAAAACTCATTGTCTTATACACATAAAATTGATCAATTTTAATGTGTGCCAATCATACCTCAAGAAAGCCTGATATGAGTCAAGCACAGTGGCGCATGCCTGTAATCCCAGCATTTTGGGAGGCCAAGGTGGGAGAATCACTTGAGCCCAGGAGTTTGAGAACAGCCTAGACACCATAGTGAGACCTCACCTCTACAAATAACAACAACAACAACAATAATAATAATAATAATAATTAACCAGGCATAGTGGCACGTGCCTGTAGTCCTCAGGAGGCTAAGGTAGAAGGATTGCCTGAATCTGGGCGGTTACAGCTGCAGTGAGCCATGATCATGCCACTGCACTCCAGCCTTGGCAGCAAAACAAGACCCAGTTTCAAACAGGAAAAGAAAAGAAAACCTGATATGAAAAAATAAAAATTATAACAGTAAAAAATATGTAAACAATGCCTTATTTGGCTGATGCTTGAAACTGAAGCACTCTATTTCCATGAGGAAAAAAAAAAAAATGTATTGCCTAAGCACCATAACACATTTAATTCTCAAAACTAGTAGGCTATTCCCAAAGAAAACATTTCTCAAACTTTAATGTGTATATGAATCACCTAGCGAACCTGATTCAGTTAATCCATGGCAGTGTCAGAAATTCTAAGAAGCTCCCAGGAGATACTGATGCTGCTGGCCTGCAGATGACACCTTAAATCAGGTTCTAATCGACCCAGAACTTTTCCTCCAATGAGACGCTGGGATTTTTATCACACATTGATTGTGTTTGTTCCAAACACAGCATACGCCACTTTCATTTGCTTTCTTAATTAGATAACTTAATTATATCACATTAAACAATGTGTTTTGAGTGTGAAAAAAAGTTGATTTGCTGAAAACTATTTGAATATTTTGTAAAGACTCAATAAAGATGAGTTTATAAAACCAATACCCTTGAATTTGATGTGAACATGACAACTACAAGAGATGGTATAAATTTAGAGGGCTTCTGCACAGATTCCTTCAAAATTATGTTTTTTTAAACAAGTTTTCTGAGTGAAAATTGACATAAACTTCAGATGTTTAATCAGTACAATTTTATAAGTCTTGACATATGTGTGTATACATGAAACCATCACCACCACTAACATCATGAATCTATCCACCATACACAAACAAGCTTGTAGAGATGGATATTAAAAAGTTGAAAATAAAAAATATAATGCATGAAATTAATGTAAGATTAAATGTTACAGAGGAAACTATTAATAAACTTGAAAAGGTAGCAATACAAACTATTCAAAATGAAACACCGGCAATAGACTGAAGGAATTGAAATAACATACATATACATACATATATATATACTTACACTGTATATACACATGCTATACATTCTAAAGCAACCACTAAAATATCACTACCACAAGTTATAGTTAATAAGCCAACACAAGAGACAAAATAGAATCAAAAGCATTCAACCCAAAAAAATGCAGAAAAAGAGAAAAAGAATAACAAAGAACAGACAAATGGCAAACAAATAGTAAGATGGGAGATTTAAACTCAATCATGATAGTAATCACATTAAATGTAAGCTGTCTAAAAACTCTAAAGACATAGACTGTCCATTTGGATTATTAAAAGTAATATGTAAGTACATGCTGCCGATTTAAAACCACTTTAAATATATAGATACCAAAAGGACAACCAAAAAAAAAAAAAGAGAAAGGTAAATTAGACTTTAAGAAGTCCCTTTATAATTTATTTTGTGCCCCTAAATGTGCCCTTTTATAATCTATCCTTCCTGCCTCCTCACCCTTACACCCCTCCCCTCCCCCATGTCCCAGTGACCTAATGGTTTGTGCTCAGGTACCATTAATTGCAGTAACTAGACTTATTTTTTATTTTTATTTTTATTATACTTTAAGTTCTATGGCACATGTGCACAACGTGCAGGATTGTTCCATATGTATACATGTGCCATGTTGGTGTGCTGCACCCATTAACTTGTCATTTACATTAGGTATATCTCATAATGCTATCTCTGCACCCTCCCTGCTCCCTACAATAGGACCCGGTGTGTGATGTTCCCCTTCCTGTGTCCAAGTGATCTCATTGTTCAATTCCCACCTATCAGTGAAAACATGCAGTATTTAGTTTTCTATTCTTGCAATAGTTTGCTGAGAATGATGGTTTCCAGCTGCATCCATGTCCCTACAAAGGACACGAACTCATCCTTTTTTATGGCTGCATAGTATTCCATGGTGTATATGTGCCACATTTTCTTAATCCAGTCTGTCACGGATGGACATCTGGGTTGATTCCAAGTCCTTGCTATTGTCAATAGTGCTGCAATAAACATACATGTGCATGTGCCTTTATAGCAGCATGACTTATAATCCTTTGGGTATATCCCCAGTAGTGGGATGGCTGGAACAAACGGTATTTCTAGTTCTAGATCCTTGAGAAATTGCCACACTGTTTTCCACAATGGTTGAACTAGTTTACAGTC
Source organism: Macaca mulatta (assembly GCF_049350105.2). Taxonomy (NCBI): domain Eukaryota; kingdom Metazoa; phylum Chordata; class Mammalia; order Primates; family Cercopithecidae; genus Macaca; species Macaca mulatta. The sequence continues at coordinate 164,727,787 of NC_133411.1, read as the reverse complement.
CCACCAACAGTGTAAAAGTGTTCCTATTTCTCCACATCCTCTCCAGCACCTGTTGTTTCCTGATTTTTTAATGATTGCCATTCTAACTGGTGTGAGATGGTATCTCATTGTGGTTTTGATTTGCATTTCTCTGATGGCCAGTGATGATGAGCATTTTTTCATGTGTCTGTTGGCTGTATGCATCTCTTCTTTTGAGAAATGTCTGTTCATATCCTTTGCCCACTTTTTGATGGGGTTGTTTGTTTTCTTCTTGTAAATTTGATTGAGTTCTTTATAGGTTCTGGATATTAGCCCTTTGTCAGATGAGTAGATTGCAAAAATTTTCTCCTATTCTGTAGGTTGCCTGTTCACTCTGATGGTAGTTTCTTTTGCTGTGCAGAAGCTCTTTAGTTTAATTAGATCCCATTTGTCAATTTTGGCTTTTGTTGCCGTTGCTTTTGATGTTTTAGACATGAAGTCCTTGCCCATGCCTATGTCCTAATTGTTATTATCTAGGTATTCTTCTAGGGTTTCTATGGCTTAAGGTCTAACATTTAAGTCTCTAATCCATCTTGAATTGATTTTCGTATAAGGAGTAAGGAAAGGATCCAGTTTCAGCTTTCTACTTATGGCTAGCCAATTTTCCCAGCACCATTTATTAAATAGGGAATCCTTTGCCCATTTCTTATTTTTCTCAGGTTTGTCAAAGATCAGATGGCTTTAGATGTGTGGTATTCTTTCTGAGGGCTCTGTTCTGTTCCACTGGTCTATATCTCTGTTTTGGTACCAGTACCATGCTGTTTTGGTTACTGTAGCCTTGTAGTATAGTTTGAAGTCAGGTAGCATCATACCTTAAGCTTTGTTCTTTTGGCTTAGGATTGTCTTGGCAATGCGGGCTCTTTTTTGGTTCCATATGAACTTCAAGACAGTTTTTTCCAAATCTGTGAGGAAAGTCATTGATAGTTTAATGGGGATGGCAATGAATCTATAAATTACCTTGGGCAGTATGACCATTTTCACGATATTGATTCTTCCTATCCATGAGCATGGTATGTTCTTCCATTTGTGTCCTCTTTTATTTCACGGAGCAGTGGTTTGTAGTTCTCCTTGAAGAGATCCTTCACATCCCTTGTAAGTTGGATTCCTAGGTATTTTATTCTCTTTGAAGCTATTGTGAATGGGAGTTCATTCATGATTTGGCTCTCTGTTTGTCTGTTACTGGTGTATAAGAATGCTTGTGATTTTTGCACATTACTTTTGTATCCTGAGACTTTGCTGAAGTTGCTTATCAGCTTCGGGCGATTTTGGGCTGAGACAATGGAGTTTTCTGAATATACAATCATGTCATCTGCAAACAGGGACAATTTGGCTTCTTCTTTTCCTAACTGAATACCCTTTATTTCTTTCTCTTGCCTGATTGCCCTAGCAAGAACTTCCAACACTATGTTGAATAGGAGTGGTGAGAGAGGGCATCCCTGTCTTGTGCCAGTTTTCAAAGGGAATGCTTCCACTTTTTGCCCATTCAGTATGATATTGGCTGTGGCTTTGTCATAAATAGCTCTACTTATTTTGAGATATGTTCCATCAATACAGAATTTATTGAGAGTTTTTAGCATGAAGCGCTGCTGAATTTTGTCAAAGGCCTTTTCTGCATCTATTGAGATAAACATGTGGTTTTTGTCTTTGGTTCTGTTTATATGCTGGATTACATTTATTGATTTTTGTATGTTGAACCAGCCTTGCATCCCAGGGATGAAGCCCACTTGATCTTGGTGGATAAGCTTTTTGATGTGCTGCTGGATTCGGTTTGCCAGTATTTTATTGAGGATTTTTGTATCAATGTTCATCAGGGATATTGGTCTAAAATTCTCTTTTTGTTGTTGTTGTATCTCTGCCAGGCTTTGGTATCAGGATGATGTTGGCCTCATAAAATGAGTTAGGGAGGATTCCCCCTTTTTCTATTGATTGGAATAGTTTCAGAAAGAATGGTACCAACTCCTCCTTGTACCTCTGGTAGAATTCAGCTGTGAATCCATCTGGTCCTGGACTTTTTTTGGTTGGTAGGCTATTAATTATTGCCTCAATTTTAGAGCCTGCTATTGGTCTATTCAGGGATTCAACTTCTTCCTGGTTTAGTCTTGGGAGAGTGTAAGTGTCCAGGAAATTATCCATTTCTTCTAGATTTTCTAGTTTATTTGCATAGAGGTGTTCATAGTATTATCTGATGGTAATCTGTATTTCTGTGGGGTCAGTGGTGATATCATCCATTTATCATTTTTTATTGTGTCTATTTGATTCTTCTCTCTTTTCCTCTTTATTAGTCTTACCAACGGTCTATCAATTTTCTTGATCTTTTCAGAGAACAGCTCCTGAATTCATTGACTTTTTGGAGGGTTTTTTGTGTCTCTATCTCCTTCAGTTCTGCTCTTCAGTTCTGCTCTGATCTTAGTTATTTCTTGCCTTCTGCTAGCTTTTGAATGTGTTTCCTCTTCCTTCTCTAGTTCTTTTAATTGTGATGTTAGGGTGTCAATTTTAGATCTTTCCTGTTTTCTCTTGTGGGCATTTAGTGCTATAAATTTCCCTCTACACACTGCTTTAAATGTGTCCCAGAGATTCTGGTATGTTGTATCTTTGTTCTCATTGATTTCAAAGAACATCTTTATTTCTGCCTTCATTTTGTTATGTACCCAGTAGTCATTCAGGAGCAGGTTGTTCGGTTTCCATGTAGTTGAGCAGTTTTGATTGAGTTTCTTAGTCCTGAGTTCTAGTTTGATTGCACTGTGGTCTGAGAGACAGTTCGTTATAATTTCTGTTCTTTTACACTTGCTGAGGAGTACTTTACTCCCAACTATGTGGTCAATTTTGGAACAAGTGTGATGTGGTGCTGAGAAGAATGTATATTCTGTTGATTTGGGGTGGAGAGTTCTGTAGATGTCTATTAGGTCCGCTTGGTGCAGAGTTGAGTTCAATTCCTGGATATGCTTGTTAACTTTCTGTCTCATTGATCTGTCTAATGTTGACAGTGGGGTGCTAAAGTCTCCCATTATTATTGTATTGGAGTCTAAGTCTCTTTGTAAGTCTCTAAGGACTTGCTTTATGAATCTAGGTGCTCCTGTATTGGGTGCATATACATTTAGTTAGCTCTTCCTGATGAATTGATCCCTTTACCATTATGTAATGGCCTTCTTTGTCTCTTGTGATGTTTGATGGTTTAAAGTCTGTTTTATCAGAGACTAGGATTGCAACCCCTGCTTTTTTTGTTTTCCATTTGCTTGGTAGATCTTCCTCCATCCCTTTATTTTGAACCTATGTGTGTCTCTGCATGTGAGATGGGTCTCCTGAATACAGCAAACTGATGGGTCTTGACTCTTTATCCAATTTTCCAGTCTGTGTCTTTTAATTGGACCATTTAGTCCATTTACATTTTAGGTTAATATTGTTATGTGTGAACTTGATCCTGTCATTATGATATTAACTGGTTATTTTGCTTGCTAGTTGATGCAGTTTCTTCCTAGCATCGATGGACTTTACATTTTGATATGTTTTTACAATGGCTGGTACCTGTTTTTCCTTTCCATGTTTAGTTCTTCCTTCAGGATCTCTTGTAGGGCAGGCCTGGTGGTGACAAAATCTCTAAGCATTTGCTTGTCTATAAAGGATTTTATTTCTCCTTCACTTATGAAACTTAGTTTGGCTGGATATGAAATTCTGGGTTGAAAATTCTTTTCTTTAAGAATGTGGAATATTGGCCCCCACTCTCTTCTGGCTTTGAGAGTTTGTGCCGAGAGATCTGCTGTTAGTCTGATGGGCTTCCCTTTGTGTGTAACCTGACCTTTCTCTCTGGATGCCCTTAACATTTTTTCCTTCATTTCAACTTTGGTGAATCTGACAATTATGTGTCTTGGAGTTGCTCTACTTGAGGTGTATCTTTGTGGTGTTCTCTGCATTTCCTGAATTTGAAAGTTGGCCTGCCTTACTAGGTTGGGGAAGTTCTGGGTGACATCCTGTAGAGTGTTTTCTAACTTGATTCCATTTTCCCCATCACTTACGGGCACACCAATCAGTGTAGATTTGGTCTTTTCACATAATCCCATATTTCTTGGTGGCTTTGTTCATTTCTTTTTACTCTTTTATCTCTACACTTCTCTTCTCACTTCATTTCATTCATTTGATCTTCCATCACTGATACTCTTACTTCCGGTTGATCGAGTCAGTTATTGAAGCTTGTGCATTTGTCACGTAGTTCTCGTGTTATGGTTTTCATCTCTATCAGTTCTTTTAAGGTCTTCTCTGCATTGATTATTCTAGTTATCCATTCATCCATTCTTTTTTCAAGGTTTTTAGTTTCTTTACGCTGGTTATGTAGTTCCTCCTTTAGCTCTGAGAAGTTTGATTGACTGAAGCCTTCTTCTCTCAACTCGTCAAAGTCATTCTCCATCCAGCTTTGTTCCATTGCTGGCGATGAGCTGCGTTCCTTTGGAGGGGGAGATATACTCTGATTTTTTGAATTTCCAGTTCTCTGCCCTGCTTTTTCCCCATCTTTGTGGTTTTATCTGCCTTTGGTCTTTGATGATAGCGACATACTGACAGAGTTTTGGTGTGTGTGTCCTTTCTGTTTGTTAGTTTTCCTTCTAACAGACAGGACCCTCAGCTGTAGGACTGTTGGAGTTTGCTTGAGGTATACTTCAGACCCTGTTTGCCTGGGTATCAGCAGTGGAGGATGCACAAGATAGAATATTGCTGAACAGCAAGTGTTGCTGTCTGATTCTTGCTCTGGAAGCTTCGTCTCAGGGGTGTACCCCGCCGTGTGAGGTGTGAGGTGTCGGTCTGCACCTAGTGGGGGATGTCTCCCAGTTGGGCTACTCATGGGTCAGGGACCCACTTGAGCAGGCAGTCTGTCCATTCTCAGATCTCAACTTCCGTGCTGGGAGATCCACTGCTCTCTTCAAAGCTGTCAGACAAGGGCATTTACCTCTGCTGAGGTTTCTGCTGCTTTTTGTTTACCTATGCCCTGTCCCCAGAGGAGGAGTCTACAGAGGCAGGCCGGCCTCCTTGAACTGTGGTGGGCTCCACCCAATTTGAGCTTCTGGCCAGCTTTATTTACCTATTTAAGCCTCAGCAATGGCAGGCATCCCTCTCCCAGCCTCGCTGCTGCCTTGCAGTTAGATCTCAGACTGCTGTGCTAGCAATGAGGGAGGCTCCGTGGGCATGGGACCCACTGGGCCAGGTGTGGGATATAATCTCCTGGTGTGCTGTTTGCTGAGGCCCTTGGTAAAGCGCAGTATTAGGGTGGGAGTTACCCGATTTTCCAGGTGTTGTGTGTCTTAATCTCCTTTGGCTAGGAAAAGGAATTCCCTTCCCCCTTGTGCTTCCCAGGTGAGGCGATGCCTTGCCCTGCTTCAGCTCTCGCTGCTCGGGCTGCACCCACAGACCAGCGCCAACTGTCTGACAGGCCCCAGTGAGATGAACCCGGTACCTCAGTTGAAAATGCAGAAATCACCCGTCTTCTGTGTCGCTCACGCTGGCAGCTGGAGGCTGGAGCTGTTCCTATTCGGCCATCTTGGGCGTGCCCCACTAGACTTATTGTTTAATAAACATAATCATCAAATATATCAAGCAATTCTCCTGCCTCAGCCTCTCGAGTAGCTGGGATTACAGGCATACACCATGATGCCTGGCTAATTTTTTTTGTATTTTTCATAGATATGGGGTTTCACCATGCTGACCAGGATTGTCTCAAACTCCTGACCCCAAGTAATCCACCTGCCTTTGTCTCCCAAAGTACTGGGATTACAGGCGTGAGCCACTGCACCTGGCCTGTTTAAATGCTTTTACAACTGCCAAGCTGTTTTCAAAGTGGTTGCACCATTTTGTCTTGTCACCAACAGTGTATGAGAGTCATGTTGCTCCACATCCTTTCTGATAATTGTTATGGTTCTTCTTTTTAACTTTAGACCCTCTAATAAAGGTGTAATGGCATCTCATTGTAGTTTTCATTTGCATTTCTCTAATAACTAAATTAATCATCCTTTTATGTCCTTATTTGCTTTCCATATATATTTTTGGTGAAGTGTTTGTCCAAATCTTTTGCCCATTTTTTAAATTCCAATGTTTTGGTTTTTTATTAAAATTTAAGAAATTTTTATGTATTCTATAAACAGGTCCTTTACCGGATCTGTGATTTAAAAATTTTTTTCCCACTCTGTAGCTTGCTTTTACACTTTCTTAACCGTGTCTTTCAAAGAGCAAAATTCTTAAAGTCCAATTTACCTTTTTCCTTTTTTGGTTGTGCTTTCAGTGTCTGTATATTTAAAGTGGTTTTCAATAGGCAGCATGTACTTTGATGTTACTTTTCATAATCCAAACTGACAGTCTATGTCTTTAGAGTTTTTAGACAGCTTACATTTAATGTGATTACTAACATGGCTGAGTTTAAATCTACCATCTTACTATTTGTTTGCCATTTGTGCCATCTGTTCTTTGTTATTCTTTTTCTCTTTTTCTGCATTTTTTGGGTCAAATGCTTTTTATTACTGCATTTTATCTCTTGTGTTGGCTTCTTAACTATAACTCATGGTAGTGATATCTTAGTGGTTACTTTAGAATGCATAGTGCGTGTATGTACAGTGTACATACATATGTATATGTATGTATGTGTGTGTTATTTCAATTCTTTCAGTCTACTGTCTGTGTTTCATTTTGAATAGTTTGTATTGCTACCTTTTCAAGTTCATTAATAGTTTCTTCTGCAACATTTAATCTGTCATTAATCTCATTCATTATATTTTTCATTTCCAACATCTTAATATCCATCTGTACAAGTTTTGGGAAAATATATGTAAGATCTTTTCCATTTCTTAATATAATCAATTTTTCCTACTGTTTCTTAAACATATGGAATACAGTTACAACTGTGTTAATGTACTTCTCTGCCAAAAATCTCTGGATTATCCTCTCTCTATGCAGCTCTCTCCTGCCCAGTACTTTGCAAATTCTCCTGACTTGACCTCCCTGAACTTCCAGTTCCATCCCTTCAACTCAAGAAGACTGTTGATTCCACCTGTTTTGTTCTCTCTGAATCTCAACCTGGAAATTCCAAGTAGTAAACTGGTAAATTTTTATAACATGAGAAATTCACTGTAATACACTAGTTGAAAATATGTGAACTGCTGGTCTACCACTCTACAAAAAATGTAAAATTTTAAGTTTTTAGCTGATCAATGTGGAACTCTAGTATGGGTTCAACATCAACCATATATCAAGCAAGTTCTTCATCAAAGCACATTTTGGAAAGAAAACTGGCTTAGTTTGGATTCCTCCAGAAGCTGACCTTGAGGTAAGGATTCTACTACAAGAAGATTATTTGGGAAGTGATTCAGGAAACACTGGAAGGGGGTAGGTAAATGAAACAGGAAAAGGAAGGCAGTTAATAAAGGGCATATTATCAAACAAATCCTCTATCATCATGGGCAAAAGGAGCTCAATGCTGATGTAGAATCTTGCAGTTCAGTATAGAACAGCCTCAGAGTTATCTCAGCTTAGGGTTGAGGGAGTTGAGGTATTTAAAAAACTCCTACCAGTCAGTAGTTAGAGTTGCCAAGGTGGGTGCTGATCTTCTAGAACTTCTGACCTGCTCTGAATGTGGGCAGGGCAGTCCCTAACACCAAAAATTCCCTCAGGCAGAGATTCAGATGTTGGCGGTTAAAGGTCGGTCCAGAGTGCACTACAGAGGTGAGCCTGAGGAGATGCAATAGAGAACAACTGAAAGTGGTGGGAAGAATCCCACAGGAGTTGAAAGCAGCATCTTTAAGAGTCAGAAACCTTGGTTCAACTCACGGCACCCACCTTGAGTAATAGTTGACTTGGGTAGGTGATTTAACTTTTTTTAAAGCTTCTTTATTCTCTCTCTATGAAATAACAGTAGTACCTGCTTTAAGGCCCTTGTAAACATTAAGTGACTCAACTTCAGTGAAGCTTTGGTACATTACTAGGTACAATCAGTGCTTGGCGAATATCTGCCGCTATTATAATAATTTCTATTATTACTATATTTAAACCTGTGAGATTTGTATGACATGTAATATTTCTATTAAGAGATAAGGGTACATCAATATAGGAAGTTCCACACTACAAGAGTTTTATTCTGGGTCTCGATTCAAATATTATTAAATGTCCAATACAAACATTTTCACCTTCTAGAAATAATTTATTGTTTTGTTCTTAATTGCAGAAACATTTGGTCCAACAAGTTGAATCAGCATAATCCACCTGTAATCAAGAGGACTTAAACAAGATACAGGAAGCTGTAATGCAAGGCACATTTTCCATAGAAGTTAAAATGTATTTTTACATCCAAGAGAAAAGCTTCTTAGCAGAAAATTAGCTAAAATTTGACTACCTATGTCATAGAAACACACTAAAGGGTAACATAAATGGGGCAAAATAATAAAACCTGTATGAAACAACGATTTAGAGCTGTGGTTCTCAACTCTCAGTAATAATTTCCCCCAGGGGACATTTGGCAAAGTTTGGAGACATTTTTAGTTGTCACAATTGGCGGAAAGAAAGGTGCTTCTGGCATCTAGTGAGTAAAAACCAGAGATGCTGCTACCCACCCCATAAAGCACAGAATAGCCCCTGACAACTGAAGTTGTGCCTTGATTAAGGAACCTTAATTTACAGTCTATGTTATAATGTCATAAACCTCTAGGATCTCTAAACAATAATACTTCTGTTGTGCAATATTATTTTAAAAAATAAGGTTAAATAGAGTATATTTTCTAAATGTTAAAAAACATAGTCTTCCTATGAAAAGAAGTATACATAAAGAAGGCTTTGAATGCTGGGCAGCCATCCCTACTATAAATTTGCTGTGTTTCAACCTGCCACATGAAAGCAATTTCAACAAGCCATCAACAAAGCCAGATAATTAAAACATTGGTGTAGACATAACCTTGGTTAATTCACCCTGACTTGTAATAGCTGAAATAATGACAGAGAAGAACCTGGGGAAACTAAGATCAGAAATGTAGCACATGGGGCTAAAATACTCATTTTGAAATTATTTCAAGCAAAATGATGGTTTATTACAATGACATATATTGCCTTTTTGTTTTCATTAGCAATCCCTCCGGGAACTTTGACACAAGTACAAGCTAAACCTGATTACTTGATTTATAGAACACAGAGAACATTATCAAAGAGCTAATGACAATGTCTATTCTCTTATAACTCTGAGCAACCTGGCGACTTTTAATCAACTTTTAAAGACACAAGAGCAAAACAAAAATTGAGAATGAATGTTTTTACTCCTAACTATTGGAAGGTAAAGAGGCATGTCAACAATTGTTCAAATAGCATCAGAACTGAGTTAGAAAGTATAAGCAGAGAAGCAAACACATTTTCAGTAAGGCCATTTTTTTTCCTAACTGACAAATTCTACAAAACCCAACAAGAAACTGCGATCCAAATCCATTTTTTCTACTGAAATTGCTTTCTTATAGCACAGTTGTACCAAAACTAAAGAGCCTGAAACAGATTTTCCCCTGTAAGAAGCTAAAAGAGATAGAAGGGTGGGCTCTGAATTTTTAATTTATTAAATATCAATCAATGCATGCTAACAATCAACTGTTAAATAACAGTACTAATATTTTATATCAGTTATAATATAATGGATGTTTCTATCCATTCTATTATAATAATGGATGTTTCTATGCGTTATATTATAACTAAAACTCTTCCAGTCTTAGGGCTTGGATATTTAGCATATGAAAATGCAAAATGCAATAGTGACTCAAGTCAGAGTAGAAGGAATTATTAGGAGCATGCTCCAATTCGTACAAAAACATAAATGAGAGGAGTAAGAAGAAAATTGTCACTCAGAAATCAATACTCAGACCACATGAGCTAGTACTTTTTCTCTATTACTTGAACAACTATGCCTTAAGCACTTAAAAATGCACTGAGAGTTGATTTAGCATCTGTGATGTAAGACACCAATACATCAAGGCCTATAAACAACAACAAAAAGATGCATGCTAAAGCATATAAACCCACCGCATTAAAAGAATGAATTATACTTTTTTCTACATTTCTTTCTTCTTCAGTTTTCTTTTTTCCCCAAAGTCAATACTCATTTACTTGACCAAGACAGTTTTCAGTGAACTATATGTTAACTTTTCTACTGCAGGAGAAATTCATATTCAGATTTGTTCCATTCTCCTACTTCTTTGACATGTAGTACTTAAAAAGGGAAGAAAACAATTCTTCTTTAAGATAATATTATTTACTATACAGAAATAATTATAAAAATTAGGCTATTATCTTCAAGAAGTCTTCGTCACAAATGCATCTGCCAAAATACATGAAGTATATGGGTTCACATGTTTTCAACTTGTCAAAAAGACCTTATCTGCACACACCAAAAAACCATTACATTAGTGATAGTAAGGCAACATCACCAAAGTTTCAAGTCTATTAACAGTTTCCAAAGGATTGAACTACCTTAAACACTACCAACACTCATGCAATGACCTGGGCAACATGCATAGCACATTTGAAAAAAATTACACAAGAAAAAGGCAAATTAGAAAGTGATAGGGTGGAAGGAAACATTGTTCTCTAATTTCAGGTGAAAACTTTTTTATATCAATGTGGATGGACATACAGGTGAAATAGGGAAAATGCCATGCCAGTGTTCCACAGCAAGTCCTGTCATTATCCACAACAGGGGTTCCTTCATTTAATCCTATGAGCTCCTATCACGTTCCAGGCTCTGGGCTAGCAGCTGAAGTTGTCCACATGGAAATGACAACTAGAGGAGCTCCCAAGGAGTTCAGTCAATTGAGGACAGATACAGAAAGATCAATACAAAGAACAGAGTATATCCAATACTGAAGATGAGTGTGTGTACTGGGTTCAAACCCAGGAACTCTGGCTCTAGACACCATCCAGTTCAACACTATATTACACTGTTTCCCACAGATTCAGCTTGAGGGAGAAGAAGATCTCCAAAATATCAAGATGCGGTACAGGAAGAGGAGGAATGGATTCTAAGCAGGTGAAAGTCCATGAGGCCAGGATGTATTTGGAAAAAGTAGAGAAGGGCCTTCCAGGCACAGAGAGAGTCTTTATTATGAGCTGTGTCTGTATAACAGTATCATTAGGGCCACTCTTCACTGACACTCAGGTAGCTTGCTAGCACCAGAAACCCAAAACTATCAAAAGTCACCACTACCCATAAGCACTGATCACAAACATCATATTCCTCCACTGGTTGGTGTGTTTTCGTACATAAAAGACCAAAGGCACTGATGGCTCCTTTGATGATGAGTTGCTCGAGGAAGCCAGAAAATAAAGCAAAAACAAAAAAAAAACACCAAGATGTCAGCTCACCATGGAAAGTGCCTTTGCTTTATCCCCACAACAACCCCTTTCTCTTTCATCCAAGGACAAAATAAACTCCCCAGGCCCTCTTGAGTTCCTCCAGAAAGCTTAAAGTCATATTTTCATCAACTCAGATCCGTCAATTGATGTGGATCTTCAAAATATTAAAGATTAATCCCGAAGAACACACTGCATTTTGCCATATTCATGACAGATTTGTAAGGCAGAATCCTAAGTTGATATGTGTGACTAAGACAGGCAAAGACAGGAATGCAGATTAAATTTTCTCAGAAAGATAAAGATACCATCCACTTGGAACATAATTAGTAAAGCTTTTAATTAACTGGCACTCCCAAAATAGAGGAAATCAGATATAATAGATGCCCTTTGACAGTAATAAAATTAACATCTCATTAATTAATGTAACTAGACTTCCCCCAACCCCATTGATTTCCTGTACTTTTATCAGAATCTGTTTTCAAGCAAAACAAAAAATACAGGTAAACATTGCCAATTCTTCTTCTGTTGCTTCCATCAGATTGAGACTCCCCTGAGGGCAGGAATTATGTCCCATGCATCTTTGTATCTCCTGGAATGTCCCTGACATAGCTCTGTCTTTGTGAAAAGAAAGAGAAGGTCAAGGGCAAGGGGAAAGTCCAAAGGAAAGACAAGGAGCAAAGCAAGAGACAGAGAGAACCCAGTCAGCATTATGGCTGTATCTACCACACCAACCACTACAGTTTCTACATAATCACTCAGCAAACATTTGTGCAGCTGCTCCCTAGCGGATGGTGAATTCCGTGACTGATTGGCAGTACAGTCTCCTTTGATATTTCTGAGTTGGCCCACAATGTCACTTTTGATCATTTTTTCAATTCACCATCCTTTCATCAGCCAAAGCAGAACCAGCCTACTCTCATTCTCTTATTTTGGCACAGACTTCCATGTGAGTGATTCATTCTCTCTCTCTCCCTCTCTCTCTCTCTGTGTCTCTGTCTCTGTCTCTCTCTCTCTCTCTCTCTGTCTCTCTCTCTATTTTGAGGTCACTACAAAAAAAAATTTCCCTGTTTCTTCCTCCCTGCAGGACTCTTATCCCTCTCTGAGTGTTTTTTGAGTCTAGGCAGGTTTCAGCAGTATCACCAGCCCAGTAACGGCCCTTGGATAAAAGAGCTGTCTGCCTAAGCTTCTCAATTTATTAGAGCCTTCAGACATGAAAGAGTAAACCAATTCCTAGTCAGCAAAGTTGCATTACAGAAAAAAGCAAATAAAACCATCAAACAGATTACATACAAGCCTTGAATCCCAAATTAAAGAATATGGGGAAACAAGGTACTTAATCAATTAGGATGAGCCCTATGTTCCCTTTACAGCCAGGAACCAACCAATTAAACAAGCAGCAAATAACAAACAAGCTTTCAATTCCTGATATTTATACAGGAAATGATATGGTCATTCATTCTAATGTCCCAGTTTAAAGTCTCTGACTTAATTCTTCAAATGTATTGAATTAGAATAATTAATTTCCTTAACTGTGTCAACTCATTCAAGGTCATTTTCTCCCATTCAATCAGGAAATAGTTTTGTACCTTCACTAACATTTGTACTTCTGCCAGTTACGATATTTAAAAGGGAGAGTAACATTTGGGGTGTCTATTAATACAGCTAAGCCATTCAGTACTGTCTGACATAATGGAATGATATAAACAGAATCCATTGTCATTTTAATGCAAAGACAATACATCTGATGCCTTTTTTACATATTCTACATCTCACACCATTAATCGAAATTGCTACTGAAACAAGAGTGGCATAGTTAATGCCATTACATTCTAATTAATCAATATCTTTCCAGAAACTTACACAAGAAAGAAAGTTTTAAGTTCAGCTACCAGTAAAGAGTCCACAGGTATGTATGGGGGAAATGTATTTTCACAAATTGTTCATTTGGATTATAGCAAAATAGTTAAAATGTGTTTGTGTGTAGAGGAGGGTGGTGGGTGTATGTGCCTGCATCATATTAAGGCATCTTACTGCAAAAATTTTTTTCTAGATTTAAATTAGGCAATTTCAGCATTAAAAATTAGCATTTTTAGCTCATTAATATGTCAGTTGGTGAACTTAAATAGTTATAGGTTATGTTCTGATAGAGAGAAAGAGAGAGAATGAACATTCGCGTCTAAAAATTCCTAAGTTACTTCCCAGAAGCAGCTTTCACACTGTGAGAATCTGGTTACCATTACAACATTAGTTTAGTTAAATGTACAGAACTTGAGGACATGCTCTGGTGACCAATTTTTACAATACCAGGTAATTTTCTTCCTTATGTACATTACAAAAAGTGTGCTACCCAGATCATCAATGAGGACTACTCAAGTATTTGAAAAAAATATATTTGCCTTTAGAATTTAATAGGGGAGAAAATGAACCTATGACCAAAAATACTGAAAATAGTACCAAGTTACCCATGAATTAATTCATTCATATATTCATTCATTCATTATTTACAGAATATATTTTAGGTGCCAGGTGTTTCTTACATAAATAAAGTTAAGGAGGCATGGCCCTTTCCTTCCTTATCTCTTCCCTCTGTTTCTTGTTTTGAACGAGCATGTAATAAGCATCTTCTACTGCAATACACTGTACTAAGAGCTATAGTGGAGATGATGGGAAGACACAGATCCTTTACCCTCATTTATTTCACAAATAGCTGGGGGAAAGCTATATAACAATAGTTTTTATATTAGAGGGGATGAGCAAGCATTTGAGAAAAGTACTATTGAAACAAAAATCTGTAACACAGTAGAGGAAGAAATTTATCTGTCTGAGAATGGGACATTTTAACTTGACAAGAAAATGATTAGAGGGCTTGCAGTTGTAAAGAGCATTCCACACAGAAGAGATTACACTTGCAAGGATTTGGAAGAGAGAATGCAGCATATTCCGGGGATGGTTTTTGTTGAGTGATATCCTAATCAATGCTTTTTCTGCCTACACTTTTTGCCCTGGCACCAACCTCTTTTCAGGTCCTGAGATGTGATGTAGCCATCACAAAACTCAGGGGTATGTGGACATAGAGAACATAGAAGCCAGATTCTCAGTTTTTAAGCACGAAAGTCAAAGTCCATGTGGCATGCAGGTACTAAAAGGCTCACTCAATTCCCTCATTCAGTCTCTGCAAAAATGTCCTCTTACCCTGCCTTGTTTTCCAATCATAGTACTCACCACCTCCTGAGAATGTTTATTTATGTCTTTATTACCTTTCTCTCCCTCACTCCATCTGGAACAGAAGCTCCATGAGACTGGTGTGCTTGTCTTCCCAATAGCTTCATTCCACTCATTCATTTATTCATTCAATCATCTAAAATTAATTGAGCTCCAATGACACAAAATGCTAGACATATAAAGATGAATGAGACATCATCTCTGTTTTCAAAGAATATATTACTCACAAATGTGGATGTTTTGGTTATCTCCTCCTCAGTAACAAGCAACTCCAAAGCTTTAATGGCTTGACACAACAATTTATTATCATTATATTTCATGATTCCTCTAGTCAAGAATTAGGACAATCCATAGTAAGAATAAGCTAGCTTCTGCTCCATGAAGTTTGTGGCCTGAGATACAATGGCTTGAACAGCTGGAGGGTTAGAATGACTGAGGGCTGGGACAGGTGGG
This sequence comes from Macaca mulatta, assembly GCF_049350105.2. Lineage (NCBI taxonomy): Eukaryota > Metazoa > Chordata > Mammalia > Primates > Cercopithecidae > Macaca > Macaca mulatta. Next base: position 164,712,748 of record NC_133411.1, on the reverse strand, counting down.
ACTGGCTGGACAGCCTTCTCTATCTCTACATGGCCTTTCCAAGTGGCTGGTTTAAGCTTCCTCTCAGTAAAATAGCCCCAGGGTGTGTGGACGTCTTATACACTGGCTCGGAGTTCGTAGAAATCAAAGTGGAAGCTGCCAGTCCTTTTAAGAGCAAGGCTCAGAATGCCCCGCCATTATTTACATTACACTCTATTATCAAAGTAGTCTCAGGCAAGTCCAGAGTGTAAGAGAGGGGAAATAGAACCTACCTCTTGATGGGAAGAGTGTCAAAGAATTTACAGCATCTTTAATCTACTACAGTGAGGAAAACCCATTCTCAGATAACTCTGCCATAAGGCAAAAAGAAAAGTACTAGTAAGGGAGCAATGCCGGCATCAAAAGCAAGACTTAGGTATCTACCCAATGTGATTTTGAGTTCTGCTGCTTACCAGGTATGTGATGTTGGGAAAATTACTTAAACATTCTGAATTTCTGCATCCTTATCTGTAAAAGGAAGATAGTTTTGCAGCCCAAAATTCATAGAACTGTTTTAAGAATTACATGAGATTTCATTCATGCACATGCACTTGAAGACATACATGCACATGTACCCACTCATGTGCATACAGAAACAGAGCACACACATGGCCCAGGCATTGGGACATGGTAAAGGGTCAAGGAATATTAGCTGCAGTTATCACCAAGAATGGTACAAAAATGGTATTATGAATTTTCCCACATCTTGATAATCATATACTTCATATTTTTAAACACATGCTTTTGAAGTGACCACATCTACAGAGATGACTGGGAACAATGAAAATTCTTATTGAGCAATGAATCAAACTCAGTTACCAGCAGCTCATGAAGGCGAGGTTGAGAGGTTGAATAGAAAATAAAGAAGAAAATAAGAGGCAGGAAATAATTACTAGCCAGTATGACAGGGTCTTAGAAGAAATGAAACAGATCTAAGCAGGCAGCAGCATTAGAAGCAGAATATTATTTTCCATTATTTCTTTACTTTGTGTTACACAGAGAATCGTGAGCAAATACATTTACAGATGAAGAAATTGCACGATTAGATGGCAGTGGTGGGTTTATAGGCTAAGCGAATACACACTCTGAGAACCAAAGAGAAATCTGGTGAGTCAAACCAATGGCTTTTAGAAATCATCTTTAGGTTTTATACGGAATCAGAATATAACAGAATGTGAAGGGAAGTCTTTCCCTAACCACGAGTGATGACAATGAGTGACACACAGAAAGTAGAGCTAAAAAAGTCCCACCCAATCACTGAGTCCATCTGTTCACATCAGCAAACACATATAACTCAGAGTGAGGAAAAAAGTGTCTGTCATTTGAGAATTTTACTAATTGTTCAACATCTATATTCCTGAAAAGCTAAAGGAAACCACTGCAAAGAGGCTGATTTCTGACTTTTTGAATGACTCTAGCTATAGGGTCAGTAAGTCAAGAGGGATGTAATTTGTATGCTAATTTAAAAATTATAATAAAATTAACATTAGCAACTTTCTACGTTTGTGAAAAATGCCATAGTAAAGGTGAATACACTAAGGTTTCCTCAAGTTACTAAAAGTTATCATCAATAAAATTATTGACAGAGATAAGAAAGTTCCAGTCATTTTTTGTTGCTGGAGATGACCTCCAGAATGCTGGTTTCATCCATCGCCATAATCTTCCATGGGTAGCTACAGAGCTGATTGCTTTACCAATCATGAAAAACTCCCAAGTTCCTTTCTTCTCAAGTTTATATGTGAAATTAAAAAAAGCAAACCTATCCAGACCAAAGTACCTGGGCAAATGGACCAGAAAAATGAGCATGTGACACAGAACATTAAAGATTAAGAGAGAGACAGCAGTGCCCTGAAGAGACAGCGTAATTCAGATAGCATTCTGTCCTGGTCCTCTGTGAGGTCCAGCTTGGCGTAAAAAACAGGTTTACAGATAATGAATTACTTTTGCCAGAGACTTCTAGCCTCCACCTCCCAGGAGGTTGTATGAAATATAAAAAGCCATTTGATGTCTTCCTAAAAGTCTCCCACCTTTTCACCACTGTGGTTACAACTGTGAAATATCTCCAAGTTCTATTTCCAGCTGATGGTTAAGTGAGATGGAAAAATTGCACATTTTTGGAGAAAGAGAGTTGTATTAAAATTTTTCATTGTCATAAATTCATTTGGACAAGAAGAAAATGAATGGAAAGGTAATTTATAAAACCAGTTGTGGGCCTTATAATTTGGCTCCTTCATTTTTCTGCCAAATCCATTGAGAAGAAGGCACATATCTCACTCCTTCCTACTGTCATCATCAAATGACCAAGCCACAGAGGTGACATGGAAGGCAGCAGGTACCCAGAATTTGTAGGTTAATATTTGGTAGTAATTATTACAAATGGAAAAATGACTGTGACAAGTGCTTCATGCACATTAGCTCATGGAAGGTAGGCAAACCCATTTTTAAAATAAGATGATGGACATTCTCAGCAAACATGAGAACAGAAAACCAAACACTGCATGTTACCACTCATAAGTGGGAGTTGAACAATAAGAGCACATGGATACAGGGAGGGGAACATCACACACCGGGGCCTGTCGGGATGTGGGGCTAGGGGAGGGATAGCATTAGGAGAAATACCTAATGGAGATGACGGGTTGATGGGTGCAGGAAACCACCATGGCATGTGTATACCTATGTAACAAAACTGCATGTTCTGCACATGTACCCCAGAACTTAAAGTATAATTTTAAAAAAAAGATGGAAGCACAGAGAAGTAAAATAATTAATGTCATCCAGTCCTTATATGGCATGCATTGGATGACTCAGAATTGGCCACTGTGCTATACCGCTTCATATGCTACTGTTTTTAACTAAGTATGTGTCCTTAGGTGAGTCACTCACTGCCTTTTATCTCTATATACAGTATTCCATTCTATGGTCAGCATTTATAATATGAGCAGGACAGCACCAAGCTTCCTCAATTAAGTTTTGGTGGAAAGCAATTAAGAAGTGACTGGAAAACACGTGATGTAAAGGTCAGTTCTTTCTCTCTTTTATTTATGATCTAATCTTTTCTTTCTTTCCATCATTGTAAGAACACTTCTATTAATAAATTATACTTCTTTCTAATATCCCTGAGTCACAACTTTCTTCTAACATGTGATAAACTGCCTTGTTTATAAAACACACACACACACACACACACACACACACACACACACACACAAAGCCTTAGCAATATCCTCTGGTGGCAATGAACAAGCTTCCTCAGGATTAGTTTTTACTTTTTAAATGTAAGGAGAACTTTATTAAGGAAAATGGAAAATTTACAACGAAGAAGGGAAATACAGCACAGTATAAATTTTATTTTTAAAAAATTCAAAATTTTAGGACTAGAGAAAGACAGAAAAGCAGGAAGCTGCCCCAGCAAGTCGAAGAGGTGTGGCTCTGTGCAGAGAAGACACGCTAGGTCAGAAGAAACAACACAAACTTCAGATAAGTGTGAGGCCTTCACAAGCTGATTGGTTTTTCTCCTTTGAACACTGACATTTTTTCTAAATTTTGTAGTAAATAAATGTTCAGTTTCAAAGTATCCGTTTTACTGGAAGATACTCATACCATTATAAGAGCAACTGGTTGTGTTCGTTCAGAGGATAGCACTGTATTAATCCAGATCTTTTGGATGTAACAGAAACCCATTCCAAGTTAGCGTGAGCAATATTCTGTGGGGAAAGGGTGCAAAATTTATTAGAAAAAATATACAAGTGTCCAGTGAAACCAAGTCAAGGGAAGAAGTGTTTCTGTGCTTTGTAAAATGCTGGGACCAAGAACTAGGCAGCCACTGGCGGTTCAAGGTGCCGGCCCAGCCTGAGGCTTCATCATATCCTAGCTGTAGCCCCCCTACTCCATGTCCAGGTTTTTATTCCCAGCTCTACATTTACAGGAAACAGAATCAGATTATCTTGCCTTGAGCCAGAAGTCACCTCTCCTGTTCTATATTGCTCTTGCCACAGGCAGAATGAGAAAGTCATACAGTTCAATTAACTCATATCGCCTGTGCATGTAAATGTTGAGCCTTCAACTGTACATACATGGCAGAAAGAGATATATAATCTTTAAAGTGAGGACAATTCAGCCTGCTGACCTACTCCGTGAGTATGTGACCTGGTGTATGCATAATTCGGAAGATATAAATCTGCTGTTACCTCCCTTCACCTCAGCATGAGTATCAGTGTATGTGTGTGAGCATAAGTGAAAATCATGCTAGTACTTAAAGCTATGTACTTTAGTAGATATGGTTTTCACCTTATGCCTAGACTTTCTAACATAATCCTCACATAAGATACATTGCTTTGTACAAACATTTCTCTTTGACCAGCACCCATTCCTGAGGGTGGAAGGTGATTATTTGAGAAATGGAATATGGAATAAAGATGCAGTTTCCAAGGTGTCTTTGAAGAATATGGCTTCATATAAACTGAAAACTCTTATGTAGAGTTGATAGTCTTATAATCAGGCTGGAGAAGAGTCAAAAAACAACTGATCAGACACCATTACAATCAATGTCTTAACAGAAGTAGAATAGGGATGATGCCCTGATATTAAAAATTAAGTATTTTTAAGAACAGTTAAATATTTTGAAGATTTTTTTAATTTTCAGTTATCTCAAAACTGAATTAATGACAAAAGTATTAAGACACTTTAATCCATTAATTATATAGAGAACTTTTTGTGATGCTGTGCTAATTTATTAAAATTCTATTTTGTTAGTTTTCATAATATAGCTGCTCGTCAGAACTGATATATGCCACCACCACTAGACACTAACAAGCATCTTTTGATCTTTTCAGCTCAAAGTAACTTCATTTTAGTCAGTTTTGTGGGTTTTTTTTTTTTTTTTTTTTTGATGTTTGTTTTTTCATTGAGATAGAGTCTTACTCTGTTGCCAGGCTGGAGTGCAGTGATCTCAGCTCACTGCAACCTCTGACTCCCTGCCTTCTCCTGCGATTCTCCTGCCTCAGCCTCCTGAGTAGCTGTGACTACAGGCACACAACACCATGCCTAGCTAATTCTTGTATTTTTAGTACAGATGGGGTTTCACCATGTTGTTCAGGATGGTCTCTATCTCCTGACTTTGTGATCCACCCGCCTCAGCCTCCCAAAGTGCTGGGATTACAGGTGTGAGTCACTGTGCCCGATCAGTCAGTTATCTTTTCCTTTTTTGGCTATTAGAAAAACAACAACAACAACAACAATCTCAAATAAGTTTAAGAAAAAGCAGCAAAGAACTTTTCTGACTTATATGATCAAGTAGTCCAGAGAGAGGCATAGCTAGATCCAGAGGTTCAAATATTGCCTTCGGGCATCTTTCTCCCTTTCTTGCCCTATCTTTCTTCTCTTCTTTACTAGATATTAGCTTCATTTTCAAACTGAGTCCATCAAAGCAGCAGCTGACATTTCTCCCCACAGCTCAAGCTCATAGTGATAAGGTGGATTTCTCCCCACAGCTCAAGCTCATAGTGATAAGGTGGCATCTATTTCACTTATTTCACTTAGCCCAAAAGGATTTATATTCATCTAGTTGGGCCATGACCCACCCCACCACCAGAAGAATCATTGTGTCTAGAAGAATGTCCTATATGATTGGCCAGGACTGGGTGAGGGCCTGGGACAGAAATAACATAAATACATCTGGGCTTTTCTTCTTCCCCTTCAACCTTTGGGGAGGAAAGGGTAGTCACATCCTCCTAAACCATATGAACTGAACACGATTCTTATAAAGTGAGAAAAGGATAGTTTCCCTACAAAACCTGTAAAATGGGGGAAAATCATATTTGCTATAAGCTTCAAGATAGACTTTCAGAGATGGCATACTAGAAAAACACATATTTGTAATACACTTGACAAATGTTTGGCATCACTAATATATAAAGAGCTTATAAAGTAGAGAAGAAAAAGACCATCAAACCCCCCAAAATGGGCAGAGATATAAACAGAGTATTCACCAAAAAACAAAAAAAAATGCAAATGGACTTTAAACGTTTGAAAAGATGTGAACATTGCTCATAATAAGAAAAATATAAATTAAAACTACAATGAGGGGTCATTTCTCACCTACTAAATTGGGAAAAATCCAAAAGTTTGAGAAGGTTATTGGCAAAGTAGCAGGGAAACAGCCACTGATTGATACATGCATATACACATTCCCACTGTTGAAGTGAGAGTTCACCGGAAAGCAAGGTGAGGATCTAGAATGATCCATGTGGAAATGGATAAGAGTCAGATAACATCAGCATAAATTCATGCTTAGTTTGATATAGATTAAGCTCTGTGTTGGGGATCAGAAAGTGACACCCCAAAATGAAGCCCTCAGAAGCAAAAGTTTCTCTCTGACCTTCTGACCTTTTCCTGCTCTTCTGTCTCTCAGTCCCATTCTCCCCTCAGACTAGCCATGGAAACTAGAATCCCTCTTCCCTAGGATGGGTCAGAGAACCAGAACCCCTTTTCACCAAGGCTAGCCATAAAACCTAAAAATATTACTCTAATGTTCCCCTTTGCCTTTCTGTGTAAAAACTTCCCATAAAGGAATTATCTGACCTACCTTGTTTGACTGTAGGTCATCAGATCCCCATTTCAGAGAGGGCCCCACCCCATACCCAGAAGGAAAGAATGCTACACAGAGACACCAAGAGACATCTAGACAGGCCTTTCTGGGTTTCCCCACTCAGTCTAGAGATCAGACCCTTTTTATGCAATTATATTTCTACACGACTGTCCATATGTCATTGAATCCAACCATAAAAATGGTTTCCCCTGTATCTTTTGGTCTTCATTCTGAAGGCTCCCTTATCGTATAATCAAATACATTTGTACATCTTTTCTCCTATTAATCAGCATTGTGCCAATTGATTTTCAGTGACCCTTCAGAGGGCAAAGGGAAAGTTTTCTCTAGGCCTCTACATCTGTTAACTGAGAGGCCCTAAAAGAAACAATGCCCAAGTAGCAATAAGCACACCCAGTGCCCCAGTGCCCAGGTCTTTTTTTTTTTTTTTTTTTTTTTTTTTTTTTTTTGAGATGGAGTCTCATTCGGTCACCCAGACTGGAGTGCAGTGGTGAGATCTTGGCTCATTGCAACCTCTGCCTCCGAGGTTCAATCAATTCTCCTGCCTCAGCCTCCTGAATAGCTGGGATTACAGGCATGTGCCATCATGCCCAGCTAATTTTGTACTTTTAGGAGAGACAGGGTTTTTCCATGTTGGTCAGGTTGGAGGTTGGTCTTGAACTCCTGACCTCAGGTGATCTGCCTGCCTTGGCCTCCCTAAATTTTGGGATTACAGACGTGAGCCACCATGCTCGGCCTACGTCTTGATGTTTAATACCATTCTCCAACAAAAGAAGCCAGAGATCTTTGGAAAATTCTAGATTCTAGAACTGAGGCAGAAAATACATGCACCTGGATAATCCTGTAGTAAGAAGTGCACACACACAAAAAAGACAAAACAAAAAACACAGCTTGAGGGGATGTGTCAAGGGACACAGGAGTCAACTGAAAGAACTCTCAATAGCCAAAGTTGGAAAAAGTTAAACAACAAAATACAGTATTGGATTATAAACCTAAGTATTGTTAACTAAAAAAAAAAAAAAAGACTGACACAAAAGTCAAAGGAAATAGCATTTCTTTGGTAAACCTATAAACCTATAATTGCAATTCTGGCACATTGAATCAGGGCAGCCCTGAGTTATGTCCTATATAGCAAGAGCAGAAGAGGTTTTTTACCAGGGATTTACACAAAAAATGTTTTCAAAGGCAAATCATTGCTGGGCAGAAATCCTGAATCATAAACCCATTCTGATTGGTTAGCTAACCAGGGTTTGATTGGTTAGCTAACCAGGGTACGGCCACCTGAGAGATGATGAAGGCTGGCAGATACTGACTTCATCTGATTATTCAAGTCTGTTGGAATAGTCTGTGGTTTGACCCTGAGCAGGTATGAATGAAATCCTCTCACAATCTCCCAACTCCACTCTAATTAGAAAGCCTTAGCCTTAGTCACTTCATTTCCTTTCACAGTAGGAAATAAATAAATGAGTAAATACAGATATAAATAAATAATTGAATAAATTAAATGGGGGAGAAGGAGATGTGTTAAATATTTATTTACTAATTCATTTTAAAATGACAAAAATGAATCCATTATATGTTGTAAAGGAAAATAAAAATCTCAGCACCCCAAAACTCCTTATGCCAAAGCGAAAGTTACACACACCCTCCTCCTAATGAGTAGCTATTACTAGCATTATACATTAGCCAGAACCCCCAGGAAAGGTAAAAGGCCTCAGGCATCTGAATGACTGGCCCCACAAATCATGTATAGGCAAATTTGTTGCTAGCCTCCCATAAATGAGGACATGAGAATTGTAACTTTAGGTCTACAATCTAAGTCTAGCTCCTAAAACTAAAATCTGTTTGATTCCACACTGATGATATCATTACAACCTTTTCTCTCCAGGTGCAGAACAGAGACAAGATCAATCATTCCTCCACCTACCCAGAAATGTGTGCATAATTGATTCTTCCTTTACTCTTTTTTCTTTTCTCTTCAAATATTCACCTTAATTTTATGTGAAATGTAGATTTGCTGGGCATTAACTAAAGTCTCACAAGAATGTTACCATTTGCTCCTACCCACCTCTTTCCCTACATGTCTTTCTCCCTTTAGGAAAATGTCTAAATATAAACCTTCTGTAAACCTATTCAGAAAAACAGCAACAGATGCCTCTGTGGTTTGCATTTTTCTGGCTGTGCCCTAAAACTGGCTTTAGAACTCCAATTGATTGAGATGCCTGCCTCAGTCACTCATTTTGGTTATCGATGTTAACATAAATAGCACATTTTTATGAAAAATAGCTATATTTCCCTAAAAAAATAAAAAGTAGATTGAATTGTTTTGCTTTTTGCAAATCTCTTTAATACATGGCTTAATGGAAGAGAGTTTGAGTTTTACATCTGCACTGCATTCAACGTGTTGTGATATCACATGTCAAATAGATTCTGAAAAACACTGTACACCTATGACAGAATGATATTTTTAAAAAGCAAACTGTATTTTACTATCAGTGTGAAACTAGTCTTGATCTCATGGATTCCTTGAAAGTGTCTCAGAAACTCCCATGCATCCCCAGAACACACTTTGAGAACTGCTGCTCTAACCTAACTTCCAATTTACAAGATACACAGAGGAACATATTAAAAGACACGGGGGCAAAATATATCATCAGCAAAATATAGAATGTGAGAAACCCTATGGAACAATGATCTCATTTCTTCAACAAATAAATTATGAGAAAACAGAGCAGGGAGAAAATTATAGACTAAAAGGAACTTAACAGGCTTATTTACCTAGTGCAATGTGAGGACCTTGTTTGAATCCTAATTTGAACAAATTAATTTATTTAAAAAGGAATTTATGCGACAATTGGTGGAATTTAACCACTGATTAATATTAATATTTGTTAACATTAAATAATTGTTAAAATCTTTTAAGTAGGAGAACGACATTATGGTCACGTTTACTGAAAGTGCTTATCTTTTAGAGATACTTGCTGAAATAGTTACAGATAAAACAATATGATACCCAGGATATGCTTCGAAACAGTCTGTTAGAAGAAAGGACGGAACACGGGTAGGAGGTGAGGCTGTGTGACGATGGGTTCACAAAGTTCATTATGCTGTTTCCTCAAATTGCTTGTATGTTTTCATTCCTTCATAATAAAAAAAAAGAGTTAAAAGAGAGACAGAAGTCTCCAGATATGTCCACTGAAACTTGGCGCTCAGCAGGCCAAATGCCTTTTTGAGGTCCCCAAATGCAATCGGAACAAAAGCTCATTAAAAGGCAGTTTCAACACCCCCACAGGATAGACCTTGCTTTTCAACTCAGAATGACTATTCAGGGAACTGAGTAAAAAGGGATTTTGCTGATTTCTACGTAAGGAAAGCAGACTGAATGATGTTAGTGCTTGTGTTCTGATTGTTTTTATGACAATAGGCTTTCTAGACATTTCTACTCTGTGCTACATTACAGAGTAGGGACCTGAAGGGGCTTGTGCATGTGAGTGGAACAGGGAAGGAAGGAGGGCTATTGGATGCCATGACTTATGTCCCTCTTTGTGTAAATGTGGGGAAACACAGGCTTACAGACATGTTTTACGGTGCCCCTGGCAAACAGTAGTATATATCTTCAAAAATTCTTCATGATGAAAAGTATCATAAATAATTTTTTAAGGCTGGGTGCAGTGGCTCACGCCAGTAATCCCAGCACTTCAGGAGGCTGAGGCAGACGGATCTCCTGAGGTCAGGAGTTCAACACCAGCCTGGCCAACATGGTGAAACTCCATCTCTACTAAAAACAAAAAAATTAGCCAGGCATGGTGGTGGGCACCTGCAGTCCCAGCTACTCAGAAGGCTGAGGCAAGAGAATCACTTGAACCCTGGAGGCGGAGGGTGCAGTGAGCTGAGATCACGCCACTGCACTCCAGCTTGGGCAACCCAGCGAGACTCTATCTCAAAAATAAATAAATAATAAAAATTTTAAAAACTAAAAATCCTAGTAGCCATTAAAATATATTCATACACATTGCTAAGGAAAAAATAACATTCCACAAACAATATGTGAAGTTTGATCCCATTTATGCAAAGAGGAAACAAACAGAAACAAAACAATACAAATACAACACAAGTGTGCACTTGTGCATTTGTGGACATGGATGATTCTGAGAGTAGTAAGTATGTTTTCACCCAAACTCCTTTTTACCCTGTAACACCAACTTGGCTACGCCACTGCCCTTAAGGGAAAGATGTCACACTAGAACTGGAGATAGAAAAAGACATCCAATTCTGGACACTTCTGTTTTCAAAAGCTGAGATCCACTTGTAAAACACTTGCAAACATTTTGTTTTCCTATACTAGCAGGGGGAGAAAAATACCTCTCCCTGGGCAGGAGAACAAGGAAAAATAAAACAAGTAGTATAAACTAGTTATATATCTGAAAAGAGGCCACATACTCTGAGCTCTCCAAGAAGGTTAAACTCAAGTGGATGGGAGAAATAGAACTCTCAGATCAGTACAGGGCTTGAGAGCAGAGTTGCTCATGCCTGCTTTTCCTCTGAACCCTGACAGCGAACTCTTCTGAGGGAGCTTCTCACTCTATCAAGGTATGAGAAAACTTGAAAAGAGATGGCTGGATTGAGTAGGGGGGGTATCAGAGGTAGAGAAGTTCCAAGGTAGCCCCATAACTTTCCTATATTCTTGAAGAATCATTTTCATTTGCAGAATAAAAAAGGAAGAAAGTCTACACACCTGAAAGGCTCTTGGATAGACCAGCAGATGGTGGCATAATCAGTGTGGCCAAGAACCAAGTGAGACTGCCAACACCTCACTGGATGCCCAGAGAGGGCTCCATGTCTGGAACAGGGTGGAATGATGTACATCCTAGCAAATTCAATGGTGGACAGACCCCATGGAGGTCCAACTGTCTCCTCAGTCCAGAAACTATGACACTCCTTAAATTCCCAGTATTTAAATAAGTCCCAGAGAAGGATGAGCTAGGGAAACTGAAACAGTCAGGACTGAAACTTGAAATAATTTTGCTAGGATTGACTATACAGTAGATCCCCGTTATCCACAGGGGATACTTTGCAAGACCCCCAGTGGATGCCTGAAACCACAGATAGTACTAAACCCTATATATACCATGTTTTCCTAGACCGTAAAGGGTGGGTAGGATATAAGAGTGGATACCCTGGGCAAGGGAATGATTCGCCTCCTGAGCAAGATGGAAGGGAACGACACAGGATTTCATCACACTACTCCGAATGGCATGCAATGTAAAACTTATGAATTGTTTACACCTGGAATGTTCCATTTTAATATATTTGGACAGTGGGTAACTGAAACCATGGAAAGTAAAACTGTTAAGTAAAGTGTTTTCTGTCATTAGGTGAGATGGGCAATCGAAATAATGATTATCAAGAAAAAAATGGCAAAAATTCCCAAATACAATACTTTTGCTAAAAGAATTGAAACACACACACACGTAACTATGTGAGATAATGGACACGTTAATATGTTTGAATACAGTAACCATCTCACTATGCATATGTACATCAAAAATCATACTGTTACCTAAATATATACAGTTTTTTAAACTGAAAGAGAAAAATATGTCATGTGTGTGTTACACACACATATTGTTAAATGAATAGGGACAGCAGTTCTCTGGGGGAACAGAGTAGGATTTAGAGAATGTGTGAAGGAAGAATCTCACTTTCCACATCATTTATATTTCTCTAAATTGTTTGCATTTTTCACACTGAGTCATGTTACTTTTGTGATAAAGGTTTTTGTTTCAAAAACAATGATTACAAGGCCAGGCGCAGTGGCTCACACCTGTAATCCCAGCACTTAGGGAGGCTGAGGCGGGCAGATGACCTGAGGCCAGGAGTTTGAGACCAGCCTGGCCAACATGGCAAAACCCTGTCTTTACTAAAAATAGAAAAATTAGCAGGCATGGTGGTGGGTGCCTGTAATCCCAGCTACTCAGGAGACTGACACAGGGAGAATCGCTTGAACCCAGGAGGCAGAGGTTGCAGTGAGCCAAGATCACGCCACTGCTCTCTAGCCTGGCTGACACAGCGAGACTCTGTCTCAAAAAAAAAAAAAAAAAAGTAGCTGGGCATGGTAGCAGACGCCTTTAATCCCAGCTACTCAGGAGGCCAAGGCAGGAGAATTGTTTGAACCTGAGAAGTAGAGGTTGCAGTGAGCCCAGACTGCACCATTGCACTCCAGCCTGGGCAACAAAGTGAGAGTCCGTCTCAAGAAAAATAAAAATAAAAATAAAAGATTACGTTCCAAGTTTCTCACAAATGGTTTCTCAGACAACTGGCAGGGTGGGACTCTTTGCTACAGTGCACTTACCACAAGGCACCACATCTTCAGCACAAAGTTGGTGTAGGAGAGAAACGTAGGGAAAGGCTGGGTGACTTTTTCTTGTCACAAAGATGAAAAGATTAAACTGTGAAAAGCACGAGAGAATTGTCAAACGTACATGACACAAGCTATAATATAGTGTGTGAAACGTGGCAAGCCCCATCACTTGTGCAACCACCCAAACACTAATTTTTCATGAAAATGGAAAACATATTATCAATAATAAGTAAAACCCTTGAGTACAATCACATGATAAGGTCTACAAAACGCCATCTCCTGAGTTGGAGCATCACTCCTATGCCCACTACAAAATGAGTCACATTTCACTTACCGTTTACTTTTTATCCTTTCAATTGTTATGAACATGTATAGCCAACTGCACTTCTAAAGAGCTCATAAAGCTGTGGTTTAGTTATTCTGAGTTCAATATTTACATGCAGTACAGTTCTCAGAAACACTCATTTCAAATCAATCAAGGTTTATTGGGCACTTTTTATGTGCAGGCTCTTACTGAAGGGTGCAAGGAGGATCAGGACACAGTTCCTGCCTTGGAGTATTTACAGTCTTAAAGGAGGGACACAGAGGTAAGCAACTAATAATTACACAAGACAAAATAAAGCAAGTGACATTAATAATAACCAGAGCAGGAGAGTATGTGGGAATGAATATTTAACTGCATGGGCATTTGGGCTGGTCTTTAAAGGATGGTAAGGATTTAAAAGGCAGAGAAACAGCAAGGGCCATAACCACACCATGAGCAAAACTAAGCAGGTGTAAAAGGAAGGCGGATGTCCTTCTACGACTCAGTGTAGGGTCTCTAAGAAAACAAATTATCTAGACCTTTCACTGTGCCTATTAATCATTTTGCATTCTGTAGTCACTGTTCTCATGTAGCCAGAGGCTGAATAGGTTGACCTGATCTAAAATTATTAGACAGTGAAATAGAAATGCACTCAGCAAATGTGGGTTCCTTGAGAAGCACAGGTACTCATACATCATACAGGGGTGACATGGGGGGCGGGGTTCACTCTAAAAGCACAGCTCCGCTAGATGAACTACGCTTTCCGCTGCTCACCTGAGAAGCGCTGGAACATTGCATGTAACAAGACGGGAGCTCACAAAATGAACAGATAGACTTTCTCCCCCTTGGTTTCAAATTCTTCAAACTGGGCTACAGCTGAACATAAATCATAATTCCAAGTAGCCAGCTGTGATGCACTTAGAACAATTCTTTTGATGTCTTCATCTGGTGGGGTCTCTCATAGCTTGTGGAGTAGCAGCACCCTCTGTTGGAAAGGAGGTCTCTTGAAGGCCCATTACTACCAGAAAAACCTTTCCAATTTGCAAATAAAAGGGATAGTTGCTTCCATGGGATTCATAACCACTCACCAAATGGTGAAAAGATTTTCCTATCCATTATATTTAATGTAACAAATACAAAATGTTTTGTCTATAGAAATAAGCACTACACAGTGATTACTTCTTTATACTGAACATTAGAAGATATCGGTACCTTCTGACTTTTTTTTTTTTTTTTTTTTTTTTGGAGTCTCTCTGTGTCACCCAGGCTGCAGTGCACTGGTGCGATCTCAGCTCACTGCAACCTCCACCTCCCAGGTTCAAGTGATTCTGCTGCCTCAGCCTCCCAAGTAGCTGGGACTACAGGTGCGTGCCACCATGCCTGGCTAATATATATATATATATATATAGTATTTTTCGAAGAGACAGGGTTTCACTATGTTGACCAGGCTGGTCTGGTCTTGAACTTCTGACCTCGCGATCTTCCCGCCTCGACCTCCCAAAGTGCTGGGATTACAGGTGTGAGCCACCGTGTCCAGCCCTGACTTTCTTAAAAACCGAGATACATGCTCACTAACAAGTACACAAGATTCTTAGAAAGAGTATGGCTGAAAAGGTACATATAAGAGAAAACTAAGTACCATGAAACTTACATATTAAAATTTAAAATTCTATTCAAAATATTATTTTTAAAATCTATAATTCTCTACACAAAAGTAATCAAACATTATTTTGTTGCATTCATTCAACAAGATTTTTTGCATGTCTATTAAATTTTCAATGTGTGATTTAATCAATCAATATAGTATTGTCATTGAGCTCACATCAGGAGGAGGGACCAGGCTGCCAGCAGTTATAACACAGGGTGATAAGTAAGCATCAGGAGCAGACTAGAACCCCTAACTCAATCCTAAAGATGGGGCTTGGTATAGACAGAGGCAGCAATGCTTGCGTTGTATCCTGAAAAATAGATTGGAGTCAACCATGCAGAAGACCAGAGAGAAGTTTCCCAGATTTAGGGAAAAGGAAGTACAAAGACATAGAGACACAAAAGAGACTGAGGTTAAGAGACCACAAAGTTCATAAACGTTACACAGTTATACACTGCTACCATATGGAGAACAGAAAGAGGTGAGGGAGTGGATTATGCATCTCAGGATTAGAAAGGGCATTAGAGGTCACCCAGTCTAGATTCCTGAATACCTCCAGTGACCTGCCACTTGCCACTCATAAAGCTACAAAGGATCTCATTTTGCACCCTGGGATCTCTTAATGCAAAACTAATCTCTTTTTCATTTGCGAAACTCAAATCAACTTTTTTGAGATGAAACATGAAATTGAAGAACTGAAGAATTGACTAGATCTTAAGATTTTTCCCTAATAAAAATAACCAGAACTAAGCTGGCATTGAGCTAGAATACCCACAGTTAATACGCTTCCCTTTGCAGCATCTGTGAGTGATAACAACTAACCACATCTTTGAATTTATCCTGGTTCCAAAGAGGACACTTCCAACATCAGGGCCCTTAATGGCTTTGGTAAACACCACAAGATTTCTGAGTGCAAGTAAAGAGGGATAGCTCTCTACAATCCCTAAGATCATTGCCTAAAGCTCCCTTGTACTCCCCTGGAGAACCTCCATTCTCTTCATCAGGCAGAGCACCACTCATATCCTCTCTTCCTACAGTCTCTGTGGAAGCAATTGCTAAGTGAGATCATGATTCTACTGATCAGACCCGATTGCAGTACAAGAGAACAAAATCAACCACATTAATTTCAGCTGAGCAAGTGAGCAAGTTGGGGTTTGTGGCGGCGGGGGGTTGGGGGTGCCCCGCACTTGCCAAATAGAGAAATCACAGCTCCTCAGAGACAGCAATTCAATTTGCAAGCTCTAATTGTAAGCTGAAATTAAAAATAATGGAAGGCACAAAGCAATTGCATACAAAAGTCCAGGTAATGTCAGTGAAAAGGAAAAGCATCCTTCAATAAGCAAGTGCACTTCTCAACCTGTTTTCTCCTAAAAATCTGACAATTATTTCTACATTTGCCACTATTTAATCAGCAAGAGGTTAAAAAAGGCAATGCAATTAAACTTAAGAGTAAAACAGAGGTAAATCTCCCTCTTTCATATTGTGTGCATTGTACAAGATGAAATGAACTAGGAGAGGGAGGCGCAGAGAAAGGGAGAGACCAAGATATCAAGGAGAGGCAGTCAACAGGAGCAAAAATCAAAACCGCAAAAGCAGGTGAAGAGCAGACTCCGCAGAGTCTGCAAAAGCACAAATAACAGTTCATCTCAGTAGCTTAAGGACTAAGGATGCAGGCTTTGGAATCAGAGAGAGTTGAAGTCACATACAAGCTCCACCCCTTCTAGCTGATTGACTTTGAGCAAATTATTTAACCACAGAAAGGTTCAATTTCCCTATCTGCACAATCTTATAGGCTTATTGAAAGGCTAAATCTGACTCAATGAATGTATGGCCTTCAGAGAGCATCTGACATATAACAAGCATTTAATGAATTTAAGCTTGAAAAGAAGAATGCCTGGTGTGCATCAAATAAACAATAATTGTTTGCTGGAAAAGGCAGTAAAGAAGCAAAAAGAAAAAGTGCATTCATTTGTGTTACGAAAAAAAAAAAAAAAAAAAAGGCCAATAATACCAGTGGAAAATGGTAATATCAAGGGGAAGAACTTATGTGACCCCCAAAAGAAATCTCTATGCCTCCCACCTTCACAACAGGTTGTATGAGAATCACCTCATTTTAATTTTATACAAATAGTGACAATTTATTATTAAATTACAGAGTATTAATTTCATAATTATATGGTTTTTAAAAGTTTTTAACAGAAGTCTTTAAAAACTAAATGATCAAATTGTCTTTGTTTTAGATCCATGAGAGATACAAGGCCAGAGAAGTTATAACTTTAACCAAAGTCCTACTGTCAGGGCAAAAGCTGAATACACTGGTTCAATTTATTGGCTCTTGTTATGGATTAACAGTCTCCCCTCAAAGTTCATATGTTAAATCCATACCCCATAAAGTGATTGCATTTGGAGATAGAGGCTTTAAAGAGCTAATTAAGGTTACATGAGGTCATAAGCGTGTGGCCCTAATCCAGTAGAACTGGAGTCTTTATAAGAAGAAGAGACACCACAACCCTATACACACAGAGAAAGACCTTGTGAGGACACAGCAAAAAAGTAGTATTCTGTAAGGCAAGGAGAGGGGCCTCAGGAGAAGCCCACCCTTCTGGCACTTGGATCTTGAAATCCCAGACTCCAACACTATAAGAAAATAAATTTCTATTGTATTGGCCACCCAATCTGTGTTATTTTGTCACAGTAGCTTTAGAAGTCTAATACACTGTAATTCCCTGTAAAACACAAATGGGGTTTTCCATTAAGATTGGTCCAAATCCAGTCTTAACCACTTGCAATGGAGTGACTTGGGGCAAGTTATTGAGAGACTTTGGGCCTCCATCCCCTCATCTGTGACACAGAAATGATGTCATTTTCCACTACATATTGTTACTTTGGTTATTTGTATAATTAAATGAGGGATCTCTAATTAAAGATCTTAGCATAATGTCAGAAATATAGTAAGCCCCTGATAAGCATTCACTTAAATTATGATTGTATGATCCTTGATTGGTAATACAACCTGAGACTTTTCCTTTCCTGGTTTTCCCACCCAATCCTCTAATACTTTTGTATGAAACCATACCCACAAAGGTTATGTGTAATCTACAATTTTTTTTCCAAACCAAGGATGTTTAAAACAGGGAACACAACGATCAATGGAAACATAAAGAAATTGCTACTTTAGCTTCTTGATTCTATTCTATTTCCTGCAAAGTGGATTTTCAAACAGACTATGAGTTATCTTACCAAAACCAGTTGTCTTGCATTTGTTTCCCAGCAGCCTCCTTAGAGGCCCGAGGATGTGAATACTCTCCCTGCTTTCTTCTGATTTATTCTTCCCTGGAAATAAATACAGCCATCACTCTCTGCACAGGAGTTCATTGTGTCTGGGGGAAATTTTCTTGTAAAGGCTTTGAGATGAGAGAAGAGCATAGTGCACCTTACAGGAATTGGCTATTTTCAAGGCATTATTAGTGAGACCGATGGCTGTAGCAAATTTCACAAAAGAAGATATTTTAAAACTTCACGAGTTTTCAAAACAACTTCACTCACTTCAAAATGGAGCAAGGTGGGAACTGTTTTCTGGGCTCTGGGCTCATGAAGACATGAATGCCAAAGGAAAGAGCTGCACTACATAGAATATTTATTGCCAAATATCAAGAAAGGTATATAGTTCATCCTGCCCCCAGGACTAGGAAATTTTCATCTCCTTAGAACAACTCATGGGAGACTTTTTTCACCTCTTGATTACTTTTAGAGAGAAGGGTGAGAAATGACTTCATAACTGCCTTCTTGTGGCATTTAAAAAATTACAGCCAGGCCATCTCTCTCTCCCTATTAATAGAATAATAATAACAGAAGTGATTTGAAGCCTGTAATCCCAGCACTTTGGGAGGCCAAGGTGGGCAGATCACCTGAGGTTAGGAGTTTCAGACTAGCCTGACCAACATGGGGAAACCTCGTCTCTACTAAAAATATAAAAATTAGCTGGGCATGGTGGCACATGTCTGTTGTCCCAGCTACTTGGGAGGCTGAGGTAGGGGAATCACTTGAACCCAGGAGGCGGAGGTTACAGTGAGCCAAGATCTGGCTATTGCACTCCAGCCTGGGCAACAGAGCGAGACTCTGTCTCAAAAAAATAAAATATAACAAAAATAAATAAATAAAAAATGAAGTGATTTGAGTCAGACTAGTAAGATAATGTTCTGAAAAAGAGAGTTCTTCAACATCAGAAGTTGGGAAGAAGAAGCGTTGTTCTTCAGAGTCAGCTAGCTTCAGGGTGACCTCAAATCATTTCCTACACACGTCTACCATAGATACTTTGTTGTTGTTGTTGTCGTTAGAGAAAACAAAGATATTTTCTTTACAGAATCATTGTGTTTGTTTATTTGAAAAATTTACGGGTCAAGCAGTTTATGTTCATTTCCTCATTGAATCTTGATAGCCAATAAGGTAGAAAGCAAAGTGTAATGGAAAGAATGGGGATTGAGCCAAACTGCTCTGAGTTTAAATTCTGGCTTTACCACCAATAGCTAAGTCTCACTCCTCTGATCTAAACAAGGATAATTACCTACCCTTTGTGGCATTATTGTGAGGGTGACCATACGTCTATAAAATGCCTGACAAAGAGCAGAACCCAGTAGATACGCAGCTATTACTATTATTGTTGCTTGCATCGCCATAATGCAGATTTTAAAATAGGCACAGAGAAATGAAACAACCCTCATAAGGTCACTAAGTTAATAAGCAGTGAATCTAGATGTGGCAGAAGATGCTAAGTAAGTGTCTATTACTCATCACCCCATCTGTCTTTCTTAGTAACAGAACTTCTTAATAAGCATTATTCAGTCTGGGCATGGTGGCTCATGCTTGTAATCTCAGCACTTTGGGAGGCCGAGGTGGGTGGATCACCTGAGGTCGGGAGTTTGAAACCAGCCTGACCAACATGGAGAAACCCCGTTTCTACTAAACACACACACACACACACACACACACACACACACACACACACACACACAAAATTAGCCGGATGTGGTGGCGCATGCCTGTAATCCCAGCTACCTACTTGGGAGGCTGAGGCAGGATAATTGCTTGAACCCAGGAGGTGGAGGTTGCGGTGAGCCAAGATTGCACCATTGCTCTCCAGCCTGGGCAACAAGAGCAAAACTCCATCTCCAAAAAAAAAAAAAAAAAAAAAAAAAAAGAATTATTCAAAGAGGCAATGTGCCTGGCTGAAAGATTATCTCATATTACCCAATCTGTCCTTTACTTACAGAAAGCTTGTGAAATACAAACAGATTTTAAATGAAACACTCTTTTTAAGAGAAAAACAAACAGAAAACAAACAGAAAAGCAAATGCTTTTCTGTCTCTGTTTACTCCTTACCTGACTGGCTGTAAAATATATGTCATAGCTGAAGGAGCTACAGCAGCCACATTGGAACATGAGGCTACTCTGAGATGAGAGTTACACACTAAGGACAGTGGACACCATACAAGAAACCTGGGTCACTGATGACCTTTCACATAAAATGAGTTCAGAAGTGGGTGCACCAGGACTGCCACACATCCCTGATGTCCCCACTCCTGAACTCATTTTACATGAAACAGTAAACTCTTACGGTTTAAATACTGTTATTTCAGGCTTCTGTTACTAGCACCTAAATATAATTCCTAACTGATCCATTAGGTTTTTCTGACTCTAAAGCTTGGGAAGGCATGTAGGGTGACCCATTAGTCTCATGTCCCCAGAAAATCCCTCAGTCCAAGGCAAACTGGGATAACTGGTCAACTGAAAAGCATGCTTTCTCTCAGAAGAGTGTTATCAAAACATAGCTTTAAATTTCTTCTTACATAGGGAACACTTCTCACTGAACAGAAAATCAAATGTTTTGATTGAATCCAATTCAACAGATATTTCCTGAGCACGTATAGAGCAGCATCATGGAAACCAGTACAAGGCCCAGGTCCTGACCTAAAGATCTTGTAGACTGGTTGTAGTCCTTTCATGGAAACCAGTAGTCTAAGTTGTATTACTCATTCATTCAGCAAAGATTCTTGAGTGCATTCTGAACACCAGGAATGATAATAGCAAAAAATGAACATCATCCTTGCTCTCATGGAAACTGCATTGTAGTTAAGGGAGAGACAGCTAAACAAGTGAATAAATGAGTAATATAACTTCATTTAGGGTTCTTCAAATAAAGTTCCTTACACTGGACAAAAAGGGAAGATCTACCCGAAGAAGTGATATTTGGACTGAGACTTTTATGACAAGAAGGCTTTAGTCATTCAGAGGGAACACCAAATGCAAATATGTGTGCCAGAAGAAAGTCTGGCTGACATCAGAAAGATGGCCAGGGAGAGTGGATGACATGGAGTCACAGTGGGAAAAGTGAGAGATGCAGTCATCGACATAAGGGTCAGATTCCATCAGGTCTTGTAGACCATGACAGTAAATTTGAGTTTATTGTAAGTATAGTAAGTAAAATTGGAGACTATAGGAAGATTCAAAAGCAGGGAAGTAAGATCATCTCATTTATGTTTTTAAAAGATAACTCTGGCTACTGAGTAGAAAGTGGATTTTAAGCCTGAAAGAGTGGCAACAGGGAGACCAGTTGGGAGCCCAATACTGTAATCAACATGGGAAACACGTGTGACTGACATAGGATAGCAGCCCTGAATTTGGGGAGCAGTAGGCAGATTTGGGTGTATTTTAGAGCTAGAATCGCTTAACTTACTAATGGTTTGCACTTTACACCAGCAATAGAATTCACCTTTTCAGTGGAACTTCCTTTTGTGTTACTTAAAGTCAACTAGGCCAGGTATGGTGGCTCACGCCTGTGATCCCGGCACTTTGGGAGGCAGGAGGATCACTTGAGGTTAGGAGTTTGAGACCAACCTGGCTGACATGGTGAAACCCCTATCTCTACTAAAAATATAAAAATTAGTTGGGTATGGTGACAGGCGCCTGTAATCCCAGCTACTTGGGAGGCTGAGGCACAAGAATTGCTTGAACCCAGAAGGTGGAGGTTGCAGTGAGCCGAGATTGTGCCACTTCACTCCAGCTTAGGCGACAGAGTGAGACTGTCTCAAAAAACAAAAAGAACAACAACAACAAACAAACAATAAAGTCAACCGTCTAAGATATATCAATTGTTTGCATTCCTGGATCCAAGACTAATCATAAAATTAGCAGTGTACAAAATAATCCCCACGGTATGAACAGGCAAAATTCTCACACCTCTCTGACATGCTTCTAGCAACTTTATCATTCACCTACATTTTTGTAGCATTTCACCTTAAAATCCTAGAACCATATGGAAATGAAGTACAAGGAGCACACAGTCTAATCCAAAGATTCCCCTAAACCAAGCGTTCGTTTCACAATCAAAATGTTAATTCTGAATAATTAGAAAACCTCACCAGGATGATATAACACAGCGTGCCATTTACCCACTGAACACATGTTCTTGTCTTTCCTCTATTTTTATGTCTGGAACACCTAGTTCACAGGAGCAAAGGAATGAAATCATTATTTGGGACCCTCTCCCCTTGCTGTTTAGCTGCTAATGAAGTTTGTATGTTCTCTAAGTCTAGAGAAGTCCGCTTTTCTTTTTCTCCTCCTTTTTATCTTCATTCTCCTCATTGTCACTTCTTTTTTGCAAAAGTATGTTAATCATCATGAATGGCTGGCAAATGCAATCATGGATTACAGGAGATCTTGGTGCCACTAGAATCAAACTCTAACATCGGCTTTCATTGATGAAAATATTGATCTGATAAAAAAATGACAGTGTGGTACTATGTGTGGTACATTATCAACGATAAATGAAGGAAGACACTGCCTTTGCATTAACTACCATGGACCCAGAGCTGGGATAACTCCATCTCTGTATGTGATCTATTTTTTAAAATGTATACAGCAAGTAGACAGAAGGCATTGTCATCTAATTTTTACTGATATAAAATCTGAGATTCCATGAAATCAGGCAATTGCTCACAAAATGAACTATAGTAAGTGGTAGCGGTACAATCAAATCAAGATTCTAACAACAACGAAGCCTGTGTGTGTTTACAATCTCCGGCTCCCTCCACTCAGTGTAACAGCTACAGTAATGCATCTGGGGTGTGAAGGCATGGGTTCAAGTCTTAACCGCTTGCCAATCAGGCACCCTGGATTAAATAACCAATTTCCAGAGCCTCAGCTGCATCATCCTTATGAGGCTTGGAGGAGGAAATGCATGTGAAGGTACTCTATAAACTATAAATTTTATGATAAATCATTATCAATATTAAAAAATATAATTTGAACAAGTTATGGTGCATATAAAATAAAATGAATTTATTTTCCCAATTATTTAATAATATAAAGACTAATAAAGGGAGATTTGACAATGAATACATCCACCAATATCTGCCAACTTTTATCTGTTATAATAATGACAACAATAATAGTATCTCACATTTATTGAGTGCTTAACCTTTGCAAGATTCTGTTTTGTTAATATTCTTCAAAAAGCCCTAGGAGGTAGATATTACTACAGTCCCCATTTTACAGATGAGGCAACTTATTAAGTGAAATGTTAGGATGTGAATCCAAACAGCCTTGCTCCCCAGTCCACATTCAATTACTACACAGGACTACAGTCCATACTGAAAATCAATCCTCACATAATTCATTATTCTTTTTACAGAAACATATCGCTTCTTGAAGATGGGATGCCTATCTCTGGTGAATGTAAAATACTTCCAGGCAATGTTAGTGGAGTGGAAATATTCAAGATTAATATTTGAGGGCATTTATCTGACTTTCCATAGCAGCTTAAGCCTTGCTAATCTGACTTTTCATCAGGTCCTGGTGACTCAAGACAGGCTAATGATTTCCTTCCCCCATGAGTTTCTCTCTTTCAGTCTATTCCAGCTGTCCTCATGCGGTAATCTGGGATTAGAACAAGAACATCAAATATGAATTTGCAGCTGAACAGTTCTGAACTCCCTGGAGGAAAGCGTTAGGTACAAACAAACTAGTAATAATGACACTGTAAAGAAGAGCCAGGCAATGCTTTGTCTAACAAACTGAAGCCAAAGTTTATAGCTACTGCTTACTATTTAAACTTGTAGCAAGATAGTGAATGTGCAGCTAGTCACCAGAAGCTGTTCTGCCTCTCTTAGGGGCACCTTACAGTTTTGTCCAGAACCCTATGCTAATATACATTGTTTTCCTGCATAGCCCCATCATGCGCCATTTGGCTCATGGGGGGAATACCAACTTTGGAGAAGACAAATAACCACGATAGTTAATTTTACATGTCCATTTGACTGGGTCATGGGGTGCCCAGATGAAATGTTATTTCTGGGCATGTGTGTAAGGGTGTTTTCCTATGAAATGAGCATTTGAATCAGTAGAATCATTAAAGTTGATTTTCCTTCCAAATGTGGGTGGCCATTATCCAATCCACTGAGAGCCTGAATAGAACTAAAGGTAGAGGAAAAAGAAATCCACTACCCCCCACCTTTTTTTTTTCCTTTCTGCTTCACTGTTTGACCTGGGACAGCTCATCTTATCCTGCTGTAGGAATGAATTACACCATGACTTTTCTGGGTCTCCAGCTTGGAGAAGGCAGGATGTGGAACATCTCAGCTTCTGTCATCCCATGAACATATTCCTCATAACAAATCTCCTTTTAGACAGCTAGCTAGGTAGCTAGATAGCTAGCCAGATAAATAGGTAGGTAGGGAGGTAGATGATTGATAGATAGATAGATAGATAGATAGATAGATAGATAGATAGATAGATATAGAGATCTAGAAATAGAGATGTATATATATGGAGAGAGAGAGAAATACAGACAGAAACAAGGATACGTAAATATCCTGCATTGGTTCTTTGTCTCTGGAGAACTCTCCCTAATCCAATGGCCATGGGTTTGGGAGTGATAACTGCTTAGAGTTATTTAGCAGGACCTCAGTGAGGAAAACAAAACATGAGAGGCAAGCACTATTCTATAACTTTTCAAAGCACAATATGTCTATGGACATGATGAAACAAGATTAACACTTGGGTTAACTAATACTTTGTAAACATTCGCTATGTGTGAATCCCTGGGCTTGATGCTTTTCCTTATATTATGCAATGCTCGAAAAAACAAAACTATCAATGTGTACTCAACTTGTGACACTTACTATTAAAATATAATGGAGACAGCTCTGCAGTTGAGCAGAAACACTTCAGAATTCTCCGCACATTTCCCATACAACACTAGGGATTATCCAGACAACTGCCTATAGATTTTTCCTTTGTTCCATCATTTAATCTAGTTCAGTATTTCTCAAACCTCAGCGTGCAAAATAATTATTGTTCAAGGTTATAAACACCAAATCATATTTACTGTGCTTCACAGTCGATTTCAGGACATTTCAAGGGTATTTTCAGGGCCTCTGTGAACAGGTGAGCAGGCTGCACCCAGCAGGAATAAACCAGGAGAGGGCAGTAGGGGCTGAAACCAGCCTGTACCCTACTGTGCAGCTGATTAGGCTGGGGGCAAGTGGTACCTTTCTATAATTCATTCTTAAAGAGAGAGGCCACCTTTTTAAAACTCACAAAAAGGTGCCATAATGGCCATGCACCTGATTATTTTGATGATATGTGTTTCATGTCTTAGGAGCTGACTCTAGAATTTAAATAGTTCTAAGTCCACCATTCCTGCTTATTTATATACCTCTCTCCTCACTGAATTGTGAATGTCATATGCTCAGTGTCCCTAATTAATCATTTCTGTATCCCCAGCATCTTGCTCAGTTCCTATAAAAGATTCTCATTAGTGTATGATGAAATTTACGTAACATTTAGAAAATAAGTTAAATTTAGCCAACATCCAATGACAAAGCTAACATGTATTATATGTCAGACATGTAGTAACCATCATATAGTCTTCACAAAATTCCTCTAAGATAGGCATTATTGCTATTATTTTTATCTCCACTTTTAGCCAAGGAAATCTACTTAGTTCACATATTTTATAAATATTAGTATATTTAATAACATTAAAACCATAATATAATCTTGACTTTTCTCGGAAATATTAAATAATATTGCTCCTTGTCATTACATATTTGTCTGAATAATTTTTTACAATCTGCACAATAAATATCTCATTATAACAACATTGCACTCTATTAAAGCACTCTCCTATGGATGGACGTGTAGGTTCTGATTGTCACTGTTAAAAATAACTCTTAAGGCCGGGCATTGGGGCTCATGCCTGTAATCCCAGCACTTTGAGAGGCCGAGGCGGGCAGATCATGAGGTCAGGAGATCGAGACCATCCTGGCTAACATGGTGAAACCCTGTCTCTACTAAAAACACAAAAAATTAGCCGGGCATGGTAGCGAGCACCTGTAGTTCCAGTTATTCCGGAGGCAGAGGCAGGAGAATGGCGTGAACCCAGGAGGCAGAGCTTGCAGTGAGCAGAGATTGTGCCACTGTACTCCAGAGCAAGACTCCATCTCAAAAACAAAACAAAACAAAACAAAAAAACACACAACTCTTCAATGACTCTTCTTGTATATAAGTCTTTACCTTAATCCCTGACAATTAACTTAGAATAGAATCCTAACTGTGAAATAACTGGGTCAAAGAGAATGAGCTTCTAAAGATTTGGGATACACAATTGTTTTCTTAAAATTTACCTTTTAATTTCAGTTTAGGTATATGCTGGGTAATTAGAGTTGTTCTATTGCTTTTTCTGACTCTTGCTTTAGAATGGTGCTTCTATGATTAACACTACCGCTACCAATAAAAGTTAAGATTTATTGAGTACCCTCTGTGGGGCTGGACTTGGCAATTTACATGTACTACCCCATCCAAGCCCCAAAACAAGCTTACGGGGTCAGTGTGGATATCAATCCCATGCCCTCTCTGTGGTCTATGACATACGGAACCCTAAGAATTGAAACCCTGGCCTGCTTGGTGTCAAAAGCCATGATCTTGATTGCTCAAACACTTCAACAGAAGAATTTCTCTGGTGGTGGTCACTGGAAATATAAATGTTCAGGGGATATAACTACAACTCTTGTATCTGTAGGGCAGTTAATAAGTCACAAAGCACAGTCACATACAGTATTTTATTTACCATTATTTTCATTTTGAGACAACATTTCACTCTGTCACCCAGGCTGGAGTGCGGAGCCACAATCACAGCTCACAGCCGCCTTGACCTCCTGGGTTCAAGCCATCCTCCCACCTCAGCCTCCCAAGTAGTTGGAACTACAGGCATGCACCATCACACTGGGCTAGTTTTATTTTTATTTTTTATTTTTAGCAGATACAGGGTTTCACCATGTTGCCCAGGCTAGTCTCGAATTCCTGAGCTCAAGCAATTCACCCCTCTTGGCCTCCCAAAGTGCTGGAATTACAGGCATGAGTCACTGCGCCCAGACAGTACATACAATATTTTAATTGATCACCTAATCACCTCTATAGATTGAAGACAAGACCTTTCTTTCCAACTCTGCCTGTCTGCTAGGTTGAGGAGCCAAACTCAGAGAAAACAAAAAGTAGTTTTTGTAAGAGATTAAATGAGAAAACTATTTCTTAAAGAAAACTGGCAAAAAATACTAAGACTTTGATGAAAGCTTGACCTTTCAAAGAGCTGAGCTGAGAAATGCATAAAGGAGCCCTGGTTCCTCAATATGATGCAAGGACTAGAAAACCCAACTGGTTTTCCCTATTCTCACAGCCTCACTGCTTGGACATTCTGGTCTTGCAATATACTACGAGCTCCAAATAACAATCTCATCTATCCACCTGCAAATTCCTCTAACTGAAATCAATGCATGCTAAAGTGGTATAACTATAATTCTACATTTTAAAACACAGTTCAGATAAGGGAAAGGGTAATATTGTTTTGATCAGTATAATGATACTTCTGATCATGACATTCCTGAGCAAAATGTTGAGGTCACAAGAGTGTTCCTGGCACATTTGTATCTTCCCTTCCTAAACCCTTGTACTCACGTCCCCTGGAGACTGAGATCTTTGTGTTTCTATGGACATAATCCAGTTCTACAGATGTTTCTCTTTGCAGACCCTTCAGAAAAAGTGCTGTGTGGTAATTAAACACATGGATGCTCAGTCAGACTTCCTGGGTTCAAATTCTGGCTCTGCCACTAATGAGCTGTGTGCCCTTAAGGAAGTAATTATATATCTATATCTCAGCATTCTCATCTGTGAAGTGGTGACTATAATACAGTAGTACCAATTTTACAAGGTTGTGGGGAGGATTATGTGATTTAATTCACATAAAAGTACATTGTAGGTGCTATGTATGTGGTTTGTATTATTATTACCATTATTAAGTATTCCCTCTTGTCAATCATCACTTTTAACACGACACATTCCTACTCCCCCAGCTATCAAGTGAGAGAGGGTTAATATAATTAAGTTGTGCTGAATTTGCAACACCCCACTGATTTGCCATATTACCTTTGGGTTATTCTCATTTGGAAAGAGAACTACTGATGATTTAAAAGTTAAAATACAAAGAAATGACTCCCTCAAGACAGAATTTCAAGTTTATAGAGAAGACATATAGATTTTAAGAAAATGAATCTTTAATGCATCTCAAAATATATTTGGGATTTCAGAATGTTTGAAGTGGAAGAAACTTGGGAAATACCCAGTTGATTCTCATTTGACACATGGGAAAGCTGAGTCCCAGAGAGGCAGATTTCCTTACCCCAAATAACCCAGTATGCTGACTATAATCCAGTTTCATGATGCTCAGTCTCGTTGTCTTTCTGAAATGGGTTACTCTTTCTCATGTACACAAACAATTTACAGAAAGTTCTTGAAAAAAAATGTGTAAGGATGGAAATTGCCAAAGAAAAATTCATTACTTGAAAGTTTATGTCAAAAAAAAAAGTTGGAAGTGGAGTAAAGGTAGTTTTAGTCCTGTCACTCTCCTTCTTAATTATCTCCATTCCCAGCCAAGCATGGTGGCTCACACCAGTAATCCCATTATGTTGGGAGGCCAAGGTGGGAGGATCTCTAGAGGCCAGGAGTTCAAGACCAGTCTGGGCAGCATAGGGAGACCCAATCTCTACAAAATATTTAAAAACTAGCCAGGTTTGGTGGCATGTGCCTGTGGTCTCAGCTGCTCAGGAGGCTCAGGTGGGAGGATCGCTTGGGCCCAGGAGGTTGAGGCTGCAGGGAGCCATGATCATGCCACTGCACTCCAGCCTGGGTGCCAAAGTGAGACTCTATCTTAAAAAAAATAAAGTATCTCCATTCCCAAAACCAAGAGTCTAAAATCCCTAAGTCACACCTCTCAGGCTTGCACCCCTCTCCTCGCCTACGAAGGTTTCAGCCTTACCCCTCTTACGTGAGGCATGTCCAACCAAATCTGAACTCTGCCCATTCCTTCGATCTCCTCCCCACATACCTGCTGCTCTGACCTGCCTCTTGTTGACTTTTCTTTTTGGAATACCCTCCTTCCAACCCTGAATGCTGCCTACTAGAATCTCCTGTCAAGACTTTGAAATGAGTCCTGCTTGCCCCCCACTCCAATAAAGTACTTCTCTTTCCCCTCTGTATATAATAAAATCTATTTACTCTTCAGTTAGAGAATGTTCTCATAATCCCATATCTTGTTGCTATTTGTATATGTACCTTATCTCCTCTTCTATAGTGAAAGCTTTCTAAATCATAACCTAGCTGACTTTAGTATTCTTCTCGGCAATCAATATGTTGTTTTATAGTTTACTAAACTGAATAAGGAAAAAATGTATTCTGCATGCCTGAGTCTTAAAAAATCTACAGTGAAACTTTCCTTATAGTGTCATTATTCTAAAACAGCTTCGCTTTAACTTACAATTTGAACATCAGCCATAGACTATTTTTTCAAGTATATGTATCTGCTACTGTAAAACAATGTTAATGTTCATTCTGGAGAGCTGTTTCAGCAGCCAGGAAAGTAAAGAGCCCAAGTAAGTGGACCCCCTACCTGCCATTTCAACCAGAGACAGCAGCAGCACATTTACTTATCTTTTTATGTATTAAGATATGCTCAGGCTTCTCAGGGGAAGGACAAAAAAATTCCCCTGGTTTGTTCTTGAGTGAATATTTTCCATTGGTCCTACATAAATCTCATGCC
Source organism: Macaca mulatta (assembly GCF_049350105.2). NCBI lineage: Eukaryota > Metazoa > Chordata > Mammalia > Primates > Cercopithecidae > Macaca > Macaca mulatta. The sequence goes on along the minus strand of NC_133411.1, from coordinate 164,682,665 downwards.
CTTTAAATAATTCTTATTATTTAGGAAAGAAAATAGTTTTCATTTTAGCTTAAAAGGCAAATGAGAGTAACATATAATTTACATGAACGGAAATACAAAAAATAAGCAAATTAAGAAACTCATCCACACGAGAAAGTAAGAAACCCTAAATAAACCTATCTTAAAATAGCATTTTAAGCTTATAAAATTAACAAAAACATTTCTAGTAATTAAACCTATTGCTGGCATACATTATGGGAAAAACAGCTCCCAGATACCTTGATAGTGGCCAAGTAAAACTTGCAGGACCCTAATATCAGAATGGCAAAACAACAAGAACTATAAGAATGTTCTAACTCTTACATTCAATAAATCTGTTTTTGTGAATTTGTACTCTAAAATAATTGGACAGAAGAAAAAAACAGTGTATGTACAGCAGTATTTATTGCAGCATTACCAAGAATAAAATAAAACGGGGAGGCAATCTAAATACTCAATATTAAGGCAATGATTTAGTAAATTGCAATAGATCAACATGATAAAATTCATACTGTTAAAGTTATTGTAACTATATAGAAAGGTAAAAAATGTTTATGATGTACAGTTAAATAAGAAATGCAAAATACAAAATGCTGTATATACTATGATTGCAACAATGTAAAATATACATATGTAGTGAAGGCTTGTAGAGCCCTATATAAAACTGAAAACAGTTGTGCAGTAGTTGCATTTAGGCATCAGGCTAATAAAAAATTTACTTTTTAATGTGCAATATCCTCAAAATATCATTAAAATTAGTAATTTTTACTATCCAGGCTACTTCTTTAGCAGCCATTTAGTTACCAACTGACATAGTTTCTAATTGTTTTTATACTATTATTGGGACCTGCATAGGACTTACTCATTCCAATAAAACCAAGTCATGACCCTGCCTTGTCCCCACAAATCCATAAGCTCTCACATGTTCAACTTTTGCTCAAAACTCACCCTCTCTAGGAAACTCTTCTTCAGTGCCTCTCGCATCATTTATTTACTATCACTGTACCCAAAACTAATTACAGTTTACCCTTGAACAGTGCAGGTTTGAACTTCATGGATCCACTTATATGCAGAGTTTCTTTTGCTTCTTCCACTCCTGAGACAACACGAACCCCTCCTCTTCCTCCTCCTCAGCCTACTCAACTTGAAGTCAACAAGGATGAAGATCTTTATGATGATCCACTTCCACTTAATGAATAGTAAATTTATTTTCTTTTCTTTATGATTTTCCTAATAATATTTTCTTTTGTCTAGCTTGCTTTATTATAATACAGTATATAATACGTATTATACAAAATATGTTAATTGGTTATCTATATTATCAGTAAGACTTCCAGGCAACAGTAGGCTATTAATAGTGAAGTTTTGGGGGAGTCAAAAGCTATATGAGGATGGTCATCTATGCAGAGGGTTGGCGTCTCTAACTTGTAATTAAAGAGCATTGTAATTGATGTATTTTTATTAACTCATACATCATGTTCCAAGCATTATTCAGACGTTAGATTCTATTTGCTTTTATCCTTCTGAACAAACTTCAAATTCTTGAAAAGCCAAATCTTCTCTCCCCACTCCAACTACTTTCAGTTGAGCCTAGTACAAAGGTTTTCATGCAGGGAAAACTCAGTATATTTGCTCAATGGACCAAACCCTAAATTTTCTAATTTCAAAATATCTAATCAGGCTACTTGTAAATACGACCACCAGTAAATGTTTTCCAATGTGCAAAACCTGTGTACATTTGACTTTTTTTTTCTTTCCAGACTTTACATTTGATATGGTTTAGATTTGGGTCCCCACCCAAATCTCATGTAGAATTGTAATCACCAGTGTTGGAAGAGGAGCCTGGGGAAGGTGACTGGATCATGGGGGCAGTCTCCCCACTTGCTGTTCTCACGATAGTGAGTGAGTTCTCATGAGATCTGGTTGTTTAAAAGTGTGTGGCACCTTCCCCTGCTCTTTCTTCCTCCTACTCCAGCCATGTAGGATGTCTGTTTCCTTTTTGCTTCCGCCATGACTGTAAGTTTCCTGAAGGTCTCCCTAACCATGCTTCCTGTACAGCCTGTGGAACCACAAGACAATTAAATCTCTTTTCTTTATAAATTATCCAGTGTCAGGTAGTTCTTTACAGCAATGTGAGAACTGACTAATACAACACTTTACTGCTAATTTTGGTTAATAATTGACATATATGTGATAACCTAGGATAATGGATCGCTCAAATGGATTCAGTTTTACTATGCATCATGTATATGCCTTCATACATTGTCTGACCAATATTCCACAGAGATCTTTTGGATTTTAACTTTATGTTGAGAGTAGTAATTAGTCAAACTTCATAGAGTTTGATTATAATTTCCTCAATGAACTACCTTAAGAATACATAGCAAACAGGCAAATTGATAAAGAATGAAAATGACAACGGTCATTATCAACTTAGATGGTGAGAGAATACAGAACCCTTAAATGTATACTCCAGTTAGAATATGATTTGACCTGGTATACAGCAACACAGATATGTCTGAAATAAAAAATAAGTGAGATAAACAATTTACAGCAGGTACACTAATACAAACTAAGACTAAATGAAGCAAATAATCGTGTTAATCTTTAAGAAATGTACTGAAGTTATTAAACCAGATAGTGGAATGTTTACTTAGAAAGGATTATATATAAATTGATCAAACATAGAAATAGCCATTTTTTATTCTATAGAAACAAGTCCATTAATTGAAAATGTGCTTATTTTCTTATAGTTAAGATTTACATTAGAAATCATTTTGTTTTGATTTTTGTTGAAACTCTTCCTAAAATAGTAGTAATTTTTACCATCATAGTAAATATTGTCATTAGGGTTTAGTTTGTGGTTGATGAGTTAAGATCTTGAAGAGATACAGGGCATTATTTTGTGTATTAAGTAGATACTGGGTTTAAAGTATTGCTATCCCTGATCCTTCCAAATTGAGTTTGGTATGCTCATCCTGTGTCTCCATGCATATTCAACTGTTGCACTCACCACCTTCCATTTATTCATTCACATAGTTTTAAAAATGTGTACCGGCCGGGCGCGGTGGCTCACGCCTGTAATCCCAGCACTTTGGGAGGCCGAGGCGGGCGGATCACAAGGTCAGGAGATCGAGACCACGGTGAAACCCCGTCTCTACTAAAAATACAAAAAAAAAATTAGCCGGGCGCGGTTGTGGGCGCCTGTAGTCCCAGCTACTCGGGAGGCTGAGGCAGGAGAATGGCGTGAACCCGGGAGGCGGAGCTTGCAGTGAGCCGAGATCGCGCCACTGCACTCCAGCCTGGGCGACAGAGCGAGACTCCGTCTCAAAAAAAAAAAAAAAAAAAAAAAAAGTGTACCAAGTGCCCTTTATGGTCTGGTCAGCATGCTGAAGTTACCACAGTGAATGCCTCTGCCACTCCCCATACTCCCATGAAGCTTAGAGTCTAGAACAGGAAATAGAAATTAACTAAAAATTATGAAAATGTTCAATTCTCTTATCAATAAGTGCTATGAAAGGAAAACAGAAGGAGCAATGAGAATACATAACAAGAGGTGACTATCCAGTGTTAGAGGATAAAGAAAGTGTCCTCAGAGAAGTGATAGTTTAAAGTAAATTCTGAAGAATGATGGAGGTTAGCCAGACAAATGGGAAATAGGAGAACGTTCCTGGATACAGAAAGAGCAAACAAGAAAACTCTGAAGTGGAGAGGACCAAGGTAATGTTAGAAACGAGAGCCATGTGGGTGGGGCACCTAATGTGAAAAGAGTGAAACAAAATGTGCCTAGAAAGTACAGAGGGGCTAGAAGACCTGAGGCCCTAAGACTAGATGAAAGATTAGTGATTTTATCATAAGAGCAATGGTAACCAGTAATTAGCCATGTAGGTGCCCATTCCCCCACATTTGACTGAAAATTCTTGTTTCATAGTTTCACAGTGCCAATATCTCAGATAGTACCTGACACATAGAGGGCATTCAATGTTTACTGGAGGGCTGAAAGAATGAGTTGCCTTTCATCTCTCCATCAAAAGAATAATGAGATTCTGAGTTATTGAGGACTCTGATTTAATGGTGGTAGGAGAGGAAACATTTCAGTCACTACCATTTTACCATCTATCCTTTCATGGTGGCATTATATTGCAACTAACATTCAAAGGAATACATGAAGAGGCTACCAGACAAACGGACCCCTCTATAATCAAAGCAAAAGTCTAGCCAAGGCAGAATCTCAGTGTAGTCTCCCGGAAAAACCATCAAATCCTGAGCAAATATTCTGAGGTTACAGAGTCAGTCTACATAAACCTTCAGAAGAATCCCAAGCAGGATGCCAAACTCAACAACACAAAAAATATCTAGAAGAGAAGTCCTGTCCTCCAACAGTGACCTGGGAATATGATCACTTCTCAGTGATCATATTTAGGGCTTTGATTAAAATCTGCTCACAGGGTGTTTTTCTGATCAGCAGGTATTTTGTTTTTATGCTCTAGCTAGCAACTAGCCCTTTGCTCTTGGTTGAATTCAGGCATGCACAGGCCTTTTCTTTTCATGCATGCAAGCAAAAATCTCTTGCAGTTTTAAACATACTGCTCTCTCCACTGTAATCCACTTGATAGTTTGCCTTTCTTTCTTTACTTTTTCAAGACAAGCTTTGATCATCTGATTCCTCTACTCCACCTTCACTGACTTACCATTGCCTACAGAATAAAATTGAAAATTCTAAGCTTACTACATAGCATCCCATACCTCCCACCTATCCAATATGTTTGTCTAACCTCCTCTCACTTCCCCTCCACATATTCACTGTGATCAAGCCCTGTTTATGCTTGCTAGATGCAATGGCCAAGAAAACTAGCTTCCTGTATTCCTTTTTCCTTCCTTTCTTCTTTTTTCAAAAAATCCTATCATCAGATAATTAACTCTACAACTGAAAATAAGATGCCCAAAGACTCAGAAAAATATGCAAGGCTAAAACAAGCATTCCACCTGTCTCATTTAAAGCATAACTTTCCTGCACAAAGCTGCAATGATGCCTGGTTTGTTCCCAAATAGAACCATGGTAATGATGCTTCATGGGGAAGTTAACTTAACTTTATCTAGTTGAGGACCTTCTGGGAGAACCAGTTGAAAAAGTAGATTCTTGTATATGCCCCCAAATAATGAGTGTAAACAGGCTATTGGGGTCTGGAAATCTGCACTGGTGACTGGACTCATACATGATTCTTACTCAAATGTCCCATCGAAGATACTTTGAGAAACTGATTTCCAGTGTTGAGGTGAACTTGCAATGTTTCAAATAGCCTGTTCTTTTGATTAATTATATTTCCCTATTCACATGCTGAAGGCAGAATTCAGCCACATACCTATATTTGGTGACCAAAATTTTTCTTAAAGAAACTAAGAACTGACAATAACTTTCTAGCATAAACGTATGGTGCCTTATTTTTGGTTTTTAATGTTCTGAGGATGCTTGTCCCCAGCTTAATGCCTTCAATACAGAATTGCCACAGTGAGATCAGACTGACAATGGCTTAGAGCACTGTTCTGAACAACGGACCATAAATGAGTGCTTCTTTTTTGGCCCAAGTTATTCTCTAAGAAACATGTCTCTTCGTAAGAATCCAGGTTTATTCTACAAACACCTTTTAACTGTATGCCAATTCCCAGGAATGGAACTGAGTGCTAGTTTCAAAAGCCCACAATTTGTTGTTGTTGTTCTGTGGAATAGATGACCTGTGCCACAGTTTTACATGTGATATCCAGTATCAGTTGGGTGACAAGCAGGAAAGAACATTTTTTGGAAAACATAATTATCTATTGGTAGTTACTTGGGACTTGCAATCTTTCACTGAATGGAAATTATCAGTTAAAAGCAGACACTAAAGGAGGATTACTCAGAGAAAACCTCTCTCCTCCACAAAATCACGATTGATATTTTCAAACCAAATCATTTTTATTTACTTTTAACTGCAAAAGTTTTCAGACATCTACTTTTCATCAAGTGAATGTTTTCTCATAAAAGATTTTGGATGAATTTCATCCACATTTAGTTCTTCATTTTATCTTTATTTAACTTAGGAAGATTAGTTGCAACTGTATTAAAGACAATTAACATAAACGACGCAACCAGTCAAAAGGAGCTGTCTAGCCAATTATGAAATAAATAAATAAATAAATATGGTAACTATAGTCCTTTAAAACGCTCTAGAAAATAATTTGACATTTAGAAGAAGGGTAAAAATATTGAAATAACATGCACAGCCTTCTAGAGGCAAAATGTCTTGTAAAGCTTTTGCTTTATTTAAAAGAACAAGAAATTATTAAATTATTAAAAGATGACTTGACTTCTGCATAGACATAAATGAACATCAGTAAAGACAAGAAATATTTTCTGTCAGAAAGACCATATGACAAGAAATAAAAATGAAGAAAAGTAGAGAAACACATATTTAGTTAGCTTAAAGCAACAAAATTAAAAAGTATAATGGCTCATTTTATTGGTGCTTGAACAACCTGTCAGTTAATATCCCCATTATCTTTAGTGAAAATAAAAATATCAAAGCACGTGTGTTTTTTGTTAATTACATCTAATTAAAGTAATAACCCTACACCAATTATTGTTACAGCAATAAATGACCAATCTTTAAGCCAACAGGAAAGGAGCAGATGAGGAAATGATCTTAGCATTAATAAAAGAGGCTCATTTACTGCACTTTTCCTTTAGCACAAGAGACAACTGAGGCCACTAACTTGCCGGGATCACCCAGTTCAGTATATCTTTCATCAGATGATAACTATAGAACTGTCTTCATTTACTAGTCTTTTTGTATTAAAAAAGATGCTTTTAGGAAGTAATCATAAATATCTGTTGCAAGGTTCAGGAGTATTTGATGTTCATTCAGGGCCCAATATTTTTATTCACTTATTTAGACTTTTGTTTATTTTCCACATGATGCTCATCTCTCATAGCTATATTCAGCCCTTTTCGTCACACACCTCCCTCCTCTCTTTCTCTTTACTCTTTTTCCCTGTCTTCACTTCCCTATTTCTACTCACTCTTCATGTTTTTCTTTCTTTCTTTCTCTCTTTTTGTCAATCTACAACTCATTATCACACATTCAGATATTAGGAAGGTAAGAAAGTCAGTAAGATCATTCGCTTACCCCAACAATCAGTGATATAAGACCCTGGTTGAAAAAAACCTGGTGACATAACTCTCAAAGTTTAGTGAGACATACCTCCAGACTAGTGTCCTTATTAACCCACAACATTGGTCATCTCTTGGTTCATCTCAATGATTGTAAATACACAATGAGGATCAGTTCTGTCCTCGCTCTGTTAGTTAGCAGTGAGATGGATAAAAATGCTTCAAGGTGTTATTCTTATTTTCCACTGTGACCACTCAATTCCCAAAAATGCATCACATCACTTTCAGTGCCAGTCAGTGGATTTCTTGAGAACAACAAAAACTATGCACCTTCAACTCCTGATACTGCCTGGTCTTCTCCAGGTAATCCTGGCTTTTAGAAACAGTTCAGAGGCCTGAAGGGAATTGGCTAATTATCAGCTATAGACTCGTGTGTTCACAGCTGCATAGCTGAGTTCTCTTACAATGCACTTAATATGTTCACCTCATGTAAGACATTGACTGGCAGTAGCTAATGCAATAAAAACATGTAATAATCTACTATATAAAGAAGTCTAGAAGTAGAAGTTTTCAGGGTTGGTGAAGGTGGTTCTACCACGTCATTAAGAACCTAGATCTGTCTCTTTGTAACTATGTGACTTGGCACATACATCCTTTCTACCATCCAGTTTCTTACATGAATAATGTAACTACAACATGAGAAGCACTCAATAAATTTTTCTGTCATCATCATCATCATCATCATTGTTTTAAACACTACTATTTTATGAAAGCTTTTACTTGCTCAAGAGTTCTACTAAAGTCAGAATAATAATCTATTGACTAGATAATCCCTAAAGTTTATTTCATTTTTACATAGATGGCTCTGTTGTGGTTTTGTGTTTTTGTTATTTGAATTCTTTTGGGTCCATTTCTCAGATGCGATAGTTTGCCCAATGCCATCCAATCTTCATTGGATTTTCCAGATGAGGGAAAAAATATGGGACAGAGAAATCACTACGTATCCCACAAGAAGACTACAGATTCTTCACAACAGCAGAGAGACCTGGTGTCTCTGTCTCTCATTGTGTTTCCTCCTCTCCCACTCTGCCAACAGGGGTGGGTGCAAAATTGTAATGAGAACAAAATGCAGCCAGATTGATTTGCTGTCCAGTACCTGCTTACACTACACAAGCACCTTTAAAAATAGCATTCTGGTGGGTGTTGCTTTTCAATGGTCAGAAATAATAAGATTTGGAAACAAACGAAGGTTTTTAAAATGCCAAAAGCAAAGCAAAAACAAAACAAAAAAAAAAAAGGGTAAATCACAAAATCAAGACGCCAACTGTTTGTTCTCACTCCAAGTGGAAACAATGAGGCCCACACGGTATGTGGCCAGACTGCAAACAAGTTAGGGAGATGAAATCATAAAGGCAGGGCAGAATCCTCAGAACTCCTACTGGGGACTTCAGTGCCAAAGGCAGGTTCATTTCATTCAAGGCTTATTTTTTAAAAAGGTTGCAGATATAACAATCCCAGTTACTAAGTATCCAGAGAGCCAGTTTATTACTACTATAGGGTACTATTTCATCTCTAATAACAAACACAGCCTCCTTTTCTAATTATTTATCTTTGTAGCATATCATCCTCCTCCATCCTACCCCAAGATAGGCTGAAGAGACAGAAAAGAAAACTCTTGAGCAAGTAAAACCTTTCATAAAATAGTAGTGTTTAAAACAATGATGATGATGATGATGATAATGACAGAAAACTTTAAAAAGAAAACTATCCTCTCTCCATAAAAGAGTCCTTCCTGGAGTGTTATGTGGCATTCCAAAGGTTCTGAAACAACTTCTTCCACTATAAGCAAACAAACAAATAAACACAAATGTAACAGTTCCCCACAAGAATATACCAAATGCTTTGCATCATAAAACAATGAAAACTCTTTGAAACAAAAATATTTGAAATGACCAGGAGATATTTCATGGGCTAAACTTGGCAAATTTATCTAAGAAAGCTTGGAAGGAGTGTTTTATGGGATTTACGGACTTATCTCCAGCAATGGATCATAGTTTTATCATAAGAAACATCATTCAATGCCAGGTTGGCATTTTGGGTTTGTTTTGATTTTTAAACACACAATTTACTGGCTGGCCCAAGCTTCAACCATATTAACTACAAGTCAGAGCATCGGAGGAATTAAAACACAAGTGAATCCCAATTACTTTTCTAGAAATCTCACGGAGACGCTGGAGGTGGCCCTTGCCTTCAAGGAGCTTCCTCACTTACTGTAGAAGGAAAAACCAACCAAAGGAAAGAATGATCCTAATCACAATTTATTATGTGCTATTATAAACAGTACCTGGTTCACTTTCACAAGGATTTAAATGCACAAGAGAGAATAAAATTCAGAGCTAAACCACGAGAACTAGTAGGCAAGTGATATTCAGTCAGAGAAGGCTGCTCTCCATTTCAGTCAACCTGTAAATCTTGGTAAAAAAGAAATATCCTTGTAGGTATCTAAAAGGATTTTTTAACACTTAAAATAAGCTAAGAAGGCAAGCAATTTTTATTTGTGTATATAATAATTGCATTTATGTATTATGCACATGTGTTATTATTTATCCATCCATTGCTCATTCACAGCTACTGTCTCAGTGTTGACATAGTATATGCCCTAGAGGTCAACCTAACTCTGAATATTAATAACTTCAACTTATAAACTCTACTGAGATTATTGTTTTCTGTTCTGAATTACAGTAGCTTAACAAATTAATCAGAATAAGTGAAATTAATGCAACCACAAAATGTTATCTAAAAGAAACAATGGCCTAAAAACCACAAGATTTCTACTATTTTATTGCTGTCTTTTCTGATTCAAAGTATTTATATGAAGTAATTATAATGTATACTGCTGAATACTCAAACTGTTCATGGAAAAACCCAACATTTTTCTTATTCTCCAGGTATGTTACATAGATATATTCAATTTCATCTTGATGATCTATAACAAATGAAGATTAAAATTATACTCTTACCTTCTCTGTCCCAAGACAGCATTAAATATATTTTCTGACATTGTTAATTCAACAAATCTACACATAACATCACTCTAGAGAGGAGTTGCATTTCCATTGAAAATAGTGAAGTCGGCCGGGGCAGTGGCTCATGCCTGTAATCCCAGCACTTTGGGAGGCCAAGGCGCATGGATCACAAGGTCAGAAGTTCAAGACCCGCCTGGCCAAAATGATGAAACCCTGCCTCTACTAAATATACAAAAATTAGCTAGGCATGCTGGTGGGTGCCTGTAATCCCAGCTACTTGAGAGGCTGAGGCAGGAGAACCGCTTGAACCTGGGAGGCGGAAGGTGCAGTGAGTCGCTATTATGCCACTGCACTCCAACCTGGGTGACAGAGTGAGACTCTGTCCACCTCCCTACCAAAAAAAGAAAGTAGTAAAGTCCAAAATAGAGTTTATTTTAAAATCATATGAATGTCTTCAAAGTCTATCATTCTAAGAATGTCTTTGTCAGTTTGAACACACTCAAGACATCAGTGGAAGGACCGAATTCATTTAAATGCTACTGGCTATGTATGCTGACCTCCTCCCCATCTTAGCTGCTACTGCCTGTGGTTAAGCCAGCCCCATTATGGTCTGCTTCTAATTGCTTCCCAGCTTGGTTTGTTTCCCACCTGGCATAACATGTAGGAGAACACCTTACTTTAGGTTTGCTTGCAAAACAACAACATCAGTCCTGTGGTTGTCCTACTATACACAACTCCACCAGTTTCTGTTGCTTACAGAATCATTTGCACACCAGATGCCTGAAGTTCTTTGATATCTGGCTCTACACTTACCCACCTCCTCTCCGCTGACACCATCCTCCCATATGTCACAGCTGTAGCTCTCGTGCAACACTTCCTCTACAATAGAGGTTCTCAACCAGAGGCTATTTTGTTCTCTAAAGACTATTTCACAATGAGTGGAGACGTTTTTGGTTTTCACAAATGGAGGCGGTGGTGCTACTGGCATCTGGTGGTTAGAGGCCAGGGATGCTGCTAAACATAATCCAATACATAGGACAGACCCTCAAAGAAAATATTCCATCCCAGAATATTTATTATTAATATATTATCTAGCCTGAAATAGTGCCCAGATTAAGAAAGTTTTCCCTACCGGAAATGCTACGTCTTTGCCTAGGCAATTCCTTCACTTCTCAAGGTCCAACTGAAATGCTCCTCTTCCTTAAAACTATCTCTAATTTTCCAGACTGCTAGTCACTACCTCGCTTTCTACCTACCACATTTGCTTGAGACTCAATTTCAAACCATGCTTACAATGGTATCTATAGAGGTGTTTATATCCTTCCTAGACTGTGAACTCCAATATGCCGAGTCTTACTCCTCTATCCCTTGACTAGTCCATTGCAGACACTGTAAATGTTAAATGTGTATCTTTCATTATAATTTCCTATTTTCACTGTACACCCGTATTTTCCAATATAGTAGCTACTAATCATGTGTAGTATTTAAATTTAAATTAATTAAAATTAAATAAAATTTAAAATTCAGTCCTTCAATCACATTAGCCACACTGCAAGAGCTCAGAAGCCACATGTGACTAGTGGCAACTGTGCTGGACACCGCAGAAAGTTCTACTGGGTAGCACAGCATCTAGACTCTAAACCCTATGAGAATTACAGGCAACACCTATGTTCATCATACACATGTCTGGTACATAGTTGGTGTTTTATCAATATTTGTGTAAATGAATGAAGTTATCTTGATCCCAGGTATGCTAACTTCTGCTTACTCTATGTATATGAGGAATAAAAGCACAACCAAGATAGATACTTTCTGAAAATTCCTCTTTCATGGTTAGTCCATGCAGAGCGCTCTTGGTCATGAGTAGGACGGTATGGTCAGATTGAGTACTGAATAAACTGGAGGGCACCAGGAGAAACAGCAGGGTCACAAATTAGGAAGTTAACATTTTGAGGCCATGTGATGGTTGCACAACCTGAGTCTAAACTGAATAGCTTCCTGGAGTAGGTGGGGCCTAAGCACCAGCGTCCACAGCAAGAAACACACACAGAGGATACAATCATACAGCATAACACAGATATGAAGGGGAAGATTCAAAACCCAGAGATGAGGGGACATAAAAATTGGACTAGGGAAGTCTCAGAGCATACTGTCTAAGGATATGGGCTAAGAGTTCAATAATTTGGGTTCAAGTTCCTCCTCTATCACTTTCTAACAGGGTAATGTGGACAAGTCAGTTTTCCCCTTTGAGTCCCAATTTCCCTATCTGCAAAATGTGGATAAAGAGTTATTATCTTCTTCTCTGCTTTATTGAAGGAAATAAATGAGATAATGTGTGTATGCATTGAACACAGAGACTGGTACTGAACAGGCCCCAAATAAAAGTTGGTATTTTCATAATTATCAAAAGGATTATTATAAAATCTTTAGGATGTGAGAAAACACAGAGGTCAAGTCCAACTCCAATCCTGCCTCTGTTCTCACTACCTTAGTTTCTAATCCTCTCCAGAACATCTCTGCCAAAGATGGTCCAGGTGGAAATCCTTAAGCAACCATAGATGTACTGGTTTTTGAGATACTCTTTTCTATTTCAGATGATTGTGTAACATAAAATCACCGTGTTTCTCAATGGGTCACTATTGGCATTTCAATATAGTAGTTCTTTATTGTGCTGGGCTGCCCCGTGCATTATAGAACACTAAACATCTATGTCTCACCCTCCAAATCCCAAGAGTATACCCTATGCCCCATCACGAAAACCTGCCCCCAGAAACACATATTTCCCAAGTCCCCCAGAAAGGAAGTACCACCACCTGCTAAAATCTTTTGCCCAAGCCAAAATCTGCCTCCTGGATTTGGCCTTAAGAAAGTATAATAGAAACAGTCAAATAACTGAAATTTCAAGAATTAGATAAACTATATGACAGAGTTTGCCTGCTTGCTCTCAGCTCTACCCCATTCCCTCTCTCTGTTCTGCTTAGCTTCTTAGAGAGTTACATCTCCCAGGCTCCTTTACCCACTCCTTCTAGGTAGGCTTATCCAGCAAGAGGCTCTGGAGTGTAGGAGAAGTCAGAGCATTTATTTCCCCTCTTACTCTGTCTTGTGTAGTGTCTCTTCTCTGGCAGAGGCACCACTCCTTCATGATCTAACTCATTCTCAAGAGGCCTTCTCTCCACGGTCCCAACTCCTGCCAGGGTAGCCATGCCCATATTCTCATTCCTGTCTGATGGTTCTGGCATCTTGACTTCGACGTTGTTTCTCCAACCCTTTAGTAGCCTCATGCTGCTGGCTGCTCTCTCAGCTTTTCCACTGCCTATGTAATGAATTATCTGTTTCATTAAATTCCCTCTGTTGAAATACATAGGGTGGTTTATGTTTTCTTGATCAGACACTGATAGACACAAACTGGGAGATGATGTTTTTTCCTATCTACATCTTGAAAGAATGCTTGAACAGAGTAGCTAGAGAAAGAGATTGTATCTGGATTTTTTCGCATTGCCTGTATGGCCTTAAAGTAGTAACTTTTAAGAAAACATATATTTTGTGATGTCTTCTTTTCAGGAATATAAGTTTAGATGAAACTGTCAAAGCAGCAACTACTTTTTTTTCCCCATGGATCAGCTTTCCTTTATGGAAAAAGACACCATTCTCCCAAAGGAGACTGATTCCTCAGATGAAAAATATCTATGCAAAGTAGAAAATGGAAGCTGAACTTCAAAGGACCAGCATGTTGGCCCCTTTTCTCATCTCTTCTCCAACTCTAAAAATACAGGAGAAAGAGAAAATAGTTTAATTCCAAAATGTGACCAATATCCAGTGCAATTCGTTGCTAAAAAATGTTGCAATTTCTGAATGGAATGGCTTAGATACAAGACTAATAACCTTGGTTTAAAGTGTAGGAGCTGCTAAAAACATATGCAGAACACACCCAAATTATAGATACACAAGCATATGATTTTGACATTCAATAATTTTAACATTCTTATGACAAGAAGTAAAAAGGAAGAACTGTATGGAATCTGTGTGGCTTATAGGCAGGAAAAAATGACTTTAGAACCTGTGGAGAGGGGTTCAAGTAAACAGGAAGTAGCTTGAGATTGTGACCTAGAGAATGTGGTGTTTTGGGTGCCTACCTGTTTTCCCAGTGAGTGAGGAACAACTGAGTAAATCAAGAGTTTGTGAAATTGCACTTTTTCTCCAGGTCACATGTCAGCATCATTGCACAGAAGAAATGATCAGCAGTCTCACTGGTATGATGACTTTCGAGTTTTCTTGGGTTGCTAATTGGGACAACTCAATACCTGGAATAATGTCTTCAAATCTTGCCACTCGCAAAGGTGGTTTATCCTCTCTCAAGGAGGTAGAATGGAAAAAAAACACAGATGTCATCTTATTTAACAGGGGTCTTAAAGATTTTCCGGCCCAACCCTCTCGTTGCACAGATGAGGAAACAATGGGTTTTTTTGTCTACAGTCACAGTAGTTTGAGCCAAAATTAGAACCTGGGTCTTCTGAATCCCAAATGAATATACTTTCCAGTTGTATACATTTATCAGGAACTCGACTGAAATGCAACTCTGTACGTCTGTCCACTTATATAAAACTTTACTAAAATTCAATAGCAATTATATTGGCCTTTTTTCCTACAAACCAGTCTGTCTTGAATACTATAGTTATATACTTAAAATGTATATAATAAAAGTTTTTATTAGAACTCCTTTTAAATTAGTTTATAACTCAGGATAATACCTAGGTTCTCAGCTTTACCAAAGTTCTCAGAGTCTTTGCAACTTATTTTGATGATTCTAAGCAAGATAAGGAGTATTCCGCTAGCCATTTATCCAAAACAGATTGTAAAGATTCATTATTTCTACCTTATATGTTTGAAAAATATCCTTGGTGAAATTATGTAGATGTGGAATTTTCTGTATGGGAAGATTTTAAATAACAGATTCTGTCTTTCTATTCTCCTTCTGCTAGTTTTTGTAGGTTATGTTTTTCAAGGAATTGTACTTTTCAGTTTTCATTATCAAATTGATTAATGAAATATCTTGGTAGTATCTTTAGAATGTGTAGTGTTGACCCTTTTTATTCCTAGCATTGGTGTTTTTTTCCTTGATTAGTTTTGCTATTAAATTTATTAATCTTTGTAAAGAAACAACTTCTGGTTTTGTTGATTTTTTTCTATTGTACATTTGCTTTCTCTTTAATTAATTCTAGCTCCTATTTTCATCATTTCCTTTTGTCTGCACTTTGTGGTTTGTTAATCTTTTTCTAGTTTCTTGAGATGGAAGCCTGAATCATTGATTTTTAAGTGTTTTTTTTTCCTTATATGTGAATTTAAGGCTATAAATTATCATCTATTCACTGTTTAGCTGCATCCCATAAGTTTTGATAACTCATCTCTTCATCAGACTTAGATAAAAAGATTTTAAATGACCAGTGTGATGTCTTCTTTGACACACAGGTTATTTAGAGAGTAAGGTTTAATTTCCAAGCAATTTGTTTCTACCTATCTTTTGTTTTTTTATTCTACGTCAATTCTTTGTAACCAAATTATATAATCTGAATAAATGACAAGTCTTTTGGTATGTGATAAGGCTTGGTTTAAAAGCCTTATGGTCAGTTTGGGTAATGATTTGTACACACTTCAAAAAAATATAATTTCTGTCATGATTGTATGCAATGCCTCATATCTGTTAATCAGGTGAAGTTATTGTTCAGATCTTCAATATCCTTATTGATTTGGGGATGCCTGTTCTATTGGTTGTAGAGAAGGTTTGTTCACGTCACTCACTATGATTATGCTTTGTCTGTTTCAGTTTCCTTTTGTCATTTATTGCTTTAAATATTTCAAAACAATGGTACTGAGTGCATTCAAATTTAGGCTGTGATACCTTCTTTATTTTCTTCTTTTTTTTTTTTTTTTTTTTTTTGAGATGGAGTCTCACTCTGTTGCCCAGGCTGGAGTGTAATGGTGCAATCTTGGCTCACTGCAAGCTCCACCTCCCGGGTTCACACCATCCTCCTGCCTCAGCCTCCTGAGTAGCTGGGACTACAGGTGTTTGCCACCAGGCCCAGCCAATTTTTGTTGTATTTTTAGTAGAGACGGGGTTTCACTGTGTTGGCTAGGATGGTCTCAATCTCCTGACTTCGTGATCTGCCCGCCTCAGCCTCCCAAAGTGCTGGGATTACAGGCATGAGCCACAATGCCCGGCCGATACCTTCTTAATAATTATGTACTATTCCTCCTATGCACCTTGCTTTAGAATCTACTTTTCTAGGATTAAAAAACTCCAGCAGCTGTCTTTTGCTTACACTGTAGATGACATCTTTCACTGTTCTCCTTTAAAATGTGTGTCTATATATTTAAAGTGGGTCTCTCATAAGCAGTACATATTTGCAATTATCTATAATAGTAAGACAATTTTAGTCTTTTAATTATTCTTTAATTGGAAATAATACATTTTCTATGAGATTATTGACCTATTATTGTTAATATACACCATTTAATCATTCGTTTTATTATATTCAGTTGTTCATATTTCTTCTCTTTTAAATTAATAAAATATTTTCTATTTTTTATCCTCCAGTAAGTTATTGGTAAAAAATAATTTACTAGTTTGTTAGTGGTTATTCAAAAATATGCATTCTTTAATAATTACAGTCAAAAACATTACTTTTACTACTTCTGATAGTGGTAGAACATACAATATCAATCTGATTTATACTCATCCAAGAATATATCTGCATTAGTGTTGCTACTGCATTATTGATGAACTCCTAATCTATTTAACTCCATAGGACATCATCATTGCTTTGTACAATCAGTATTTAATTATATCCAGTCATGTATTTCTCATTCTACTTTATTTCTTCCTGCATCTCTGTGCTTCCTTCTCCTTGAGGAAGAACTTAATCTATATATTTTATTACAGATTCCAGTGATACATTATTTCAGTTTTTGTCTAAAATGTTTATATTTTACCTCCATTTTCACTCTCAGTAAAAAGTTAGAGTCTGGCAGTTATTTTACTTCTTCACTTTTAAGATGTAATTCCATTATCTTCTGGCTTCCATTATTCTTGCTAGCATGTCAGCTGTCAATATTATTGTAGCACTTTTGAAAATAATAAGTCATATTTTTCTTGGCTACTTTTCTCCATTCCACCTCCTGGCTGCTTTTATGATTTTCTTATTGGTTGTCAGTTTTACTATGATGTGTTGAGTTTTATTTTCTTTCCAATTTTTTCTACTTGTGATTCACGGAGATTCTAGAATTTGTGAGTAAATTTTTATCATATTTGGATCATTCATAGCCATTATTCCTTTGAATATTGATTCTTCCATAAATTACCTTTTTTCTCCCAGTACTCCAATTAGTTGTACATTAGACACTTACCTTATGTTCCATATCTCTTATCTTTTTCCATTTGAGATTCTCTTATTTCCTCTCTGTGTTGCAGGTGGATAGGTTCTACTAAGCTGTCTACTGGTTTTTTTATTGCTCCCATCTACTGCTGTATTCAATTTGATGTTAAACTTATTTACTGAATAATTAATGTGTTATATTATTTAATTCTACAATGTTCATTTGATTCCTTTTATAGATTTTACTTATCTGAAGAAATCCATGTTTTTATCTATTTTCACACAGTTCTTTATTTTCTTGAATGCACAAATCATAGTCATTTCAAAAACTTTGTCATATGATGCCATTTTCTTGATCCCCTGTGAATATATTACATTCTATTTTACTGACAGGATGTTTTTATCTCAAATTTTTTTGGGCAGTAATACTTAATTTAATATCAAATATTATAACAAAAATTGCAGAGGCTCCAGAATATGTTATCTTCCTCCAGTCAGATTTGCCCTTTTTTCTGTTACGCAAAAAATTCGATGTGATCACCTTAATTCAACCAGAGACTGATCTGCTTTGAGGCTGGACTAAACTTGTAGGAATGCTCAGTTTACCTCCGTAAGGTGTACTCCTCCTACAGTGTAGTCCTGTACAGCTTTCAGCTGAATATCTGCTCTGTTCACCATGCTCATTATCCCAGCATGTCTTGAACACTAATCTTTGTTTCTTCAACACTCCCTCCCAGGTATTTAGATTTTAGCTTAGCTTTATTCTTTGTTTCTCTCTTTTTTTTTTTTTTCATTTTTGCTTCCCACATTATTCAACTTCAGAATTCAGCAAATGTGTTGAGGGGAAAACAGGCAAACGGGCTTTCTTTGTTTTTCTCTTTAAAAACTAACATTTTGGCTGGGCATGCTGGCTCATGCCTATAATTCCAGTACTTTGAGAGGCCGAGAAAGGCGGATTGCCTGAGGTCAGGAGTTCGAGACCAGTCTGGCTAACATGGTGAAACCCTATCTCTACTAAAAACACAAAAATTAGCCAGATGTAGTGGTACAACCCTGTAGTCCCAGGTACTCGGGAGGCTGAGGCAGGAGAATCGTTTGAACCCAGGAGGTGGAGGCTGCAGTGAGCTGAGATCACATCACTGTGCTCCAGCCTGGGCAACAGAGCAAGACTCCATTTCTCAAAAAAAAAAAAAAAAAAAACAAAAAAACTGACATTTTATTATATAACCAGAAGGCCGTTAATATAACTACCAACTGTCAAAAGGAAAAATAACTGCTTGATATTATAATCTACTATCTAGTCCATATACTTTTTTATTTTGGATTCTTCAAAATTATTATTTTGGTTTCAGGGGTACATGTGCAGGTTTGTTACATGTGTATATTGCATAATGCTGAGGTTTGGAGAATGAAGGGTCTCGTCACCCAGGTGGTGAGCATGGTATCCAACAGGTAGTTTTTCAGTCTATGCCCCTGCCTCCCTAGTAGTCCCCAGCATCTATTATTCTCATTTTTATGTCCATGCATATTCAATATTTAGCTCCTACTTATAAGCGAGAATATGCAGTATTTTGTTTTCTGTTGCTGCATTAATTTCCTTAGGAAATGGCCTCCAGCTGCATTCCTGTTGTTGCAAAGGACATGATTTCATTCTTTTTCATGGCTGCATAGTATTCCATGCTGTATATGTACCACATTTTCTTTACCCATTCCACCACTGATGGGCACCTAGGTTGATTCCATGTCTTTGCTATTATGAATAGCTCTGCAATAAACATACAAGTGCATGTGTCTTTTTGGTAGAGCCATTTGTTTTCCTTTTGTATATACCCAGTAATAGGATTATTGGGTCAAATGGTAGTTCTCTTTTAAGCTCTTTAAGAAATCTCCAAACTGCATTCTACAGTGGCTGAACTAATTTGCATTCCCAGCAACAATGTACAAGCATTCCCTTTTCTCCACAGCCTCATCAGCCTGTTATTTTTTTTACTTTTAAAAGTAGCCATTTTGACTGGTGTGAGATGGTATCTCATTGTGGTTTTGATTTGCATTTCTCTGATGACTAGTGATGTTGAGCATTTTTTCATATGTTTGTTGGCTCCTTGCATATCTTCTTTTGAGAAGTGTCTGTTCATGTCCTTTGCCTGTTTTTTAGATGGATAATTTGGTTTTTGCTTGTTCATTTGTTTAGGTTCCTTGTAGATTGTGGATATTAGACTGTTATTGGATGCATACTTTGTGAATAGTTTCTCCCATTATGTAGCCTGTTTATTCTGGTTTTTTTGTTTTGTTTTGTTTTTTTGTTTTTGTTTGTTTTTTTGTTTGTGTTTTTGTTTTTGTTTTTTGCTATGTAGAAATTCTTTAGTTTAATTAGGTTCCACTTGTAAATTTTTGGTTTTGTTTTTATTGCTTTTGGGGACTTAGCCATAAATTCTTTGCCAAAGCTGATCTTGAGAAGGGTATTTCCTAGCTTTTCTTCCAGAATTTTTATTGTTTGAGGTCTTACATTTAAATCTTCAATCCATTTTAAGTTAATTTTTGTATATGGTGAAAGGTAGGGGTCTAGTTTCATTCTTCTGAATATGGCTAGCCAGTTACCCCAGCACCATTTATTGAATAGGAAGTCCTTTCCCCATTGCTTTTGTCAACTTTGTTGAAGATCAGATAGTTGTAGATGCGTGGCTTTATTTCTGGGCTCTCAGCTGGGTTTATGGGTCTGGTTTTGTACCAGCATCATGCTGTTTTGGTTATTATAGCTTTATAGTATAATTTGCAGTGGGGTAATGTGATATTTCTGGCCTTATTCTTTATGCTAAGGACTATTTTGGCTATTTTTGCTCTTTTTGCATCCACATGAATTTTAGAAGAGTTTTTTCTAATTCTGTGAAAAATGACATTGGTATTTTGATAAGGATAGCATTGAATCTCTAAAATGCTTTGGGCAGTATGGCCATTTTATTAATACTGACTCTTCCAATTCATGAGCATGGAATATTTTTCCATTTATTCGTGTCATCTCTGATTTATTTCAGTAGTGTTTTGTAGTTCTCCTTGTAGACATCTCTTATCTCCTTGGTTAGATGTATTCCTTGGTATTTCATTTTTTTGTTGCTATTGTAAATGGGACTGTGTTCTTGATTTGGCTGTCAGCTAGAATGTTATTGGTATATAGAAATGTTACTGATTTTTGTACATTGATTTTGTATCCTGAAATGTTACTGAATTCGTGGATCAGTTCCAGGAGACTTTTGGCAGAGTCTTTAGGGTTTTCTATGTATAGAATCACATCATCAGCAAAGAGAGATAGTTTGACTTCTTTTTCTACTTGGATGCCTTTTATTTCTTTCTCTTGCCTGACTGCTCTGGCTAGGACTTCCAGTACTATGTTGAATAGGCATGGTGAGAGTAAGCATCCTTGTTTTGTTTCAGCTCTCGAGAGGAATGGTTCTAGCTTCTGACAGACTGTATTGTGAGGTTCCTCAAGTTACCTTCCCTCCCATCCTGACTCTATTCCATGAGACCACCTTAAGTTCAGCAGGCTTTTCTTTCCTATAACTGTAGCCCTCTACCCAGCTGTCTACATCCAGAAATAGCAAATATTCCCAGGAAAAAAGTAGAGGATCATCAGCTCAACTTTCCTTGGTTTTCCTGTCTCTGAAATTGTAGCCATTCCAATCATCATGATTTCAAAACCTCTTTGATATATTTAAGCAGAATTTTAAAAATGATTATCCATATTTTCTACTTGTTTTCCAAAGAAACATTATTCTACCACAAGTCTTTCCATCCTATTCAGAACCCTCATTATATTTTTGTTTATTGTAGCATGTAATAAAGTCCATCAGTTCTTTCAAAGGGTGTCATGAAAGACAGGTAGGAAATCCTTATATTAAGTACCTGAAAAGAAGTTTGCACAGTGCAAAGGAATTTACAATACTACTTAGAGTACTATAAAATCATTGTCTTGCAGCCTAAGATTAATGCTGCCCTGAGTATGTATGTCACAGGCTTTTATATAAAAGACACAGAGGAACAATGAAGAATATCTGTTATTTCCAGCAATAAATCTTGATGCATAGACCTGAAGGAAGAGGTCTTGTATACCGATTCTATAATATAAAGAGGAAATGATACAGTCAAGTTCCACATTGCTCATGCTTTTAGAGTTTATAGTTTTTTAAAATCTATATATTTAGAAGAGAGTCACTGATATTTTTACTAAAATATGGTGAATCACTTCGATACTGATGTGTCATATTTATAAAATTATCAATAACATATCATTTCAGGGGCTTGCTTTTATACCTTATTACTTAACCTTGCAATTATAGATCTGGTTATTGTCTCCATGCTAGTATTTAAACAAAGAACCAAAAATTATTCCAATTCTCTGGAAGTGTAAGTTTTCCACATTCGTTCATAAAAGCAGTCAAGGAAGAGTAAGAATGTAAACTTGCCTCTTTCTTTCTAGGGTATATTCTTAACAAACATGCTATCTTGGGTGACTTTCTAACTTTTCTAAACCTACAGTCTTCTTGATGTAATTAAATGTTTCCATCTTATTAATAACAGGAGACCTACAGTAACATCTTATAAAACTAGAAAATTTCCTCTTAATTCTAAAAACATGAGAGTAAATCTTTGTTTCAGCATTTGAATTGTACAGGTTTGTTTCAATTTATTGAGGCAAACATAAGGTCAACATCATATGCATGTTTTTTTCAGAGAATATAATCAAGGTAACTTGATCCTTATTGCTCTCTGAATTTATGGAAAGTACAAAACACATGTGCTAAAGGTCATCTAGACTCCAGCTAACATAAAAAAGAA
This sequence comes from Macaca mulatta, assembly GCF_049350105.2. Taxonomy (NCBI): domain Eukaryota; kingdom Metazoa; phylum Chordata; class Mammalia; order Primates; family Cercopithecidae; genus Macaca; species Macaca mulatta. The sequence continues at coordinate 164,660,274 of NC_133411.1, read as the reverse complement.
GAAATACTAAGAAAATTGACAGTATACACTGGGATACAGAACAATGGATTAAAAACAAGGGACCTAGCTTCTAGACCTGGTTTCGTCAATTACTAATTTTGTGATGTGTGGCAAATAATTTAACTTCTACCAACGTCTGAATTCTTTTCTATGACATGAGCCTAAAAACTTCTAACATACTTTGTGAGGTCATTTTAAGGACCAAATAAGAAGGTGCTTTTTAAAGTATTATGCTTTGAAAACTGAGAAATCACTACGTAAATGCAAGAATCACTATTTGTATAACTTTAAGAGGCATTTTTACCCTATTTCAGAAAACAAACTATCTTCAGGCACTTGAAAACCTTGTCAGCTTTCATTTGCATAAAATTATTATTATAATTACAAATTATTTTCATGTATTCATTAAAGCAGGTTCATCAGGGCGTCTATTAGGCAATTCTTTATTAGCTTAATTCAAATTATGTATATGAAAGTAATAAAACTGTGTTTCTCTTTCAATAATAATCTCAGATGGTCTCCATTAATCCAGCTAACTGAAGCATTAGTCTAAATTTTACGCTATCTGGATGTGAGAGAGAAAAGCCTAAAGCTGCAAAATTAGTTCAATGCAAATTTCAATAAACAGTTAATAGCACTTTTTAATTATAATATCTAAATATTGTGAACATGCCTGATATTTTATTTTGCTATTGCCATTTCACACTTAAGAAACAAAGCCTACATTCAAAAAAAGAGAAAGGAACATTAAGCAACACGACCGTGTATCATTAAGCAACAGGAAGAGACCAGAACTCATAACTCCCTGGTCTCCAGCTAATTTTATAACCTTGATAATCCCTACTGGCCTACCTAAATTAACAACAGTAACAGAAACAGGTAGAAAAATACTTGTCTCCTTATATATCTACATGGCAAATTTAAAAAGTTTATCTCCTTTTACAGTCTATGATCTTGTTTCTTTTTCTCCTTCCAATGCTTTCTCCAATCACCCTAGCATTCCTTGACCATGCCAGGTATTTTGACTGTTTTACGTCTTTGCAGTTCTCTTGGCCTGAACCATCATTCTCTGCCCATTAAAATCCTTCTTGATCTTCAGGCTGTGAAACCTGGCCTTCCTGTGAGTTCACAGGATGTTCTGCCCAGTGATGGGTAAACTGTTCACCTATCTGCCTCTGCAAATAAAGTATAAGCTCCTTGAAGGCAAAGACAATGTCATATTTATCTTTCTATTGTCCACACATCATAATGCTTGGCATATGCTGAAAAGGCAATAATTTAATTGCACATTTAAATGAAAGAACAGATGAATAGATTAATGGATGGTTGCTATAGAAGACCTAGTAAAGGACATAGTATCTTAAAGTGATACAGACTGATCTCTATAACCTAGCATACACATAGAATAAAGAAAATTCAAATTATAAGAATTCTACCTAACATAGATGTATCTTGACATAGAAATAATATTATCCAATCTTAATCTGGTTTGAAAAACTTGGATATTATCACATAAAACTTGATTCAATTATTCACGTAAAACTACCCTGGACATAAAAGACTAAAAAGATTTATGTTCCATCAATATTCTGTCATTATTCATGTCTCTCTAAGACATTTTTAATGTTTAAAATTCTTCAGTAGCTTGATCTATGGGAAAAAGGAACTAGCAATAAAACAACAATAGAATACTTAAACTATTTAAGAGACATTATTTTGAAGTAGAAAGTTATTAAAAACCACGTTTTGAGAAAATGTTGCATGTGAAGAAATCTTCCCAATAAATGTATTAATTGAAAAAAACAGAATGTTCTTTATTTTTCAGGGTAAAGAGTCACACCTATATATATTTTGTGTGTCTAGAAAAATGGCTGATGTTAAAAGTGGGTATCTTTGGTTGGTGAGAAGGCAGATGAATTTTCTAAAATTTACTTCAAATTATTTTTCAAATTTTCCAAACGTTCTAAAAGATGATTTTTTTGTCATTATTATCAGGACAAAATACCTATACAATATTGCAATATTAATGAGATAAAAAATCTATAAAAGCTTTAGGAAAAAGACAGAATGGGCATGATTATCCCTGGAGAATCCAGTGTGCCCCTAGCTTACTGTGCGAATCTAAGTAAGCCACTTACTGCTTACAACCTCCATTTCTTTATTTGTAAAAGGAAGTCCTGCAGTAGATGGGTGTTACCATGTAGCTATAAAAACCCTGGGATTCTAAGCAAAAAGCAAATAGCTTTCAAGAGCCTTGGAAATCTGCTCCATCCGTTACAACATACAGGACATAAACATGAGCCAAGAAAATAAGGAAACTAAAGCAGCAACTGGAAGAACCACAACACTCCCCCAAAGACCAAATACTATCCTGTTGAAACACCTTCGCCCACATTCCTTCCATTTCCAGAGTGGCCCAGTGTCCCTTGAGCTGATTCCCTTGAAAGCTAATTAATTGTATGCTGCATGGGGCATCCTCACGATGCTAAGGAGTCATTTGGAAAGGGAATATAAAAGTGATACTAAACAATAATATGCGATTTATAGTCTGGATGTGGCACATACTGTATTGGCTTACTTTTATTTCACAGTTAATCTCCCAGCTCACAAAAGTTTTATCAGATTGGAGGCATGTGCAGTATTCCCTTTATAAAATTTTATAGTCCCTTGCTATTTTCAGGGGTTTGTTTTATAGGCACAATTTGCTGCTTTAATCTCACCCAATTGTCATGTTCTAAATCATGGTGAATAAAAGTGTCCTAAAAGAAGAGATGTGCTGAGGGTAGTACTTAATTACACTTAGCTCCTGATTTAAATGTGATCTGGGCATTGCCAAGTCCAGGGCACAGAGTAACCAGCCACGCAAATCTGCATAAACCGATGCAAGCCATTACTGGGCTTTCAATAGCAAAGCCCACTTGCACTCTGCTGGTACTTTGCTGGTATTCTGATGAAGGTGGGTCCTCCTGTCTTCCATCAGTATCTGTGCAAATTAAGGCAGCTAATGAACTAGCTCCAATTGCTAATGTTCTCAAAGTGGGCAAGCACAAGTTTTGTCTTTAAGCCTATCATTGAACAAGGCAATTTCTGGGATGTCTCTTAGAGGAGCTCCCTAATTCTCATTCAGCCAAATGCTACTGATGATGAATATTAGTGTGGAAAGGCCATTCATTTCTAGAAGTCAATTATGCTTTATTAAAATTAGGGAATGCTTGAGCTTAAAACATACATAACCTGTTTATTATGTTCTCTCTTTAGGTGTGTGGAAGAGGAAGATGACGGTAAGAGAAGCGATGGTGGTCCTTGACAGCTCTAGTTTTTTTGTATTGCCACCATATTTTGCCTCGACCTGATTCCTGATAGCATGTACCTCTTTCCCTTTAGCAAAATGTTCCTCCTTTGTTCATCCTGATCTGGGTCCCAAACTGTTTTTTAATTTAAGCTTGTTAAATACCCCAGTTAATCTCTACACCTCCATGACTGTTTCAGGAATGGGTTTGTGACCCAAAGTAAGCCAATTCCAAGTCTGCCCAGGGCGTTTTTGCAGAAGAGATGGCCACTGGCTGCTTAGGTGGCTAAGCTGGGCATGTGTGAACCTGAGACTGTTTCTGCCTGGGACTGTTGCCAGACAGGGAGACGGATCTTCTAAGTGTGTAAAAGCATCTGGGTCTAGCCATGGCTAACACAACATCACTTGAGTTGCATGAGTCAATAAATCCTTATTTTGTCTTAAACTTGTGGGACTTCAGTTTCTGTTACTTGCAACAGAATGAGTTTTGGCAGAAAGGAGACATTATTGAAAATGGGGCACTGCATTTTTTTTCCAAAAAGCAACACTATTCACACTGTTTTTTCTTTATTGAACATTTCCTAAGCAGCACAGTTAGAGAGAAAATATGATCACATATTCCAAACAGATGTTGCCATGAATGACAAATACTGCTTTCACATACCGCAACGTAACATTAGTGAACTCCCTAAGGTCCAGTCCAGCACATAAATGGGAAAACTACAAAGTAAACAGTAAATAACTAGAAACTAGCAACAGTCATAGTAATAACATCTGGACCACACAAGTTATTTATACTGAAACAGGCTTCATTTATAGCTCTATCGATCTTCTGGTAGAACTTATCTTGCTCTTTATATATAAATATACTAAAGTACTAGAAGGGTATTTTTAAAGAGACTGGTGACCCTGAGTTATTTTCACATATGCATTTATACTTTTACCACATATGTATGTGTGCATATGTAATAAAATATATTGGTCTGTATATTTTAAAATTTACCTTTATGGTATATTCTTTTAAGACTTCATTTTTTTTTGCTTGAATTTGTGCTTTTAAAACTTTGTCCATGGAAAGGGAAGGGGAAGGAGAGGATAGGGAGAGTATGGTCAGTGGGTACAAGTTTACAATTACAAAGAAGGAAGTTCTGGTGTCTTATTACATGGCATGGTGACTACTGTCAACAATAAGATATTGCATAGCTAGAAGAGAGGATTTTGTATGTTTCCACCACAAAGAAACAATAAATCTTTGGGGTAATGGATAGGCTAATTACCCTGATTCAATCATTACACAATGTGTACATGTATTGAAACATCACATTGTACCCATATGCCTACAATTATGTGTGTTAAAAATGTAAAAATAAATAAAATTTACAAGTAAAACTTGTCCGTGGAGAGAGACAAATTGATAGATCTCGTTCATTTCAAGATTTCTTTAGTATTTCATAGTGTGAATAAATCATGATTTATTTATGAATTTCCTTATTATGGTCTGTTAGATATTTTCTATGCATCATTCATTCATTACCACAAAGAGTTTTGCTATGAACACCGTGCTATTAAACATATCTCTTACGCAAACTGTGTAAGAATTTCTCTGGGGTATGTGCCCAGAGATGGATATAGGAGTCATGGGATATATTCAACTTCAAACTCACTACGAATTCATAATAAATTGGTTTCCAAAGTGGATGGGTCCATTTGCATTCCCATCAGCAATTTAAAAATCTTGAATATTAATGAGAAAAAATAGAATCCTCATAAATTAAAAAAATAAAGTCATGTTTAAAAAAAACTCACAATGGTGAAAGAAGGAGGGATACCTACCTAGCTTAAAACTAGTATGTATAATCTGATCAATTTCATCCTTTTTTCCTTATTTATAGCTGATATTTATGCATATATTCACAACTTTTGAAACACTTTTAACATGTACTCTTTGTGGGTACTGGAAACAAGGATTCAGGCAAGAGGATGCAAAAAACATGGAAAAAAAAAAAAAGGTATCTCTTCAGTCCAATTGTACAGCCAGAACCAACACAGCTCCATGGAAACACCGCCACATCATATCCCCCACCAAGCCTACCGCAACCATCCTCTAAATGGTCTCTCCCAGCTGCATCCCAAGTGATCCTGCTAAAATCCATGTTGACTATAACTCTCCCCTGCTTAAAATATCTCAGGGACTCCTCAGTCAAATTCAAAACGGCATGGCACTACTGACACCCTCGGCCCACTGTGCTTACCTTCCTAGCTTCACGGCTTGCTGCTCATCCTGAAAACCTCTATGCTTCAACATCACTCAATGGTTTTTAATTCTGCCCCCTGTGTTTTTAACCCCAGGTCTTCAGACATACCCTGTCTATTTCCAGCCCACTACTTGCTTGGACTAACTCCTATTCCTTCTTGTGGTAACAGATTAGATGTGAGTCCCTCCTGGAAACACTGTAACCCTCAAGGCCTGGAGGGGTGCCAGGCTCCCAGAGCACCCCAGGCTTCTGCCAGCCCAGATCCCAGTCCCTACATGGCATACGGCCTCATCTTTATTTGTTTCTTCTTATTGGACTAGAAGGTCCTTTCTGAGCAGGGACCAATGCCTGTTTGCTGACTACAGTGGCTCACATTCATCATCAGCAAATATCTTAAAGATCTAAGCTGTGTAACGGCATGACCTGGAGCCATACAGTGGACATCATGAGAAGGGAAGACCAAGGAATGATGCTAAACCTACTCCTTCTCTCCATGTTCAACCTTTCTTGTTTCCTCTAGCATCCATATAGCTGTAGATTGTTCCTGTAGCCTTGTTACTATCACATATCGTGTTCAAAATACGTACTCATTTCCATAAAGGGAAGAGAATGCTCTAGGCAAGCTTCTACTTTCCTGGAATCGGAGATCTAGAGAGGGAAATGTTTGATAGTGCTGCAATGTAATTTTCAGCATAAATTAATTCTAAAGTGAACAAGTGTTATTACTATTAATCTAGGACAATTAATCTCTCTTATTCTAGGTTGTTTAGTTTCATCGTGTTCCATTAATTCCCACTATGACAAACACAGAATACTTCCAGTGACTATGCTTTCAGAGTGTGTAAAAAAAAATCCTTTTTGGATCCTCACTCTTAAGGATATGGGAATTCTGTACTAGGCCAAATCAGTCACTGGCAGTTAAGATTATCTGTTATCAAGAGAAGCCCCACAGGTCACAGGAGCCCAGAATTTTAGTATGATTCAAGTTCCACTTAATCATGAGTCATCCATGAATTCAAGTAAACCACCAACTTATTTATATTTTAGGTCTGTATCACTTGCAACTTTAAAAAGTCCTTTAAATTCTGTTGATATTTCTGTCATTCATCCTTCTTTGCAAAACTCTCCCAAGCTTTAATAGTGTGTGGAGTGGAACACTGAATTTCCTACCAAAGGCACTCATAATTATGGAGTTCTCTTCTGTACATATAGCATATACATGCATGATTTACATTTACTGTGTCATTTAATCTTGAAGTTGCTTCAGAAAAATAGATACTTATTTCCCATTTTCCACATGGCAGAAGTGAAGCTCAGGGAGGTAACAAGCTCTCCCTCTCCCCTCCACTGAATCATTCTAGTTCCAGATGAATCCTCTGATTTTAGGCAATTCTTATTTTAGTGGAGCTGAATCCTGTCTCCTTATGCATCATTTTTTTTTCCAATTCTCTTAGAACAGCAGTCCCCAACCTTTTTAGCACCAGGGACTGGCTTCATGGAAGACAATATTTCCAATGACCAGGGTGCTGAGGGGGATGGTTTGGGGATGAAACTGTTCCACCTCAGATCATCAGGCATTAGATTCTCATAAGCAGCACACAACCTAGGTCCCTCATGTGCACAGTCCACAATAGGGTTCACACTCCTGTGAGAATCTAATGCCACCGCTGATCTGACAGGAGGAAAAGCTCAGGCAGTGATGCTCACTTGCCTACTGCTCACCTCCTGCTGTGCAGCCCGGTTCATAACAGGCCATTCCACAGTCTGAGTTTTAGAGACCACTGCATTAGAACATTTAGGGAAAAAACTCCTTTTCAGTATAAGAGCTCTTACCATATAAAAGGTGTGCTCTCACCCCCCTGAGACAGTTACTGCAAACACTACTAATAATGAACTAGTCTGTATTAATTCAACTCATCTTCTTTCTAAAGGAGCTTTAGGAGTGGTTCAGGTTTAGAAGTGTTTTTTTCAAATTTTTTGTAGCAGCCAAATTCTTATTAAAATGGAGTATTTCATGAAAGCCAAATGCATGTTAAGAAAAATTAAAATAAGGCCAGGTGCAGTGGCTCATGCCTATAATCCCAGTACTTTGGGAGGTCAAGGCGGGTGGATCACCTGAGGTCAGGAGTTCAAGACCAGCCTAACCAACATGGCAAAATCCTGTCTCTACTAAAAGTACAAAAATTAGCTAGGCATGGTGGCGGGTGCCTCTAATTCCAGCTACTTGAGAGGCTGAAACAGGAGAATCACTTGAACCCAGGAGGCAGAGGTTGCAGTGAGCTGAGATCATGCCACTGCACTCCAGCCTGGGCAACAGAGCAAGACTCTGTCTCAAAAATAAATAAATTAATAAATTAATTAATTAAATAAATAAATAAAAAGAAAAATGAAAACATGTGGCTGTGATTGAAATTAATGTGGAAAACCTGTATTTACTCCATCCACTCTGCCCTTCCCTCCATAAGACGCCTGTGTCAAGACAAACCATAAGGAATCTCTGCATTTCATGAGATGCAAGGGTGGCCACTAACTATACTCTCTCCTATTCTTTCTTTTCCTAGGATGATGTCCTGAACTGACCTTAATGATCAAGTAGTTTGAAGAATACAAAGATTTAGAATAATTGAAAACAGGCCAGGTGCAGTGGCTCATGCCTATAATCCTAGCACTTTGGGAGGCCGAGGTGGGCTGATCACTTGAGCCTGGGAGTTCAGGGCCAGCCTAAGCAACATAGCAAAACCCCATCTCTACAAAAAGCAAAAAAAAAAAAAAAAAAAAAAAAAAAATTAACCAAGTGTGGTAGTACATGCCTACCGTCCCAGCTACTCAGGAGGCTGAGGTGGAAGGATCGCTGGTACCCAGGAGGTCAAGGGTGCACTGGGCCATGATCATGCCACTGCACTCCAGCCAGAGCGACAAAGTAAGACCTTGTCTCAAAAAAGAGTAATTGATAATACCTATTAGGTTAAAATGTGGTTTGTAAAATATCAAGACATAGACTAGGAATCATACCAAAGATTCCTTTCTTCTCATGTCCTTCCATGTGAGGGTTTGCGAGGTGTGATGGGAATCCCTGTGTCCTTCCATGCAAGGGTTCATGGGGTGTGATGGGAATCCCCAAAGCACCTGAAGTCAGGAGACCCATATGACTCCATGTCTTATATATCAAAAAAATCTTCAACAAAACCACAGCAAGGAGATATTTCCCTTCTGATAATTTCCTAAAACCTAAGAAACTGATTAAAACTGCTTCTTGACTTTTAGGAAACCTAACTTCTCTAAAAAGATCAGGCCAGAAGATGTCTATAGTAATTTCTAAGCCTAAAATTCTATCATTTTAATAAAGTTGAAAGTTTCACTTGACTTGTGAAAGAAACTGAACACTCAGTAAAAGCTTAAGTAAGAAATAAGAAAAATAAGCCAGCATGGTGAACCTTAATACTCAAATTGTAGCACTGTGCTGAAGAATGACCAAGTCAGTGGTGTGATAATTACAGGTGCTTGTACAAAGTGTGAGAGACATTTTGATAATGTCAGACTCATTATATCATACAGTGTTATCTTTCTCAGAGTCCTTTGGGGTCTTTTATTCCCATCAAATGAGAGGTCAAAAAAATTTCTTTATTCCAAAGTATATTATGAATGCAAATAGTTTGAGAATCACTGCTAGAAATCAATTTTAATTGACTAAATCATTCACATTCAACTGTGTATTTCTAGAAATCATGCTTTCACCTTTGCACCTAATGAAACTGCATTCCACCTGCCATCATTATGGAACGCCACCTCATCTGAGGTGCTGGTGCTCTCATCAATTCAAATGCCACTGCATCTCATTTCCAAAGAGCAGCAAGACACGTAATTCTCAGCAGTCGTGAAGGCACCAGATGGAAATTCAAGGGATAAATAAGTACATTTATACTGCAGCAGGGGATTTCGAATTTTCCTTTCAAATAGAGCCAATTAAGATACAGGAACTCTGACAGGAATTCCGCTACAGAGAAAGAAAAAGAACACACCATCTATGTCACTACTTTAATTGACTTCACAAAGACAGTATTTTCTAACTATTTGAAATCAAATCCTGCTGGAGCACATAAAATTTACTCAGATATATAGACAACACAATTGGCTCTAAAGACCACAAAGCTTCCCCAGTGTCTTTTTAAAAAGTGGCCATGTCAAGCTGTTTAGGGGAAAGAACTTGGTGTCATGCAATGAGCTAATCTTCCATGCTATAATCAGATGGAGAAACAGAGAATCCAGAATTTGTTTACATTGTTCCTGTGCATTTAGAAAAAAAAATGGACATATCATCCAAATCTACCAAGAGATTATCTAGGTTTATTCTAGTGTCTTAATTCCTGCAAGTCTAAGAATAAAATTTTCTTCAGTGAATTAGTGTGTGTCCTTTTAGAATTGTTAAAAATTGCCCCAAAGTTTATATAAATGGGAAAATCATAAAAGGGGAAATGTGAGTGCCCACCAGATATTAGAAAGTACTCAGATTTACTCTTAATAAAAAAATACAAATCAAAAAATTAAAATATTATATCCCTTCATACCCACTACGAAAGCAAATATGAAAAATCACATCATACCAAGTGTTGGCAAGGATGCAGGAGGGCAAGAATTACCGAGGGGACTGTCAATGTAAACTGCTATTCTAAAGGTCAATCTGGCCATTTTCAGACAAATTAGATATAAATATGTGCTATGGCCCAGAAGTCTAACATTTCATTATCTGGTCCACAAAGTTTCTCACACAGATTCTCAAGAGGTTTATAAAGGAACATGTACATGATGGTCAACACAGACAACACTTTTTAAGGTAAGATGAGAAAAATGAGAAAACAAATAAGAACAATGCAGGATACTTATTACACAGCACAGTGTGGAAACAACATACTAGGTTTAAAACAACAAAATAGATTTCAAAAACAGTTCTGAATAAAATATTTTTTTTTTGTTTTTATTGGACAGCATATCACTCCATCACCCAGACTAGAGTGCAATGTCAGGATCATAGCTCACTGCAGCCTCAACCTCCCAGGCTCTAGCAATCCTCCCATCTCAGTCTTCCAAGCAGATGGGAGCACAGGAATGCACCATCACACCTGGCTAATTTTTGTACTTTTTGTAAGATGCAGTTTTGCCATGTTGCTCAGGCTGGTCTTGGACTCCTCAACTTAAGTGATTCACCTGCTTCAGCCTCCCAAAGTGGAGTCTGCACGTGGATAAATATTTTTAAAAAATTAAAATATGGAACCAGTGCTCAAGTTTTGACAATTCCGTTTTCTCAGGTAGGAATAAAATATATATGGAGAATATAAAATATGAGAGTAAACATACATTCCAGTAGAGATCACAGAGTCTTATTCCAAGAGATATGGCAATACAATTTTCCCAACAAAATTCAATTATTTAGAGAGATCTTCTTTTAGAATTGGCTTTAAAGGCCCTGGCCCTTTATTTTAGAAATTCTTAATGGTGGAAAAGCTTGGATCTGAAGAAGGTAATTCATTTTTGAGTGACATTGCCAAAGACAAAGTAGCAACTTCTGTTAGTATAATTCTTTAAGATTTATAAAATATGTTCACAAACTCCAGCTCTTTTAGTATATGTTTCAGAACCAGATAGAGTCAGGGAAAAAAGTAACAATCAAGCAGAAAGACTTGTTGGAGAGCTGATAATAAAATAGTAAAAGCAATTTTAGGATATACCTTGAAATGGGTCTGGAGATGAAAGCTAAACCAAAACTGTTCCAAATGCATTTTAAACAGTGGTTGCAATAGCTTAAAAATAAATGTGTAGCCTTATAACCTCTCGAAGTAATAAAATTAGATGCAAAGGCTCTGGCATTTCCGTGTTTAAAATACATTTCTTTATATTTTAAATACCGAATGTTCACACAACTGGTATCCCTTTAAGCAAGCACTGCTGTATGGGGGAAAAAGTGGCTAAGCTAGAAATCCTGGGTTTTATTCTCTTCTCTTCCAATTACAGACAATGTTTCTGGATTTCTTCTGTTGAAAAGGAAAATTTATGGTAATGCAATTGATACGTTAGGAAACAATTTAAGTGTAATACAGACTATTGCATTTGCATGAACTCATTTTTTTTCACCAAAAACTACTATGCTGCAGGAACACAAAATCTCCACTCAGCTGAACTAAGCCATGCAGGACATAAAACACACACTTCAAATATCTACCAGCAACCAGTTTACCATTTGCATTATCCTAGAATGCTATATTTTGCCTTTCTATGACAATTGTGAACTAGTCTACATTAAAAATGCCCTTTCGACACTCCCTTCATGTCTAAGTATCTAGTTTCAAAAAATGCCAAGAAGTACATGCAAAAGGAAAGCTGTAAGATTTGAGAAGAAACTCAAAATGAGCATTTTAAAATAAACAAAAGAATATATGTGTCTCTAGAGCAATAGGTATAAAGAAATCCACATTACAAACCATGAGAGGCAATGTTAGAAAATTCAAGAAAATGTCTACGGCTAGAACAACTTTCAGTATTGTAAATTCAGTAAGGACCTGCAAGGCCTGTACATATAGAAGAAATGGAAACATTATTGAGCATATGGATTGAACACCAAACAAACAAACAAAAACCTCAGAAACAACTTTTTCACAAAAAGAAAACACCATCTATATAAGAAAACCATAAGCAGAAATGGCCAAATCATGCAAAAAGTACTTGGCCCCTTTCACTGCTAACAGAGGTAGATTTGGTGGTTTCAAACATTTCTATGGCTGGGCACCGTGGCTCACAACTGTAATCCCAGCACTTTGGGAGGCTCAGTGGGGTGGGTCACTTGAGCCTAAGTTTGAGACCAGTCTGGGCAACATGGTGAAATCCCATCTCTAGCAAAAAAATACAAAAATTACCAGGGTGTGGTGGCATGTGCCTATAGCCCCAGCTACACTGGAGGCTGAGGTGGGATGACTGCTTGAGCCCAGGAGGTGGAGGTTGCAGTGAACGATAGCTGTGCCACTGTACTCCAGCCTGGACAACAGAGCTAGACCCCGCCTTAAAAAAAAAAAAAAAAAAAGAAAAACACTACAAATTTCCAAAGCCTTCAATTGTTTGGTGAAGCCAAAATGCAGATAAGAAATCTATAAAAGAACCTCTAGGAACAATATAGATATTAATTGAAGAAGGTGGTTATATACTAGACCAAATTTACAACTTTGATGAAATATGTATCAATTATAAATGTATACCATGAAAGACCTATTCTAAAAGGCAGAAACCCATGTTCCAGAATTTAAGGCTGCAAAAGATCACCAAGTTTGGTAATGCTTCTTCCACCATTTCCCAACAACTCACAAGCAGGAACCCTTTTCTTGTCCATCTCCAACAACTGCACTTCAGATCTTTGTCAAGCAAAGGTACCATATTTATTGAAGTATCCATGGATAAAGTTATAGTAGTGTTTTTATGAGGTTGCTACCTTTGATGTTTCACTGATGAAGTGTGATTGTGGTGCCCATAACCCCATTTTTCCCATAAGTTCTTGGCTTTTATTGGCTGACTTTGCATAATGTGCTGATTTTTTAAAACATGTGGTTCATGCCATAGTATAACCGACTATACTAACTCTGTGAGTCTGTAAGGAATATCGGCTAGTTTTATCTCATAAGATTAGCAGACATTTTGCCAGAAAAATCTCAGAAAATTTGCCTTTCAGAAAACTACCCTTTTCCAAAGTCGAGTACAAGGCTCTGCTTCCTGCATAGTGGGGCTGAGGGGGTCGGAGGGTGGGGAGCGGGTGGCGGGGGCGGCACGGAAAGGACACAGTCTAGCCAAAGTGCTCTGGTAGTACTCAGGTAGTAAGGGTTGAAGGAAGACTGGAGTTGGACTTCACCTCTGTGGTTCCTTCCATCCTAAAGATTTTATAATATTTCCTTTGATAATTATTAAAATAACCATATTTATCCAGTGTCTGTTATGTGCCAGTCTCTGTGTTCAATGCATACACACATTATCTCTTTTATTTCCCACAGTAAAGCTGTGAAGAGGATAATAACTGTTATTCATCCTATTTTGCAGATAAGGAAAATGAGGTTCAAAGGGGACAAACTGACTTGTCCAATGTACTCGGAACCCTTGGCCATAGTGATATTTGGACATGTGGTCCAAACAGGGCCAAACTGAGTCCCCCTAAGGAACTGTTTTTCGGGGTTATCAAGAAAGAATTGCCCCTTATTTTCCTGGGTCTCTACTACTAACAAAAATAAAGGCATATCACTGCCCAACTGCTACTTTTGTAGTCAAGTAGGATAATCTGTGAAGAATAAATCCAATAGAGTTCTAATAACATCATATAAATTTCTGGACCTAGTCAGAAGCTAATTTACATCCAGAAATTTTTTTCAGCAATGTAAGTCAATACCTACCCAAAAGTTTTCCCTTTTTTGAATAAAGTTTCTGTTACTGGAAACCAAAAGTCCATTCATTAATATACCGTGGCCAGCAAAGTGTTTGTGATGACCCAGATTGAATTCCCTATTGTCTGTTTCTACAAAACACTCTACTTCTCCTTTGGAGCAGAACTGGCCCAGGTAATGCTGTGTTCCCTGTAGCATCATAAGCTCCCTGAGGGAACAGAGTTCTCTCCCTGTCTACGACTGTTTTCCAAGGCACACTCCAGGCTTGGCACCTCATAGAAGTTCAGCGAATGCCTGCATAATCAAAGACTGAATGAGTGAATAAATTGACATATTGACCATTTTGATCCTGTTTGCTTATTTCTAAAATAAAGAAGCAAGTGATAGTTGCCTTTTTTTTTTTTAATGGGCATCTAATGAGGTATGTATAAGTGCTGTGTTAGCTATAAAGCAATAATTATAATTCATTCAGCATAGAGCGCAGTAGTCAAAAGGAGCATAATAGAGTTGGAAAAAGCTTGGACACAGGAGTCAGAATATGTTTGAGTATCAGCACTGTATCTCATTAGTTGTCTAATTTGGGGCAAGTTATATATCCTCTGAGTCTCTGTCTCATGGGTTTCTTGTGAGCATTTAAAAAGTTAATACATGCAAAGCATCTAATCATATTTCAGGTGTGTTATGTGCTCTATGAAATAGACTGATAAATCAGGAAAGGGCCCCATCCCCAAGAAGCTTACAGTCTAATAGACAAATCATGTACACAAACAACAGGAATATAAAGCAGAGGAAATGCCCTGAAAATACAATAAAGACATCACAGGACATCATGGGAGATCAACCAATCACTCTAGCTCTTTAAAAATAAATGTTTTCTTGGCCGGGCACGGTGGCTTAAGCCTGTAATCCCAGCACTTTGGGAGGCTGAGACGGACGGATCACGAGGTCAGGAGATCAAGATCATCCTGGCTAACACGGTGAAACCCCGTCTCTACTAAAAAATACAAAAAAACTAGCCGGGCGAGGTGGCGGGTGCCTGTCGTCCCAGCTACTCGGGAGGCTGAGGCAGGAGAATGGCGTAAACCCGGGAGGCGAAGCTTGCAGTGAGCTGAGATAAGGCCACTGCACTCCAGCCTGGGCGACAGAGTGAGACTCTGTCTCAATAAATAAATAAATAAATAAATGTTTTCTTTGTTTAAACTTACTAAGGCAACTTTATGCTAAATATTACCCTCACTGTCAAGCAAGTCTTAAGAAACTCTAACAAACAATGATATTAAATTTAGATCACTGAATTCCTTGTTTGAATGGTTCTATATGGTAAATTCAAAAGCATTTAGATGCAAATTAGACAAAAAGTACACAAAACCTCAACTACAGAACTGTGTGCAGCATCAATGTGATTGAGAAGGTACCAGAGCTGCCGCCACCAAAGCTTATGGATGCATAAACTGGTAGGGGCCTGTGGAAGGCTGAATAGTGGCCTCCAGAAATGTCCTTGACCTAATCCCTGGACCTGCGTTACCTTCTGTGACAAAAGGGACTTTGCAGATATGACCAAGTTAAGGACCTTGAGGTGGGGAGATGATCCTGATGTTATTCCAGGAGTGGCTATCACAAGGGTGCAGGAGGAGTCTGTGAAGGAGAAGGTGATGTGGTACCAGAAGCAGAGGTTGGAGTGATGTGTCTTACAGATGGAGGAAGAGACTATGAGCCATGGAATACCGGCAGCCACTCAACACTGAAAAAAAGCCAAGAACATAGATTTTCCCTTCAGAGTGTCCAGAAGGAACCAGCCCTGCCAACACCTTGACTTCAGCACAGTGAAATGGATTTCGGACTTCTGACCTCCAGAACAGGAAGAAAATAAATTGTGTTGTTTAAGTAACTAAATTTGCACTAATCTGTTACGGCAACAGTAGGAAACCACAACAAGGACAAAGGGAAAATGGCTCCTAGTCTTTGATTTCTGCTTCCATTTTTAAGGGGAAAGAATGTTACCAAAGTGCCCCAGCAGAGCTCCAGTTCAGGGTTTACTTACACATAGGTAGAAATTGCTGAAAATTGTGAAAAATGCTTTCTACAGCAACAGTCCTAAAATAAAGCTAGCAGGCTGGCCTCCAAAACCCAAATATCCTGAAGTGACCCAAGATTTTGAGCCATGTTAAAATCCATCATTGTGGAATTCGAATAAAATTTCCTCAGTTGTTACTCTTACATGTTAACTGAACAGGAAAATGGGCTCCAAACAGAAATTGGGTCCTTGAAAGGTGAGGCATAATTATAAAACTCTGATTCCAACTTGTATCAAGCATTCTAGAACTCGACTATCAACATGTATGTTATAATTTTACAGAGGACTCTGGGGTAAGGAAACAGTTTCATGCTCCCCCTCACAACATTTTCACACCACCCTCAGGTCTCCACCACATCCTGTGCTCCTGTCATGCCATCATGACCTTCTGCTGGCCTATGCACATACTACACCCCTTGCTTGCAGCATTCTTCTTCCATCCACAGGGCTAGAAAAGGCACTAAATCTTAAATATTGTTCAAGGCATGATCCAAATGTTGTCTCCTTCAGGAAGTTTTATTTGACTTACCCCTAGACACACTCCCTGCCTTTTGTCCTCCTGCCATCTTGGAATAGAGTTTCCTTAGCAATTACCCCATTATTATAATCATCTGCTCACATATCTGTCTCCCCAGCTACCTGGTAGTTTTTCCTGAGCAATGACAATGCCCTGTTCGAGTTTGAATCCTACATACTCAGTACCAGGCCTAAAACATCACAGGCATTTTTAAAGATGTTTGTTCAAGAAGTCAGGGCAGGCCAGGCATGGTGGCTTACACCTGTAAACCCAGCACCCTGGGAGGCCAAGTCAGGAGGATTAGTTGAGGCCAGAAGTTGCAAAACCAGCCTGGCCAATATAGTGAGATCCCATGTCTATGAAGAAAAAAATAATAATAAATTGTAACTAAAATGCAGTTTACTCGCTTGCTGTTTACAAAGTCCAATTAACAGGAGCAAGGTATGGCATAAAGAAAGATTTATTCCAAAACTAGCTTAAGGGAAGGAGTACAGGCTTCCTGCTTAAAGGGTACTACTTCACTTTTGGAGCAGAAGTGAATACTTCAAACAGGCAGGAGAGGAGGTGAGCAAGGGTGGGGAGTTCCACATGCTAGCTCAGGTGCCTTACCCACTGGGCGGTCAAGTGGGTGACTACTGGCACCCTGTGGGCAAGACTAGGCCAAAAACTCCCCAGGTGGGAGACCGTAGCATAGTACTACTTACTAACGTAGAGAGTACTTACTTTGTAAGTAGTAGCACTAGAGGTAAACTCCTGGTGGGTGAGAGTTCCACAGTGGGCATGCTTTGGTGTGTAAATCAACTGTTGACTTGATTTACATAGTAAGATAAACTTGCCCTGCAGGAAGTGTCTGGTGAAAGACAGGTAAAAGGCTCTATTTGCATTTCAATAGGGATTAATAGGAAGTAGGGACAGGAGAAAAGGGAGCAACATAGGGAGACCCCATCTGTATAAAAAATTAAGGCTGGGCACAGTGGCTTAAGCCTGTAATCCCAGCACTTTGGGAGGCCAAGGTGGGCGGATCATGAGGTCAGGAGTTCAAGACCAGCCTGGCCAACATGGTGAAACCCCATCTCTACTAAAAATACAAAAAATTTAGCCAGGCACGTTGACGCATGCCTGTAATCCCAGCCCCTGCTGAGAAAGGAAAATAAAAACTCATACCCCTTAGGAAAAAAATGGGGGTACCCAGAAAACCATTAATAACTTAAAACCTTGCTACCTAACTTGTTTATCTATTATATCTGGAAGACTTAATTCCAAAATAACATTCATTTGGAAAAATTCAATATATATCTGAAGTAAAGGACCCATTACAACAGGGCACCTATAAAACACTACATGGACAAAAGCAGGGATTCTAGATCTGGACAGACCTCTGCTCCATCCACCCCTGTCTGTCTGATGAACTGGCATTCCCTGTGTCTCTCTGACCTGGCTGCTACTGCTCTTTACTTTATTCACTTGTCGCTAGCCAGACTGTCCCTCCTGAAACCCAGAAGATTTTTGTGAAGATGAAAGCACTTAGGAAATATCAAAGTGCTACACGAATATTTGCTACTATGATTACTATTCTAAATGACTGTTTTCTCTAAAGTGTGGCCAACATTTGTTGCTTTGTGTCAGTGTCCCTCCCTTCCCTTAGAAACAGCACCCTCCTTATATGTGAGAATGAATTGCTCGCCCTTTCCATTTATCCACTGGTGCAAACAGAAACTGCTGCCTTTTCCCAGGAAGAGGCAGGTTCTGAAGTGCTGTGACCCCATAGTACCTGCAGCCAGCCCTACTTCCCATAGCTTAACTATGGAAACCAAGTATTCTCCACTTTGAATTTGGTTTCTGTCACTTGCAATAAAGAGATTCCTAATTATTACATGTTGTCCACAAAATATAAACAGGAGAAACTTCTCAATTATGTCTTCTTAAAAATTGAATAAGCAGCTTTTATTGAAAGAGAATAATGCTAATAATTATTAGGCAGTCTGCTTATCAACATTATCATGCATTAGATAAGAATCTAGAAAAAAAAAAGGCTGGGCTTGGTAGCTCATGGCTATAATCCCAGTGCTTTGGAAGGCTAAGACTGGAGGATTGCTTGAGTCCGGGAGTTCAAGACCAACCTGGGCAACGTAGGGAGACCCCATCTGTATAAAAAATTAAGGCTGGGCACAGTGGCTTAAGCCTGTAATCCCAGCACTTTGGGAGGCCAAGGTGGGCGGATCATGAGGTCAGGAGTTTAAGACCAGCCTGGCCAACATGGTGAAACCCCGTCTCTACTAAAAATACAAAAAATTTAGCCAGGCACGTTGACGCATGCCTGTAATCCCAGCCCCTGCTGAGGCAGGAGAATCACTTAAACTCGGGAGGTGGAGGTTGCAGTGAGCTGAGATCACGCCACTGCCCCCTAGCCTGGGCGACAGAGCAAGACTCCGTTAAAATAAAAAATAAAAAATTAGCTGGGCATGATGGTGCATACCTACAGTCCTAGCTACTTGGGAGGCTGAGGCAAGAAGATCACTTAAGCCCAGGAGTTTGAGCATGGAGTGAGCTATGATGGCACCACTGCACTCCAGCCTGAGGGAGTGACAGAACAAGTCACTGTCTTAAAAATAGGAAAAATCCAGAAAAAAAGAAATACCCCAGTAAAATGAGAGTTGCAACATGGCAGGGCATGGTGGAACCCAGGAAATCTGAGTGTTAACAAACTGAATGACTGCACGCAAGGGACTTAGACTCTCTGGGCTTCATTTTCTTTATCTACAAATTGCCAAGGTCCACTTATGTCCTAAGTCACTACAAATACATATACTTTGTGGTTCAGATGACAGGAGTACTTTTGTGTTTTTTTGATGTCTAAAATTCAAACTTCTTTTGTTAAAGAAAAAAATTAAAACCTCTCAGTGGGATTTAAATGAATGTTCAAATATCCAGAATACTTAAGAGAGATCACATCTGTTTTTTAAAGCAAAACCAGAGCTATCATTCAGTATGTGATTAATGAACTGAAAATAGGAGATTACTAAGAAAGTTACCTTTTTATGAACTTACAGAGCTTGCGCTATAAAAAACTGATAAAGGGGACTCAATTCATCCTATGCTGACATGTGGCTAATTCTATAATCAATCACAGTCACAGCATTCAATAATGCAACAAGTACTTACTGAGAAACAATTATGTGCAGGATGTTGCGACAGGTTCTGGGGGGAAGGCAGAAAGGGATAAAGCTGGATTTATAATCTTACCTCCCTGCTTCAAACCCTCCAACAGCATGCCACTGCCCTCAGAATAAAATCCAAATTCATAACATGACTTTTAAGTCCTAACTTTTAAGGCTACTACTTTTCTAACATCTTCTGTCACTGCACCCTTCAATCATCTTTCTCCAGCCAAACTCCTCTTTCAGATCCTTATACAGCTAAGCATTTTCTTGCTCCAAGGTCTTTGAACATATGCTTCTATGCGATATTCCATCTGCCTGGAATGTTCTTCCCACCCACCCCTGCCCCCTACAGCCTATGGCTGTCTCCTTTATGCTCTTCAAGTCCAAATTAAATGTCACTCCTCAACCAGACTTTTCCTAACCACACCCTCCTTCTTGTACCCACCCTATCATTGCTATTATTCTCCTGGTATATGTTTGGTCTCCCCCCAGTGCTTCTCCCAAGTTGTAAAATATGATTTGCTTGCCTCCTTGGGCTTTGCCTAAGCCTGGGGAGGGGAGAGGGGTGTGGTGGTCTGTTGTATCTTCAGCACCCAGCACAATACCAGGTACCCAGAAGTCACACTATGAATGAATGCATGAGAAAAGGAGAGTAGTACAACTACCATAGCTACAACATAAAGTAATATACCTTAAGAGTTTGCATAGTAGAAAAAAATGGAGAAGTAAGTCCTATGAATAAAAAATGAAAGAGAAAAAGGACAAAGCATGGCCTAAGGAGTAAAAGAAATCTTGTGTAGGCGTAGGAAAGGACAGAACTTGTGAGGTGACATCATGTAGAATCTTGAGGTCTAACAAAAAGTACTACTTCTGTGTTTTGAAGGATTACTCTGCCGTGAGTACAAATGTATAATGGATGGATACTGGGAAGAAGGCCATGCCAATAGGCCACACCAACATATTACAAAAGAATAACAAAGAAAAAGGAAAGAATGACAATGCATGAAAGACACTTAGAGGCTAGTTGGATGTAGAATGCAAGTAAATAAGGAAAAGAAGAATCCTCCAGGACTATGCCAAGGTTGAAAACTGGGGGATGTAGGAAGAGAGAAGATTTCGAGTTAGAGAAGGAAGACAATGGGTTCCATCCTGGCTACCATTCAACCATTTAGAAGCAACGTGGAAGAACCAGACTCATGAAACTGTACCCTCTGGCATGTTGTCCCTCTGCTAGGCAAGTCTCCCTTCCAATTTTTTTTTTTTTTTTTTTTTGGCATTTATACAATTGAATATGCATTCAGTTTTTTGGTTTTTTTTTTTTTTTTTTTGGCTGTTTGTAAAAATAATCTAAAATGCATGAAATACAGGTGCATGCTTAAATAAGAATGTGAAATTTCCTTTCAAGCACTTCACATACCACCTTCTCCACAATAGCTTCCTCACAGTTTGGAATACATTCCAGCATACTTTGTATGCAATAGACTGTATTAACTCAATTTTTTTTTACACAAACAGTATAATATTATACTTGTGGTTCTCTAATTCGCTTATTTACATTTTTTTACTTTATATATTATGAATAATTTTCCTAGTCAATATATACAAATCCTACTCATCTTTTTAAAAGACAATTTGATATTATTTTTGTGGCATCTTCTGTAATGCATTTACTCAATCTTCCACTGATGGTTATTTAGGATACTTTCAGTTGTTATAATAAGCAATACTGCAGTGAACATCCTTGAATATGTATCTTTGTTGCAGTAATTTGATTGTCTCTTTAAGCACATGGCAAAAGTATTAAACAACTAAACCTTTCCAGAGAGCAATCCAGGAGGACGCATGAGATCTGAAAAGCACATCGGGGACATATCCTTTCACCAAGCCACACCAGCCTCTCTTCTTAAAAGGACAACATGTAAATGAAGAGGAATTTTTGAGGTGATTCACTTCAAGGTCAAATAGGTCCTTCTGGATGAAAGACGCAACATTCATCTCTCCCGGCCCTGTAGGAGACAAGTGATTTTCTGTGAAATAAAGGCAGAACTCAAAAGGAGGGGTTCTGGAGCCAGTTCATTTTTGTGGTTTAGCCCAGTGCCATGACTAACATAGCCTAACATTTCTGAACACTGTCAATCCCCAACTCCGGGGTGCTCTCACAGCCTTTGTTTCACACCTCGATTTAGCCCTTTTTCCACCAGAGCATGACAATTGATTCATTTACCCATTTCCCAGTCAGGATTCTGAGCCCCTCAAAAACAGGGAGCTCCTTTTCCATTATTGTATCTCAGTGTCTAATACAGAGTGGATACTCAACAGGCATTTGTTGCACGGATGAATGCAGGAATGAGTGAGCAAATGAGAAGCCACACAACAAAACTATTTCAAAATATTTTGAAAAAAAAATCTCACACACAAAGAAACTAAAACAACAACAACAACAAAAACAAAAACACTACGACTATTAAATTCTCACTGCATCTCATAAAATGTAAGAAATATGCTGGAGAATAACAGACAATTCCTAATACAAATTTCATTTCCTTCCACCCATCTCCAGCTTTCCCCTCACCTATTTTTCTCCTCTAAAAATGGAACTCAGTGAAAATCATCTAACAGTACTACTGAAAGTACCACTAGTGAAACCCTGGAAGATTTTAAGAATTGCAGGGGTCCATATTCTTCAATATACATTCATTTTACAGGTATAAAATTCTCTCTATACAATTCTACATATAATACATATATAACTCATACACCACACCCATGATTTCAGACATTATTTCTTAGAAGTAAAAATCTGTCAAATAAATATATTAAACAAATAATAGCACAAAGGGTACAGAGAAAGAGCGCCCATTGGGAAGATGGAATTTGAACGGGTGACGTTTGGGAAACAGTGTACGTGGCTTAGTAAGACTGCTTTAAAGTAGGAAGCAAGCTAGCAGAAGTTAGTAATTAGAACAACAGATGCTGCACGAATGCACGGTACCAGGACAGCCTTAATACTCTGTCAACAGCCTTCAGGTATGCATATTATCACTGTGGTTAGCAAGTCATTTTCAAAATCACACTTGCTCCACTGTAGTTCCTGCCAAACAAAAAACACAACCCCTCCTGTCCCTTCCCTTTATAAAAACAATCTCCAAAACTGCTGTTCCTGAAAAACAGGATTTGAATCAGGGTAAACCTACCAAGAACTTTCCCTGGACTTTATCTTCAGCAAAGCATATTATCAGTAAGCAGAAAATGTAGTTTGTCTCACATTATCTATAATACAAAAGACAGTCCTTCATTTTAACAAGGCGCCACTGCCAATATGGGCCTCACTGGGTGAGAAGCAGATGCAATGATTTCTCTATAGGTATGAGCAGAATGGATCCCCGAGGGGGAAGTTCAGGCAACTGACATGCCTTCCTCAGGCCACCCTATGGAGGGTCCTCCTCAGCCACACTAGTGAAAATCACAGCAGGAGATGAGAGCCCATGGAAAGCACACCAGCAGCCTGACCCACTTCCATGGAGCTGCCGATAGTTAGGTACTGAAGCATCTGCTAAGTCACACCTGTATGTGGTGAAAGATCATTTTTAGCATTCACATGTGCTCGGGGGGCCATGCATGACTAATAGGAACAAGGTCAGGAGAGTGGCCTGGATAGGGACAGACCACAACCCGGTCATTCAAGGATGGGCTGTAGAAGTGGGGTCCCTTTGGCCTGGGGATTGGAGAGGAAGCCTGGCAGAGCATGGTTGGTCACTTTCTACACACACTGGACTGGCTACTCAGAGGGAACAAAGTCAGATCCACTAAGAGCGTCAACTCTGGAGTCAGGTGAAATGGAGTTGGTTTGAATCCCAGCTTTCACATGCACTGTTCTGTGACCCTGGACAAGCACTCAGACTCCTTTGGTTTTAATTTGTTCATCTGTAAAATGGTGACAACTGTAATTACCTTATAGAGTTCTAGTGAATGAGATAATATCTATAAAATCCCTAACACAATGCTTCAATTGCCATCTTCTGGTAATTCTTAATGTAATGTGTAGGTTGGACAAGATTCAAAGGGACATAATCATGAAAGTGAATTTATTTTTTATTAGCTCTACCCCTAAAATCTGCCTTGTGATTTTGCAGAAGGGTACCCCAGATAACAATGCAGGGAATCAAATGGCATTTCTAATCATTCTTAGGAAGCTTTTTCATTATTCTCACTCAATATCAGATTTGACTGAGGAATTACCATAGCTAGTCTAGCAGGTAAACACAGTCCATTCTTCTGTCAAAGCCAGGACCCCTTCACTCTCCAACACACCCCCAGCTACAGCCAGCTATAGACAGCTGCCAATGAAGAAGGGATGTGGTGCGCTTCAGCTTTCTTCTTTGCTTACTTCCTTCTTCTTCACGTAGCCACTGTTCAAATGTACATGGCAGAGGTTGGACAGGAAGAGAGATGAATGTACGTGGATTGGACTCTCCTTTGATGGCTTCCTGTTCCCTGAGACTAGTAGGTTTTTAATGCACCCTCTATCTCTCATGAGCACAGTTATGGCTTCTCCCTTCTAGGTACCTCCACTGCAGTTCGCCTTGGTTTCTACCTTTCACATTTTCTATCCCTAGAGAAACAACCCAGCCTCTTCCAGTCCAAGTCCCCTCACCCTGATGGGCAGGATCCCTTTAAAATGACCCAAATGACCCAAGGCCAGCAGATGCAAGTTCTGTATCTGACTCTAGGACTCATACTCTTCTGAGTCCCTAAGAGGGAATGCAGTCACACCGAAGCACAGCTGTCTCCTTCACAGGCTGCTTGAGTGTTCTCAGGTGTGAGTCCAGCTTCACCAACCACAGCTTTAAATTCTTCCCAGGAGGTACCACCGAAGATTTCTTGGTGGATTTGATGGTGGTGGGGAGGAGCTGGGAATCCCAGCACAGTACTTTCAAGAAAATCCTTACAAACCCATCTCTTCATTTTTTTTTATTTTTAATTACTCCTCCATGTGAGTGGGAGGTTTAATGATTATCCAATTGATTTTTGGGTATTCACTTTGAAATACTGCATATGATCCAGCACTTCCTTTGGCATGCAGTATCAGTTGCATCCTGATGCCTCAGAAGAAAAGTTCAATTTTGTGTCCTGTTACTTGAATGATCATAATTCCTCTTCTCTATAGATTATATTAGATTATATTAGATTGCCTATATGGCTTCAGATTCACAAATCTTCCTTCTTCCTTCCTTCCCTCCTTCCTTCCTTCCTTCCTTCCTCCCTCCCTCCCTCTCTCCCTCTTTCCCTTCCTTCCCTTCCTTCCCTTCCTTCCCCTCCTTCTCTCTCTTCTTCCTTCCTTCCCTCCGTCCCTCCTTTCTTCTCTCTCTCTTTCTTTCTTTCGACAGGGTCTTGCCCTATTGCCCAGGCTGCAGTACACTGGCACAATCACAGTTTACTGCAGCCTCAACATCCTGGGCTCAAGTGATCCTCCCACCTCAGCCTCCCAAGTAACTTGGACTAACAGGTGCATGCCACCATGCCTGCTAATTTTTAAACTTCTTTGTAGAAATGGGGGTTCACTATGTTCCCCAGGCTGATCTCGAGCTCCTGGCCTCAAGTGATTCTCCCACCTCTACCTCCCAAAGCACTGAGATTACAGGCATCTTAGACAAGTTTAACCCATGCTACTTGCTTTTGAAAGAACATTTATTAGAGTTTATTTTTATAGAAAATTAAAAAAAAAAGGTTTCCAATCGAGTCAATCAATTGAAGTTGAGAATTTAGATAGTAATTCTAGGTATTTATTGTTTTTGCTGCCTGGAATGATTTCTTCTGCCTCCCCCCAGATCTTATCATGGTCTTAGCACGGCTTTCTTGCTGTTGTTCAGTTCCCAACTCAACTATCAGAAAGGCCTTGGCTGATGGTGTCAATTTTTTTACAGAAAACACTCACTTCCATGTACTGTCCCCATGAATGGACTATATAATTCCCCACTCCACTGAGTCAGAGGTTGGTCATGTGACCCCCTCTGTCCAATGGGACATCGGCAGACATAATGCCAGCAAAGGTTTTCAATGGGCTCCAGCAGTTTGGCTTGGCTCCTTTGTACTCTGTGATCTCTTTTGTGATCTGCCATGAAAAGGGCCTCCCTGAACAGCTGCTGACCTTTCAGCCTCCAGTATGAACAAATGCAGAGCAGATCTGAGTTCAGCCTGCAACCTACAAGCACAGATGACCCACACCTCAAAACAGGTCTGGTCAGCCAAGCCTAACCTCAATCATCTGAGCCACAGTTGACCTGCCGAATTCAGCCTGATAATAAATGCTTGTCGAAAGGCCCTGTGTTTGGGGATGTTTTTTGTTGGTGGTGATGTTGTTTATGTAGCATTTAAGGAGTACTAGCTAACTACTATTCTATCTAAAGTGGCCTCCCCCTATTAATCATTATCTAATAACCTTTAAATTTTTCTTAGCTCTTAGATCTTTCTGGAATTATCTTTTGTATATTTTCTTATTACCATTTGTTTCCTCACTTGATTTAACTTTCTGAGAGTTGGGATCTGGCCAGTCTTATAGAGTATTATGCTGTCTGGGACACAGCAGCCTTTCAAGTATTTGTTGAATAAAGAAGGGAATAATTAGTTTGACAATTTTCAAAAAACAAAAAGGTACAAAATGAAAGTTTAAGTTTCTCTCCTTGCAGTGTCTCTTTCCAAAGAATTCTACTAGAAGAATTCTTGTTTATCCTTCCAAAAGAAGAAAAAGGTCTGTCTACATGTATAGCATAGGAGAGAGACAGAGAAGAGAAAGAGAGAGAGTGAAAGAGAGAGATAAAGGTGTATAATTGAAGCAGGGAGAGAATGAGATTTTTACAGTTTTTATAGGGTTTTGGTGGGGTGTCATTGCTTCTTATACCCAAAGAATCATACTATTCATTGTGTTCTTCACATTGTCATTGTCTCAACTTAAATGTTAGAGAAATTCCAATATGAACACATATATTCAGTAACATCAATGGCTCAATAATACCCCATTCTATGATATAATACTTTATGCAGCCATACTCTCTTTGATGTTGCTTTAGTTTTTTTATATTGGCTATTACAAATGATGTGTCTGAGAACATGCCTATATTTTTCTCTTGAACGTGGCCAATCCCATGAGACATTCTCAAACTCTGACCTTGAGAGAGGAATACCCATCTTGTTGGGAGCATTTAAACTCTTATGCCCTACTAGTAAAGTAGATTTTTATAAAGCTTGACTCTCCACAATTTAGTTAACAGAATAATATTCATTACTTTCTGTTACTGTTATAATATTATTTTAGAATGCTGAATACGTTTTATTCTTCAATTGGTAGTACTTCTGCCCTCTCACCTTCTGTCTCCAAAATTCAGATAATATGCCCTCTAAGAGGTCAGCCTCTCTGGGTAAGAATCATTTTTCCAGGACATCAGATTTCATTATAATTCCTTCAGCCCTGAAATTAGAAAATTCAGTACTATCATGTCTTCAAAGAGCAAAATGATCAAAAACTGGGGCAAGTTACAATGGTTTTAATCCCAATAATAAAAGAGTTCAATTGAAGAATTAAATTAAAACAAAAGAAACAACTGTATAGCTCTGGAATAAAAGTGAAGCACCATTCAAAGATTTCTGCTCTCAGCATATTATCTTTCCAGTAGCAATGATCCGAGGCCAGAATGCTGTTAGGCAGGGATCTAGACCTGACATGGCGGCGCCACCCGGCATAGCAGGCCTTTTGTTAAAGACTCCCTTCACCCTTGTACACACCCGCAGACTTACATGCGTCAGAGTTCCGGCTGGGCAACCACATTCCCCCATGACCTGCAGCTCACCTGCATTCCACAAGTTCGTAAACAGCAGTTTCGGTTAACAGTTTCCAAAGACCCCTTCCTCATGACACTTACTCAACTCCTGCCCTAGTAGTTTCACGACCCCCCAGGCCCTGTTTGCACAACCAGCTTCCCTACCTCTTGGGCTATAAAAAGTCCCTACCCTCGTCCCTCAGCGCGACTTCCTCAGCCCACGCCTTTGGACCGAGGAACCTCGCCCGCAAGCCCTAATAAAAGCTATTCTCACTGCCATTTGCCTTGTGTCTTCGTTCCCGGTTCAGCTCCAGCCTCAGTTTACCTTTACAAATGCCAGTTCAGGAGTGGGGAAAGAAGACACGCCATGTAAGTAACGTCCATTCAATTTTGATGTGTTCCTGACTATATATACTGGCTGACTTAACCTACCCAGGGTACTCCTGATTCCTAATATATGCTGCCATTGTTAGGTTGGAAACACAAGAAATAAGGAATTAAGTATTAGAAAAATTGCCATACTACAATGAATTGTATTATGATACACAGGTATGTTTCAGTAAAGTGAAATAGGACACTATTGGAGAGGCAACCATGTTTAATGGAAATAGTGTGGGTTCTAGATTTAGAAAACTAGGTCAGAGTCCTACCTGGGTCAGCTGCTGGATGACCTTGTACCCTGGGTGACCCTGGATGAATCACTTATATTATAGGTACATTAGTAGCATTAATACATGTACTAGGTCCCTCACAAGCTTGTGGTTAAGAACAAACCTTTAGAGCTGCCATGAAGATTAAATGAGTGCCTGGCACATAGGAAGTGCCAAATACGTGACAGCTTTTGCTATTACTATTGTTGTTAAAATATGCAAAGGTACATTGCAAACTGTAAAGCAAGAAAGATGTCATAGTTATTATCAGGGAGCAATTTTAGGAAAAGTCAAAGATGTTATTGCTGTTTTCCAAAGTGGTTAGCAGAGAGGTCAGAGAATCATAGAAAATTTGGCTATAAGACGCATTAACCATAATTTCATTCAGCTGTCTTTTTTTCAGGTAGATAACCTAAATTCCAGCAGTGATTTGTCTGACATCACATGCTCAAGCTGGCCAGCACTCATTCACAGCTGTCAGGCCTTGTATTTGTTTTATCCCTCCTCAACAAGCCTGGGAAAGGGTGGGTGGGGGTAGTCAGAAAAAGAACAAATTGTATAACTGTATAATGACACTTAGCATGGGCTTCAGAATCAAACAGAAGCAGCATCTTATTCCAGTGCAGCCACTTAGTGGCTGCTGGGACTTTTTAAAAATAATTTTACTTTCTTGAGATTCAAGTATATATTTGTAAAGAAGAGATAACAATACTTACCTTACAGAATAACATGAAATAGTTAGGAAATGTACTTAGCACACTTTTTTGGCATATAGTCAGGGCTCAAAAATTGGCAGATATGACAATAATGGTTAGGACAATAGTGAGGATGATGGAGATGATGATGGAGATGATGGTGGAGAAGATGATGGAGAAGGTGATGGGGAGGGTGATGGGGAGGATGATGGAGATGGTGATGGAGATGATGATGGAGATGGTGACAGACAGGATGATGGTGAGGATGATGGAGAGGGTGATGGAAATGATAATGGAGAGAGTGATGATGAGGATGAAGGAGAGGATGATGAATAGGGTGATGGAGAGGGTGTAGGTGAGGGTGATGGAGATGATGATAGAGAGGGTGTTGGTGAGGATGATGGAGAGGATGATGGTGAGGATGATGGATAAGGCGATGGAGAAGGTGATGCTGAGGATGATGGAGAAGGTGATAGAGATGATGATGGAGAGGGTGTTGATGGTATGATGCAGAGGGTGATGGAGAGAGTGATGATGATAACAATGGTGAGATAAACATCTCAAAAATTATTATGATGATGGTGAGGATAATAAAATCTGCTTGTGGATCTGTTCCTGGAAGTTGCTTTGACATAAGCTAACCTGATGAAATGTATGTGCAGAAATGTGACATAAGTTACTTCGTGGAAAATATCTCTTGCCTCCTGGCAGCAGAGTTAACGGCTTGAAAGTTGTTCAACCTAATGAATTTGATAACAGTTGAGAAGTATGTGATAGTAACTAAGATTTGGAGGTCAATACAGAGCTAAGAGTTGAAACAAGATAACCTGTCCACTGGATGGAGAGGAAGAAAAGAAAGGAAAGATGTCTCAAAATGTGGCACTTTACTAATCAAAAATAAATTTGGTCATTTACTTCCTGACGGCGAACATCTCACCATGATTACTCTTTACAGTGAAATATGCACGTTGCTGACCTACGGATTCAAAGAAGATAACACGTCCTTGCCCATGTGCTATCTTGTACACGAGCCCTGAGCAGCAGAATGTGCATATTTAAAGATGTTTCTGGGATTTCAAGCACAGTGTCATTGCTTGTAATCTCAGAAACAGTTTTTCAAAAAAGTCTTAAATAATAAATATAAATGGTTATTCTGCATTAATATCACCTATGTAGAATGTTACATTTCAGAAAGAGAAAATAAAAACAGGAATGCAATGAATAAGCAATATAGGGAAAAAAGCTGGTGAGAGAGAGAGAAGGGGATGGTACATGAAATTCACTTGTAACACCATAATGTTCTACATTTTACATAACTGAAATATTAATTTCAGCCCCTTAGCTATGATACTGAAAACATTTGCTCAACCAAGGCTAATTTCTAAATATTATAATAAAAATTTATTACAACAGGGTTTGAGACAAATTGGAAGCTTCATCAAATCTTGAAAAGTTGGGCCGGGTGTAGTGGCTCATGCCTATAATCCTAGTGCTTTGAGAGACCAAGGCAGGAGGATCACTTGAGCCCAGGAGTTTGAGATCACCCTAGGCAATATAGCACAATCTTGACTCTAAAACAAATTTTAAAAATAAAAATAAAAATAACTCGAAAAGCTTTTTGATCACAGAATAATACACCAACCTCATGACAAAATATCATGGTAAACTGACCACCAACTTCCCTGAGGACAAGAAAGGCATAAAATAGGAGGTAGTTAGCCTTTCAGAATTGTCATATCCATATAGAAGAAAAAAGAGCCATAGTCAATCAGTCTAGGCCAGTGGTCCCCAACCTTTTGCACCAAAGACCAGTTTTGTGGAAGACAATTTTTCCATGGACTGGGCTGGGTTGGGGTGGTGATTTGGGGATGAAACTGTTGTACTTCAGATCTTCAGGCAGTAGATCCTCATAAGGAGTGCACAACCTAGATCCCTCACATGCGCAGTTCACAATACAGTCTGTGTGCCTGTGAGAATCAAATGCTACTGTTGATCTGACAGGAGGCGGAGCTCAGGCGGTAATGTTTGCTGGCTTATCACCTACCTGCTGCTGTGCAGCCTGGTTGCTAACAGGCCATGGACCAGAACTGGTCCATAACCCTGGTCTAGGCCACATGAAATGTGAAACTACACTTGCAAATTATCTTTTTGCAAATTTCACTTGTGTAATGTTATAAAAGTATTGATGACTTCAATCATCAATAACTTGAAAACAGAGACTGTCCTTCCCTTCCCAATAGTTTAGTGAGGACAGTGGTAAGCAGAGCTCTGCTTACACAGATACAAATGGTATCTGCAGAGCTGACACCAATCAGGAAAATCACTTTGCCGTGGCTGTTACAGCCTGGTTCTGCTCATAACTCAGAGTAAAACCAAACATAGAAAACTTTCTTATTTTGTGTTTGTTTGTTTTGTTTCCTTTTTTCCCATGTTCTAAACATGGGAAACTTCAGTTCAAGGTATCCACTAAGGAGAATGACTCACAACACCAGAGGAGGACTATATTAGTCTGTTTTCATGCTGCTGATAAAGACATACCAGAGACTGGGCAATTTACACAGGAAAGAGGTTTAATGGAGAACTCACAGTTCCGTGTGGCTGGGGAAGCCTCACAATCATGGCAGAGGGCAAGGAGGAGCAAGTCACCTCTTACACAGATGGTGGCAGGCAAAGGGAGAGCTTGTGCAGGGAAACTACCCATTATAGAACCATCAAATCTCATGAGACTTATTCACTATCACAAGAACAGCATGGGAAAGACCTGCTCACATGATTCAATTACCTTCCACAGGGCCCCTCCCACAACATCTGGGAATTCAAGATGAGATTTGAGTGGAGACACAGCCAAACCATATCAAGGACTATTAAGAACCCTGGAAGCCATGCAAGTTCACACAGAGAGTTTGAGAGCATGGAAGGAACTCTGATCCTGAAGAGGATCCACCCAACATCCTGTACAATCCGGGGCATGTCCCTTTCAGTTCTTGGCCTCAACCACAATAAGCAACAGGTAAGGCAGGAGAGAGTACAGTAGTTGGGTGTCTATGTTTTGCTGTCAGAGACCCTTGGGTTGATCATCCTGCTCTGTCACTTAGTAAATATTTATGGCTAAACAGGCATTTGGTTCTCCAATGTTCTGTCTTTCCATTTCCAAAGAAAATATCACCCGCCCCACTGAAAGTTATAAAGATTAAATGAGGTTTTACATGTGCAAAACATTTAGCCTGTACCTGTTGCATACAAGGATGGGTAAAATATTGCTTAATTTGCAGGGCTATAGCAAGAATTATATTAGAGTTAGAATATATGAAAATCACTTAGTGAAGTACCTGCCATGTAGTACCTATTCAATAAATACTGGCTCATTGTTACTATAGATTAAGACTTGAGGTCCCTGCCAGCTCTAGGTCTTCTATTATTCTATGAACTCTATCTCTTGTAATTTAAATTTAATGCAAGTTTCCAAGACCAGCATGTTTTCCACCACCCTCCTCAGAAATTGAAACAGAATATACAATTCCAAGGCAGAAGCTCCACTGATGAGCCAAGTGGCAGCTATAGCCTCTTCCAGCATAGAGTCGGCCTGTGGTCCAAGACTGATAGACTGGTATCACCCACTGCTTACCATGAATACCTGATACAGACACACACCCAACCTTGGCATTTATCCCAGGAGCCTGAGACAAAATCAAAGTCTAAGGCGCTCCGAGGAGGGGTAGTTTGATGCCAAACTCATGTCACTGCTATAGTTGACATCACCCACACACCAGTATGTACTATTCATGCCAATTTCAATGTAAGCTTTCAGACTCACTATTTGTGGTGCAGGTCATTGTCATTCCTTGGACAGCTTCTCAGGGAAGTGTTTAATATTCATGAGCCATACCTGCAAAACACCTTGCATTTCTCAGAAACCAGTAATGTTTTTATATCAATTCTAGCCACATGCAATTGCAACTGTGGCTGGGCAACAATGATAAAAACAACAGCTAATGTTTATTAAATGGTTCACTATGTGCTAGGGACTGTGCTGAACACTTTGTAAACAGAATCTCAGTGAATCCCTGTAACAACTCTAGGGATGGTGCTTGAAAGTAACCGGGCTTTGTGTGATATTCACAGAAGGTCTCTTTTCATGGCCAAGATATCAACAATTTGGGGGATGTGATGGGAAGAGGAAGAAAGATCAACTGATGGAATTTTAAAAGGCTGCTATCTAGCAACAAGGCAGAAAGATTTTATAAGGAAATAAGTCTCAGAAAAGAAACAGCTTAAACTTTCTCGATCTCTAGATTTCCAACTAACTTTCACATGTGAAAGTTGCACCCTATGGATAATCAGTACCCTATGGATAATCAGTACCCTATGGATAATCTGCTACATTTCTCTGAATAGTTCCTTAACCCACTGACACTTCTGCATGTTGATCAAAGATTGACCAGTGGTGCTGTACAGAAGTGAGATCAGCTTTCTCTATTATGCTACACCCTTTTACAGATCAGAAAACTGAGGCAGTTAAGTTCACAAGGTCATGCAGCTGGTAAGCACAGAGAGGGAACACCTGACCCCATGTCTGGCTAACTCCAGAGGCTCATCATTCTTATCCATTATAAATACACTTTGTAATTTAACAAATGACAAGATACCAATACCAGCAAGGTGATAAAAGTTATTCCTAACTTTAAATCACCAAAGTTCTATTGATTTCTTTCCTTATGACTCTGAAGAGGAAAATGACAGAAGACAAAAACCATTCATGTATTTAACCACAATCAATTGCATGCCCACTACCTATCTAATACTCTACTCATAACAGGGCCATAAACATTAACAAATTGAGAGTCGGCTCCTGAGTAATTCACTTTGGAGAAGGAGAGATACCTATAAAAGAGAAGTTACACAGAACAGAATAAATGTGTTCTCAGAAATATTGTCAAGGTTACAAGAACACAGAAGGATCCAGCCTACACCAGGGGCATGCCCAGGAATCTATGAGGAAAATAAAAGTACAGTGCAATTCTTTCCATAAAAGAAAGAATCCCAAGAACCAGTCCTTTTCAACTTACCCATCACTATGTACTAGAGAGAAAACCCTCAGCTATGACAACATGCTGGGTAATATTCTGATTTACAGCAAAGAGTCAAGTATATGTTTTCTTCCACAAAGTAAATGACTCCAAGACAAATTGTTTTATGGTGTTGGATCTGAGAAGTCTGATAGTGCTATTAGTCTCTTAGCGTAGGTCTCAGAGCAGTACAAACAAACAGAAATAAAACAAAACATCGAGTCCTAGGTTATGAAAATGTTATTTTCATGGTTTATGTGAATCAGTCAGGTAGGGCACAATAAATTACTAATCTTTTTGTTTTAATAAATGTGTTTACTAGTTAGGAGAAAGCAGCTTGATTCAATGTTTCATAGAGCACTCAATTTCAGTAAATTAAAGTTAATAATATTTCTCCATAAGCTATGATAGCATCTCATGGTGAATCACAAAGAAAATGCACCATATTCTATGAAAATGTAGCATCAGGGGCCTCTTGCACTCTGGAAGTCTTTTGACTTGAAGAGACAGAGGTTAATGTACATTATTATCACAGTTCAGAGGTGGCAGCCTGGGGAGGGCAGGTGGCTGATATGTGCATCACCCATCTTTTTGGTTCCTCTCTGGCTTTCATGGCTGAAAAACTGGGCTGACTCTAAGCCAGCATTTGTATTTGGAAAGTCATCAAATGTGGAAAGTTAAGGGAGAATTTTAAACAGAGGTTAGAAATAATTACAAATGCATAAATCATCACCAGACAACTGCAACTACTACTATGCATAAAATTAAGCCCTATGAAATAAAATGCCTTATCAATAAACAAAATGCCTTATCAATAAACTTCCAGTTATAAATTAAGGCTAGAAAAACACTTCCTCCCTTTTGTATGTTGAAAAATAAATACAATTCACTATTGAATGACGTTTTCTTAACACTATTAAGTGGTTTAAAACTAGAGTGTTTAATGTTCCACTTTATAATTGATGCCATAACATATTGCTGCAAACCAATGCAATACAATGTAATGTGATTATCTGGGTAATTGTTGTATATCCCTGTTACTCTGCTGCAACTAATGTTATCTCGTTTCTCCTACTCCTCCATGCTGGAGATTGGAAGCAGGAGACCTTCTCCCTTTGTGCCTGTGTGTCATGACTCTGTAACTCTTGCACTCTTAATTAGCCCTTTCCTCCTGTGGCAAGTGTCAGAAATCATAGGGCAGGCTATTCATGGCCTGCTTGCTCACTGTCTGAAGTCAAACTCATTCTTAATTATAGTCCCTTATATTTGGATGCCATTTCTCTGTTTACAAAATTTTCTCACGCCCATTATCTCATTTAGTTTACACAATAAGCCCATGATGGAGACAAAGCAGGGATTACTATTCCTAACAGATCCATCAGGCAACAGAAGATTAAAAAAGCATCCATGGTCACAGGTCCCTGCCAGGTCAAGAGCAAATTCAGGACTCCAAATGATAGTTCAGTTCTCTTTCCACAACATTTGGCTGGCTTCCCATTTCAAGAAGTATTTTCTCCTGGTACTCTGCATACACTGTCTGCAAACTCAAAGGCCATAGGGACCCGACAGGTAATATCAATAAGTGAATCATGTCAGTGCAAGACAATATGGAATGACAGGGAACTATGGCAAAGTGATGGATGTTTTGGGAACTCTGCCTAAAAACACGTCAACTGAAAAAACTTAAAATGTGACATGGGTCAAAAAACATGCAAACTTGGGAAGAGGACCTGGGGGCTGGTGGTTCCAGCATTGTACATGCATATCAATGTATATCCAGGGAATAATAGAGCCTCTACACGTAGAGGCATACCTGGGAACCCTATCCCTGCACAGTTGAGAACTGAGTTCACAAGGGAAACTTGATTCCTGGTTTTCAGAGCCTCACAGGCTTCTAGGAAATGGCAGACATTCCTCTCTAAACATCACCTGCTCTGTGAAGCCTCTCATCAGCTCCCCACTCCTGGTCAGAATAAGGCAGGCTTTCTTGCAGGTCCTCATGGCCCTTTGTGCACATTGCAATGACCAAAAAAAAAAAAAAATGTGTTTGCAAGGCAAGATAAATTATTTATGCATTTTACTCCAAAACATGGGCTTCCCTGCAATAGCACAGTGTCTGACCCTTTTTAGCACCAATAAATGATTGACAATGAAGTACAGAGGATTCCATAAAGTCCAGGTACTTTGATAATACACAAAACAGACAGAGCTAGATGAGATGAGACCCATTTGTTTTTCATTTCTTTCTTTTTTTTTTTTTTTTGAGACAAAGTTTTGCTCTGTCACTAGGTTGGAGTACAGTGTACAATCTTGGCTCACGGCAACCTCTGCCTCCAGGGTTCAAGCAATTCTCCTGCCTCAGCCTCCTGAGTAGCTGGGACTACAGGCATGTGCCACCATGCTGAGCTAATTATTGTATTTTTAGTAGAGAAGGGGTTTCACCATGTTGGCGAGGATGGTCTTGATCTCTCGACCTCATGATCTGCCTGCCTCAGCTTCCCAAAGTGCTAGGATTACAGGCATGAGCCACTGTGCCCGGCCGAGACCATTCTTATTGTAACCAGAGCAACCACATTCTGAGCACTCACTACTCTTTAGGAGTTAGCAAAGGCCAGTGGCTAAGGGTACAAGATTCAACTGCAGAGCAACCTGCATGCAAATCATAGTACCACACTCTATGTGCTGTGTAATCTTGAGCAAAATCCTTCTAAAATGCCATGAACCTCATTTTTCTCTTCTATAATCTTCTATAAGAGAGGGATCATAACATCTGCCTCACAGTGTCATTATAAGGGGCCAATGTGAAAAGCTTAAGGGGTCCCTGACATTCAAAAGTTAATTCATCCAGCAAATATTGATGGAGGGTCATCTACCAGGTGTTAGAAATACAGACCTAGCCCTTAATATCATGATGCTTTTATTCTAGAAAATAAGATAAACACTGATTAAATGATCACAAATAAATTATAACTTTGCTAAGTGTTTTGTAGAAGACTATGGCCCTATGGGAGGGAGGAATCAGACCTGGCTAGGCAATGGGAGGTCAGGAAAAATGGGGAAGTAGCTGGAAGGGCAATAAAGGAGTAGAAATCTAAAAGAAGAGTAGGTATCAACCAACTAGGTACAGAATAAACATCCCTGAGCAGAAAGACTGGTCTGAGTAAGGAGGGGTCCCAAGGGAAAGAGGATGGTGTAGCAGAGCAGGGCACATGCAAGAAATCATGGGAAAGGTGGATGGCTTGAATGATGAGATCTATGGGGAACATGACTCTGAAGTGGCTGAGTGGTAGCAGGAGCCACACCATGCAGAAACTTCTTAGACCATATTCTCAGAGCAATGGAAAGCCTTGGAAGAGTTTAGCATGCACTGATCAGATCATGTTTGCTTCTTAAATACATCATTCTAGCAGCATGCCATATAGAGAAAAAGGCAATGGGAAGTAGGGAGAGACAGTTAAGTGAATATGACACTTGTCCAAATGAGACACAAATGGTTACTTTGGCTAAGATATTGGCAATGAGATGGAGAAAGTGGGAGGATAGTGCTTAGTCAATGTTATATAGATCATAACTTGCTTCTTTATTATAGACATTGCATACATTATCTCATTTAATCATAAAATCCCAGGAAAGAAGGTTACTGGTCATGTTTAGCATACAGAAAACAGTCTCAGAGAAGTCATGTGATTTGTCCAAGTTCACACAGTTCACACAGTGGGCCAAAAGTTTGACTTCAAAGCACTTTGTACT
Organism: Macaca mulatta; assembly: GCF_049350105.2. NCBI lineage: Eukaryota > Metazoa > Chordata > Mammalia > Primates > Cercopithecidae > Macaca > Macaca mulatta. The sequence goes on along the minus strand of NC_133411.1, from coordinate 164,622,595 downwards.
ATCCCAGCCTGTCTTTGGATAATCAGACTACTCCACAAAATTAGTAATTCCTTTAAAAATGGCACCACATGAGTTAAAAATGTAACTACAAAAAAGAGCAGAACCTTGGTTTTTGTTTGAGCAAAACAAATGTGTGTTTTTTCTTTTTTTAAACCTTGATATAAAATCTATGCCACAGGCTGGCTATGGTGGCTCACGCCTATAATCCCAGCATTTTAGGAGGGATCGTTTGAACCCAGGAGTTTAAGACTAGGCTAGGCAACATGGCAAAGCCCCATTTCTACCAAAAATATAGAAAAATTAGCCTGGTGTGAGGCCAGGCATGGTGGCTCACACCTGTAATCCCAGCACTTTGGGAGGCTGAGGCAGGCGGATCACGAGGTCAGGAGATTGAGACCATCCTGGCTAACACAGTGAAACCCCATCTCTAAAAAACAAATACAAAAATTGCTTGGCGTGGTGGCGAGAGCCTGTAGTTCCAGCTACTCAGGAGGCTGAGGCAGGAGAATGGCGTGAACCTGGGAGGCAGAGCTTGCATTGAGCAGAGATCATGCCACTGCACTCCAGCCTGGGCGACAGAGCAAGACTCTGTCTCAAAAAAAAAAAAAAAAAAATTAGCCTGGTGTGGTGTTAGGTGCCTGTAGTCCCAGCCACTGGGGAGGCTGAGCTGAGAGGATCACCTGAGCCTGGGGACGTCGAGGCTGCAGTGAGCTGTGACTGCACTCCAACCTAGGCAACGGAGTGAAAGCCTGTCTCAAAAAAGAAAAGAAAATCTATGCCACAAACACACACAATCATTTCAGAGTTAGAGTTCCACGATAACTTTCAGACACAGGTCATCTGAACGCTTAAATACATAGATCAAGAGGTATAAAAACATGCATACCTATATCCATTGATAACTTGTCAAACTCAAAAATGTAAAACTCCTGATAGCCAATAATTTTACCACTCATGTCGCTAAAACTATGCTCTATAATAGTCTCTTATCATCATACTTGAAAACAAATGCATCCATTACTCAGTTGTGTGCATATTCAACCAAAATATTTGGCAGTTCTATTTACATACATAGGTGTTAAGCAAATATAAAATAGTCAAACAATCACTTTTTGTTTAAAACAACAACAAAAACGGTCAATCCTAAGTACCTACGGAGTTTTGTAGCAATTCCAGAGAGGAAGCATCATCTCATCTAAATTTCTTACCCCATCCCCCGAGACCACCTATCTTTCTTTTGCCCCAGGAGTCACCAATCCAAATGCTTGCAGAGGCCCTTTCGAGAAAGTAAATGAATACAGCAGGTTGTGGGGGTAAGGACTGTTACGAACTAGCAAAAGACAACTGGGATGAATTAACACAAACCTACACACACACACAGACTTGAGGACTCCCAAGTAACTTTGGCCAAGGGCCAAAATTAGCCCACAGAGCCCCTCAGTGTTTGCTACTCTACAGAGAAAGATCCCTAACTGCTCAAACATTATTAAATATAATGTACTTTTTAAAAATCTATTTTTTGATATAAAGTATGGCATGTTTTAGAAATTCTCATTCTTCTGGGAAACTGCCATTTTAAGATGCTGTTCTATAAATATAGACTAGAAAGAGGACCCTTAGAGAAATCTTGTTTTTCATATAATAATTAAAAGGGACAAATACAGGTTATTTTTTTCTTCCCAAATTAAATGCATCCTTTCATGCATCTCTCCAGGGTGGTTCCTTTTAACTATCTATGAGATAGGGGAAAATTATGTATGGAATATGTAGGCTCTGGTCTCTGTTTAAACAAACTCTCTTCCCTATGGAAGGACAAGATGCAAAGGAATGAGTAATGCATTAACTTTCTGTACATTCTTAGAACAATCCACCCACACCAAAACTATTATTTATCTAAATTGTGTAAAAATATCTTTTCTATTTGCAGCACATCTGTACATTCATCTTGAAGGCATTTGATTACAAAATTGTTACAAGTGCCCAGATTCTAAAGGTAACAGTGAAGGTTTGCTTCATAACTTGCTTGTTAGGCTCCTAGGACTCTTCACCTCCCCAGATAGACTACACCTTTAAACTAAAAGTTAGTTTAAAAGTTGAAATCATTTTAGAATCTTTAAATGGAAAAAAAATGGATGTATTACTTTTCTCAGACAAACAACAAGAATGATTCATAAAGAAAGCAGTGACAACTAAAGTCATTACGGCTTCAACAAAAGCAAAGCACATTTGCTTTAAAACTTGATTTAAAATCAGCTGAATCTTAAATAAGCTTATGAGTCTTGCAGATTGATAAAATTCCATAATTGTGGAATGTGTAGGTTTTGGTAAAGAGTCTGCCAAAATATTTCTTGATAAATGAATGAACAAGATGGGACAAATGTGGGATAGATTACAGTGAGATTAGGATAGTAAATGTACACCAAGTCCACCCACGACAAAGAACTTCCATTCATGAATGATATAAAATTGAATAGATTAAAGAATGAAGGAATCTCTCACAGTCTGCCATAAGGCTCTGTCTGCTTCCTTCCCTTTTTTGGCTGCCCCCCCCTTTAAATATGTTTTAATCAAAAACTACAAAAACGTCTGAAATCAGTCATGCTTGTCAAATGTGTGCACATTACAAGTTTAATACACTGAATGAAATTCTTGGGTTTCAAATGTATGTAAATAGACAAGATTATAGGGCCAATAACAATAAATGCTTGATAAGGATAAACATGTGTTTCTGTTCTAAGTTCAAAACTGAATCCACTGCATAATCATAGCCAGAGAAGTAATCTGACAGTTCTTCAGAAAAAACTAAGAGTTATACCTTGATGTCAAGCTCCTCTTCCATTGCAAAGGAGGAAATAGCATGAAGTAGAAGGAATAGCATGTGTTTTAGTATTTGATACATCTCCAGGCCTTGATACTTGCAAGCTGTATGGTCCCAGAACTTAATTTAAGTCTTAGTTCACCCCTCTATAAAATCTCAATAATAACTACCTCTTAAGGAATAATAAGGACTAACATTAAATGTAATAATAATATTAACAATAAAGACAGTAATATCTATCACTTATTTGAATCATTAATTGCTCTATACTATGTAAGTACTCTGCATCCATTATGATGCCTACTTGCATCCTATCGCAGGGTTTGCATATAGATTTCTAATAAACCACAGTTGTCATTATTAACTCCCAGCATTACCTGGGAAAATCATTCAGAAAGGTTTGCATCCCCATAGCTCCTTACTCTCCTATTACTGCTCCAGAGACTTTTGCCATTGTGAGGACCAATTTGATCACAAGTTGTGCCTATGCCTCACAGATCTTTTAAAATAGGACTTTTCTTTAGAACTATTCATGAGGTCTCAGGAAGTATAGCACATCTTTCTCAATGGATGGGCGCATGTGCCTCTTGATCTTCATCAGCTTGGGCCACGATGGACAATGACTTTCAGTCTCTTTGTGGTGTCCCCCAAATGAATTTAATACATGTGACTCGGACTGCATGTTGTATCACATCATTCCAAACAGAACCTTAAAATGTGTTGCAAATCCATTTCCCTGTTTTGGAGTGAGGTTGTAATGTAAATCAAAACTCTGACCATACCCCAGATTTACTGAGTGACACCTCTAGGAGTGGGGCTCAGCAATTTGTATTTGAAAAAGCTTTCCAGGTGATTCTGATGGGTGCTAAAATTTGAGAACCATATGCCTCAAGTATGTCTACGGTAGTAGTCAGATTAGGTAGGTTAGAGAACAAGAACACTGAAGGAGAATATGAGGAATTGATCAGGATTTAGGTAAATTGTCTATATAAATATTTCAATCATCAAGAAATGTGGCCAGAGTAGTTTCAAGGAAAGACAGAGAGCTGATCAGAAGAAAAAATCTTTAAGAATTTTAGGAGGAGGCATGGCCTAAGGGTTTGTAGATGACCATAACAAGAAAGGGTAGTTGGTAACACAGTCTAGTGGCTTGAACTTCACATCAAACAGTACAAGAGAAGGTCTTTGTGACTGGAAGAAACAAAAAAAGAAAAAAAGAAACAAGAAAAAAACAAAGGTCAGCAGCCCCGGTCAGAGTTGGAGAGTGGTATAAGATAAGATGGAGAGTTGGGGAAAGGATTTGATTCTTACCCTAAGGCTAATTGAATATAGCAGAATACTTTTAAGATGGTCAAAAGTGACAGGTTCAGGTTTGCCTTTTCTGAAATTTTATTCAGGCAACAATGTGCAGATAGAGATAAATGGTCAGGCTATTAAATTGTTTAGGACCCTAGTTGATTAGAAGAGATAGGGTGAAATCTTGAGAAATGTCAAGGATAATCTCAGATTTCTGTTTGCACAACTGGTGCCATTTAGCCAAGATCAATAAGTGGGGAGGAGCATCAGGAGCTAGGAAAACAACTCAAAGACTTCCCATAAAAATTATCTCATCATAATCTGACAGCAGGGAATATGACAAGCACTACTTCAGCTCTAGCTACCTTATGTTGACAGAAGACTGTGGAGCCAAGATTTTGAGGTTCAAATCCTAGCTCTACCACTTTGTAGCTGGCAACTCTTGAGCAAGTTAGTTCACCATCTCATCTTTAAAATGGAAATAATAAGACTCACTTCATAAGTGAGAATAAAAGGTCCATGTCCTCCAAGGAAAAGACTGCAGCTATCATCACAAGAAACTGGTTTTAAACCTATACAAATTGATCAATGACAGCTTTGTATGAGTACACAAGGTTCTGAAAGCCAGCTAATAAGTGACACTCCCTTCTTCTGAAAGTCAATCAATTCCAGAAACCTCACTTTCATAGTTAAAGGGCAACCAGATTCTGAAACCCTCTGCTTCTGAAAGTCAAGCCATCCCTGAACTCCACTTACTGTATTCTATTCTTATTCTGTCCTCCAGGCCTCCCACTCCATTAATCACTATCACACACTACCTTACATTTTGTTTAAATTTCTTTCCTTTTAAATTTATCTTAGAATATGTTGTGCTACCTTATATATATAAACCAGAAAAGTAGTTTTGTTTTTATCAAAATTCAAAATGTTATCATAACATAAATAACATCATACTGTTAGAGTAGGCAAATAGCCAGACATGAGCAGGACAGGGAGCCCCTGGAGGAGGAAGCTCTGGAAAATCTCACACCCCAGAGACGACCCAAAACATTCATGCTGGATATGAGCAGAGAGGAGGGAAAACACCTGTGCAGAAAGGAATGCCCCAAAGCACCCTTAAGACACCCAGTAATTGCTGACTCTGCAGTTAATCTGTCAGAATGTGGCCAGCTACATCCTGATAAAATGGGAAAGAAGGGCAAAGAGGAGATTCCTAAGAGATATGCAGGCCCAGTAAGTACAGATTTAACTGCTATATGACCTTCCTGGGGTGGCGATAATGAGCATTGCCTCCATTAGGGAGGATTCCTATTGATCACTGGGCCCACATATACACATCATCAAGGGCAGGAAGGAAGATTCCTACAAACAGGGGTAGGAACTAGGTGGGGACATGGCAGAGACTTAAGACAGAAGCTGGAAACTAGACAAAAGCAGAGCCTTAAGACAAGAGACAGGAATTTAAAGAAAGAGTGTGACATAAAAATCCACAACACAGAACTCTCGAGGCTATTGGCTAATTCTCTTTTGAGAAGTATGTTCTGCCTTGCCTTTCAGAGTGTACTGTCTCTTTAAATAAACTCTGCTACTACTTAACCCTGGCTGCTACTGTCAGCCCACTCCTCTCTGGGAGTGTCTTTTTTTTTTTTTTTTTTTTTTTTTTGAGACAGGGTCTTGCTCTGTCACCCAGGCTGGAGTACAATAATAAATAACCTTTAGAATAACCTGGAATATAATAATGAATAAACCTTTTGCTTAGTTTACAATTTGTCTCTTGGCTGAATTCTTTCCTCCAAGAAGACTACACCCAAGGACACTCACACTTCTCAGTAACAATACCATAATTTACTTATTATTATCCAATATTTTGATCCTGATGTTCATCTCTAGATTAGTGCATGCAGTTGTATCCCATTCATTCTCTTTGTTATGTAATCCATTGAATATTCTACAACTTGCTGATTCACTCTCCTAATGATGGACATTTTATTTTGGTTATTTCCATTTTCTTGCTATTATAAACAATGTTTTTATAAATATTTATGTCAACTGCAGCACATGTGCAGGAATATCTGCAGTGTGTACACACAGGAGAGGATTTTCTGAGTCATAGAGTAGGCCAATGTTTTACTTCACAAGAAAATGCCAAAGTATACTCCTAAATGATGGAGAATTTATGTTCCCTAAAGCAATGTACTGCAGTTCATTCCAACACTTTGTACTTTGACTTCTTAATTTGTTCTAATCTAGTGAGTATAAAAGATACCAAATTGATGTCTCATTTTGCATTTCCCCAAGTACAAATAAGGTTATACAACTGTTCATGTTTTTCCTTTTCTTAGTAAACTTTGCCCATTTTCCACGAGGTTACTTATCTTTTCTTGATGTTTTGTAGTAGCTTTTTTATATATTCTACTCACAACTTCTTAATCCTATGTTAGCAAAAAAACAAAAACAAAAACTTTTCAGTTTGTAACTTCTCTCTCACTTTACATGTCTTTTGAAGAACAAAATATTAAATAAAAGATTGGTAAAGGCAATGGTTTTCTTTGATGTAATAAAATTAACAATCCTTTATTAAGATTGATGAGGAAAAAAGAGAGAAATAGAAAGGGAGGGAGAGGAAGAGAGAAGACAAATGGCCAGATTATAGAGCAGCTTAGGAGGTAAGGATTCTGCATTTGATTAGCTACCTGCTCTTATTGTCTAGTATTTTCTTTTTCTCCAAAATATTACATAAGTTAGAACATTATCATAATATCATATTATATGGACAATGTTTAAACTCACTCACATTTTTACCAGTTTATTTAACCAACCATTCCATCTATATCAGCCTTCTGGGATTACTTTTCTTTTGTAAGTGCAACCTCTTCAAGTTTCCTTAGTAAAGACTTCTTTCTGTGGAAATGTGTTTATTTTTTCCTATTATTAAAAGGAAAACAATTTCAGCGTGACAGTTGTTTTGTCTCAGGGCTTTGAAGATATTATTCCAGATCTACTTTCCTCCATTGCTGCCATTGAACAGCCTGCTGTCAGTATTACTTGTGGTTCCTTTGCAGGCGGATCTGTCTTTGCTCTCTGAATGCTTCTAAGACCTTCTCTTTGTGGTTTGTATCAATAATTTCACTACAATATATCTATGTGTGGATTCACATTTTATTCATCTTATTTGAACTTACTGTATTTGCAAATTAACATCATTCATCAGTTTTAGAAAATAGCTGTTATCTCATCAAATGTTGTACCTCTTTTATTTGCTCTTTTTCTCGGACTCTGATTAAACATCAAACAAACTTTTCAGCTTATCCTTTCTATCTCTTCACTTCTCTCCCATATTGTCCATTTCCTTCTCTCTCTGTGCTGAATTCTGGGGTAATGTCTTCCTCTCTATCCTCCTCCAACTTCAGCTGTGTCTACAATGCTATTTTACCTAACCAGTTCAGGGTTTATTCTACCAATTCTGTCTTTCAAAAAGTTCTAACAAGTTCTTTGTAAATTATTCCTAATCAGTTATTACGGTCTTTTATTGTATTTCCGTATTTTAAATAATTGCTTTTTACTACTTCAAATGTTCATTTATTTTATTTTATTTTATTTTATTTTATTTATTTTTGAGATGGAGTCTTGCTCTGTCACCCAGGCTAGAGTGCAGTGGCATGATCTCAGCTCACTATAAGCTCCACCTCTTGGGTTCAAGCGATCCTCCTGCCTCAGCCTACTGAGTAGCTGGGATTACAGGCATGTGCTACCACACCTGACTAATTTTTGTATTTTTAGTAGAGACGAGGTTTCACTGTGTTAGCCAGGATGGTCTCAATCTCCTGACCTTGTGATCCACCCACCTCGGCCTCCCAAAGTGCTGGGATTACAGGCGTGAGCCACCACACCTGGCCTACTCTTTCAAACATTGATACATAGTAATTGTATATTCTCTGATAATTCCGATACCTGAAAATCTTAGAAGTTGAAATCTGTTTTCTTTCTGATATCTCTGATTTATATTGGCTGGTTTTCATGTGTATTTTTGTCATCTTTAATTGTGGGATCCTTTTCTTATCTTCACCTGTGGGATTCCTGTAGGCCTAAACAGGACATGCTTTCCTACAAAGAAGATTTACTATTGCTTTTGTTGGAAGCCAAAGAAAGCTACCAACCAAGGGACATTTGATCCTCTTTCAAGTCCTGAGTTCATGCAGGAATCTTGGGTTCAGATTTCTTACTTTCTGGCTTACAGCTAGCTTGCTCAAGGCTGATTCTTAGATGCAGCAATATATGGGTATTTGCAGTTAGAACAATTTTGATTTTCCTCATCTGCTCCTTGCTCAGCACTTCCCACATTGGTTTAAGTTCAAGGTTTGTTGTATTTTAAGATGGTGTTTGCAGACATGGAGCGATGGAGATTTTCCTTACTTGCTCCAAGCCTAGCAGTGCATTGAAACCTAGGTTTAACTATGGTCTAGGTGTTTTGTAGCATACGGGCCCATTGAGGTAGTCTGTCAAGTGGAAATATAGAATATTTGTTTTTAATTTATTGTTGTGAGATTTCAGGTGATGCAATCAGGATCATATAAATCTTTTCACTGTTCTCTGATGACATGTTATAAATTTCACCCAAATACATTGCTTTTAGTTTATGTTATTGTGACATAATGGGAAATACATATATTTGGTCTCTGACCTATTTCCTGAGACAGAGATCCTAAAATTCTTGTAGACTGAGGTGCTAGAAGAATCTTTTGTTGTAATATTGGTCTTTGAACTTAGTTCCTGACACAGAGCTCATAAGACTTTCGTAACTTCCCAGTGATAGGAGCATTGTTTCTTCTAATGCGACTTTATTGTGCTCCTGGATAGCCTCCCCATGGGGGCTGGTTGCCAGAGGTGTCAACTATGTGACTGAAGGGTTGAACCTTTGTAATCACATGGAAAGGAGATGAGAGGGGCTGAGTTGATCAACAATGAACAACGATGTAAACAATCACAACTACCTAAAAAAGGTTCCCTAAAATTCCAAAAGGACTAGGTTCAGAGAGCTTCAAGACTGAACACATGAAAGTTCCTGGAGGATGGTACACCTAGAGAGGGCATCGAAGCTCCGTGCCCCCCACCAAACCTTGTACTATGCGTCTCTTCCATCTGGCTGCTCATCTGTATCCTTTGTAATACCCTTTATAACAAATCAGCAAACAAATTTTTCCCTAAGTTCTGTGAGCCTCTTTAGCAAATTAATGAAATCAGAGGAGAGGGTAATAGAACCACAATTTATAGCTGGTTGGTCAGAAGCACAAGTCACAACCTGAAGCTTGTGATTGGATCTGAAGTAGCAGTCCTGTGGGACTGAGCCCTTAACTTGTGGGATCTGACACTACCTCCAGGTAAATAGTGAGAAATGAATTATGGGATACCCATCTGGTATCTGCTGGAGAATGGCTTGCTTGGTGTGAGGTACGTGGGGGGAACCACAAACATTCTGGTGACCAAAGGTAATCTATGCTGAGGCTTGTAACGTCTGAACGCAGAAGGAAAAACGTTCGCTTTTTTCCTATCTCAAACATTGACAGTTACTTCCTTCTCTGAATCCTCATGGATTCATTGTCGCTGTCAGGCCTCTGAGCCCAAGCCAAGCCATCACATCCCCTGTGACTTGCATGTCTGGCCAGATGGCCTGAAGTAACTGAACAATCACAGAAGAAGTGAAAATGCCCTGCCCCGCCTTAACTGATGAGGTTCCACCACAAAAGAAGTGAAAATGGCCGGTCCTTGTCTTAAGTGATGACATTACCTTGTGAAAGTCCTTTTCCTGGCTCATCCTGGCTCAAAAACTCCCCCACTGAGCACCTTGTGACCCCCACTCCTGCTCACCAGAGAACAACCCCCCTTTGACTGTAATTTTCCTTTACCTACCCAAATCCTATAAAACAGCCCCATCCTTATCTCCCTTCACTGACTCTCTTTTCGGACTCAGCCCGCCTGCACCCAGGTGATTAAAAAACTTTATTCCTCACACAAAACCTGTTTGGTGGTCTCTTCACACGGACGCGCATGACAGTCTCTATCATCCAGTTTAAGTCTTAATCACATTTAATAGTTTATCAATCTCAGTCTGCCCTGGGTAAGTATTTACTGCTTCTAGATTCCCCAAGGACAGAAAGCATTGTCTTTACATGTCTTCTATTCTCCCAGGAACCCAAGGACAAAAGGTCCTTGATCAAAAATGATTATTGGTAATTTCATTGTGTGGAAACAAGTGCATACAATTGAATTAAAAATAGAATTTTTGACAAGCAAAAAAAGTGAGGAGTAACTATAGATCTTCTCTTTTTCCAAAATAATGTATCTGTTTATCATAAGTATAATCAACAATAAGAATTATAAACACCTAACACCCTTCTTAAAACCCTAATTTAACCCTTTTCTGTAAAACTTCCCGAGTGAAATGGGAGGGAAAATGTTATCACTGACTTTGTAAACCAAAAATAAACTTCTAAGCCTCCTAACCAACTGAATGGACCCCTCCTCTCAGTCTAGGGCTTTCCAAAGTAAACCTGAAAAACTACTTCTGGTGGCCAGGCGCAGTGGCTCACGCCTATAATTCCAAGCACTTGGGGAGGCCAAGGCAGGTGGATTGCCTGAGCCTAGGAATTCAACACCAGCCTGGGCAACATGGTAAAACCCTGTCTCTACTAAAAATACAAAAATTAGCTGGGTGTTGTGGCATACATCTGTAGTCCCAGCTACTTGGGAGGCTGAGACATGAGAATCACTTCTACCCAGGCGGCAGAGGTTGCAATGAGCTGATATCACACCACTGCACTCCAGCCTGGGTGACAGAGTGAGTCTCAGTCTCAAAAAAAGAAACAAACAAACAAAAAAAGAAACCTACTTCAGGCCATGATGGGAAAGTAGGGGGCGGGAGTCAGACTTGCTTCATTATAACCTTCTCCCTTTGGAATTCAGGCACAATTGATCAGCAGTACCATTAAAACAGAGACCTTAAGAGTGACCAAATGGATTCATTCTAGAAATAAGATACCAAATTCCAACCTGACTTTAGTATAGTATCACATGACAGATAGTAGGCTCTGAAAGAAAAAGTAATTTACCCCAAAACATATTTCTTTGAAATATTTGGAAATGGACCCACAAAAGTGTCTCTTGCAGGGAAAAACTACATTCTGTAGAGAATGCCCTTCCTTTTCCAGGTCTTTTCCTGATCCAGGAGATATTTAACTAAGACTGTGGCACCTAAAAGGGTCTGACGAGAGACATTTACCATTTATTTTCCCTGAAGCTTGCTACCTGGAGACTCCATCTAAATAATAAAACCTTGTCTTCCACAACCCCCCTTAACTGTAAACATTTCTTTCTGCTGACCTCAACTCTTCAGGCAGAGACGAACCTTTTCAACCAATTGCCAATCAGGAAATCTTTAAATCCACCTATGACATAGAAGCCTCCACTTCAGATGTCCCACCTCTCCAGGTCAAACCAACGTACACCTTACATGTATTGCTTTATGCCTCTGCCTGTGACTTCTGTCCCACTAAAATATATACAAACCAAGCTATAACCCAACCACTTTGGGCACATGTTCTCAGGACCTTCTAGGGCTGTGTCATGAGTCATGGTCCTCACATTTGGCTCAGAATAAATCTCTTCAAATATTTCACAGATTTGACTCTTTTTTGTTGACAATTTGAAGGAAAACAAAACTCTTAATTTTGCACATAATAAATTACACTTGTTTCTGGATGGATATTTTTCTCTATCACATTCCAAAACAAGAGAGAGGAACCAGTGATATATTTTTCACTTCAGGTTTCAAAACCAAAACAAACCTAATGATACATGCACAATCCCTCAGTGAATAAAATAACAAAGAGTATAGCTGCTCAAGTTCAATTTGTAATCAGAACATCAAGTCATATTGTACGAAAATGTCAGTTCTGGCACAGCCTTGATGAGCTAAGATTGAGCGCATGGGCCAGTTTATCATATTATCCTGACTGCCCTCTTTTAAAGCTGGCAGGCCCAATTTGAGTATAAAAAGGATTTCAGTTTGAGTGATTTTTGCATCTGAAAAAGAACCACCCAGACTGATAATGCTTTTCATTGCTATTTTTTCTTAACAGAAACAAACGCACGGAAAATGTTCAATATAAATATTTTCTCAACATCAAGTGGTCCTAGATATGTTTCTACAACACTTTTCACTATAATGTATAAAAATAAAAATCTTTCTAAGAGTTAAGAGATGCTTTTGTTGCTAAAAATAGGCAGGGCATGCTGGCGTCTGTCTGTAGTCCCAACTACTCAGGAGGCTGACGCAGGAGGATCACTTGAGCTCAGGAGGTTGAGGTTGCAGTGAGCCATGATTGTGCCATTGCACTCCAGCCTGAGTGACAGAGTGAGGCCCTGTCTCTAAAATAAACAAACAAAAACATATGTCATTCAATAAAAATAAATGAATGCATTTCAAACATTTGGATGCAGTTTCCCTTCATTTCTCTGTTTGAGCTAGTGGAGGTTAACACTGCAGAAATCACAGCAGAAGCTTCTTTAAGGTAGGGCAGGGAAGCAGAATTGTCTAGTAATAATTCTCCATGCTACAATTTCATTATTCTACTTCCATCAAAATAAATGGTATTAAAATGATAAAAACCTAGAAGTTTAAATACAAACTCAAATCTCCTTCCTACTTCGGATGATATGGAAATTCCCAGCAAGTTTTAAAGCTTGCTCCTTTAACAAATTTCACTGAGTTTTCTGCCCACTAGTCAGGATGGAGCTGCCTCAGTCTCTTCCATCATTATTACACTAGCCAAACTAGTGCATTCACTTCCTCATTCACTACTTTATTCAAGTGTATGCTCCTTCACTGAATAAATGTTTACTGGGTATATTTATGCTTTTTTCAAACTCACCAGGATTACAGGCAACAGAGTTTCTCTAAAATATCCTAAATTCTGTAATGAAAAATGTATTTTCTTATAATTTAACAACAGCCATAGAGCCTTCTTTAAGCCTTCTATAGAACGCTAACTGAGGCAGGTTGGATGGAATATTTCATTTTATTACACGGTTATACATTAGCCTTAAAGCAACTCTCTCCTAGGAATCAACAGCCCTCCCCCACCACCCACCCACCGACCCACCGTATTCCTCTGCTTTCAGCCCCACTGACTTCCTCACTGGTTCTCAACTGTGAAACTCATAGTCCCACATCACAGCCTTTGTACTTGCTTTTCCTGCTGCATGGAACGATCTTTTAGCAGATACCTGCTGGACAACATCCAGTTTTGGTCGCAATTACACGCAATTATTTATCATTCTCAACCTGTTCTGGGTAAATAAGTGCTGTCTCCATATTCTTCAAGGGCAGGGACCATTATCTTTACTTGTCTCCTCTCTTTCCAGCATCCAAAGGCAAAATATTCTCAACAAATAATTGTTGGTGATTTTGTGGTGTGAAAAAAAGTTCATACAATATTACAAACTGAATTCTTGAAAATATGCACAAATGGCTTTTAATTTAGTGAAGCCTTCCCTGGTTCCATGTTTCCTATTATTTTTTCTCTCTTTCTCTCTGTGTCTCTCTTTCACACACACACTCTCTCACACACAAACACACTCTCACTCTCTCACACACTCTCACACACACTCACACACACACACGCACACACTGTCATGCACATTCTCTCACGCACACACACACTCTCTTACACACACTCACACACAGTCTCACACACATACTCTCTCGCACGCACTCACACACACACATACTCTCTCACACACTCACACACAAACACACTCTCTCACATATACACTCTTACACACACACACACTCTCACACACACTCTCTCTCTCTCAGAGGCAGGCCAGCTCCAAAATCTAGCTTCTTAATCATTACACTTTATCACAGCCAAATAAATCTCAGTACATTTATATGACGGCACATTATACAGCTCAGAAAAATAATGAGGCAGCTCAATAGAAGCATACATCAACAATCCCCAAGATTTGTCATTTACATAAAAACAAGGTACATTATGTTCTGTCACTTGTGTAAAAGAGGAAAAACATGATTTTTGTCCACCTTTATCTTTCAGAGGATGCACAAGACACGAAACATGGTTTTACCAGGAAAAGTGGAATTAAGGACTTGGGATCAGGGATGAGGGCACATTTACTTTCTACCATTTTGTATTGTTTGGCTTAACATGCACATGTAGTGTTAAATAAATTAAAAATTACCATCTCAAAAAATTCTGCCCCCGGTTCAAGTAGTCATTAGAGTTTCCAGAAAGGATTATTCATACATCGGGTGTAGCAAACTGGGCTCCACATTCAGTCCTTGTGTTAATGTCTTTAAACATGAGAGTAATACCCTCTGGGTTGTGGAAGGAGAAGTGGTCCAGAGAGAGACAGATATAGGGATTACGGGCACTCAAGTTGGCATCAATGCTTCTTCCCTCCTCTAGGATCTGTTCCCTAATTATTCAATCAAAAGAGTATGCAAGGCTCACAGAAAAGCCACAGGGCCCTCAACATTGTCCCAGCTCCTCCACTATCTCTTTACACCACAAGTTCCCACCACCAAACCCATATATGGCAAATTAACCTATCACTTAAATCTCACTAAACAATGCTACGTGAGGGAAATGGAGGTCAAAGTCAAAGGGAATATATTACGAGGGATCAATGACAACAATCTACTGACAGACTGAAGCTCAGTCAGGACCCAGAAGCCACGGTCAAGGGCGCTCACTCGCAGGCGTGAGTGGGGGTCATGAGCCTGAGTTCTACACTGGCTCTGCCACTAGCCTGTCACGGGATCTTGAACTAGGAAAAATGGCTCCGCCTCCCAATCCTTACTTTCTCCACCTATAAAAGTCCATAATGTCAGACTAGGTAAGTGTTTTTCACAATGTGCTTTTCAACTCATTAGTGTCATGAAATCAATTCTATGCACTACAGCATGATTTCTTTTTAATGAATGGGAATAGAATGGAAAATATCAGACTATACTGTCTATAGTAAGAGTATGATTTTCCAAAACTTCTATTTCAATGATATGAGTGAATATATTGTGTCTCCACATTTAAATGTGCAAGTAAATAATAGGACAAAGCAGAATAGAGGATATCAGTAAATTACCCACAGTAAGGGTAAGTGTTATATTTTTGAAACTTTTGTGTCAGTTGCATGTGGGGTATATACTAATGACATAAAATACCTTAGTGTATTTATCTTAACATACCTCATAGTCATTTGCAAGGCATAGAAGAAGATATTCTCCAAGCTCTTTTCAAGCTCATTGTTTTGTAAGTCAATTGGAGACAGTATTACCTAGTAAAGTTTGAAAATAAGAAAGTCTGGATTCAAAGCCCTGCCCTGCCATTTAGGGCAGTGAGGATCAGGTGCAAGTTAACTTGCCCAAGCCTCAGCTTGCTGTGCATTCTCCCAAGATCCCACTTAGAGATGTGAATATTTGGGAATAGGAAAAAGGAAAGAGAGCTCACTTTTCCTCCCGCCCTTCTACATTGCTTTCCAGTATTTTCCTGATCCGACTATCACCTTTTCTCTATTCTGGTTAATCCTGTCATCATTATTTTTGTCATCTCTGTGGTGATTTCTTAATTCCTCTACCCACAACCACAACATCAAGTTACTGAAAATATGAGATGAGAAAAATACATGTACATAACTTAGAACTATGTTGGCACATAGTGGATACTCAATAAATGGCAACAGCAACAGTAGCAAAAGTAGGAGGAGGATGTGGTAGTGGTGGTGGTGGCAGCAGTGAGAGTAGTATTTATCCTCAATGCCCATTAAAAGGTGAGAAGATAGGGTGAGATGTTAGGTCTAGTTATCAACAATATCCTACTGAGGAAATTTTTGCATTTCAATAAAGGACCATAGAAAACATTAAATTATTCAAAGGCCCCAAGAATTAGCATGCAATGGAAGAATTTTAAGAAACCTATGAGGTAGGAAAGGGAGCAATTTTTCTATAGTGGTAGGGGAATAAAGAGAGGTACCTCTGCCTTGCACCTGACCCTTAGATACCAAATCAGAAAATAACGCCAATAATCTCAGCCTGATTGTGGTAGAAGGGCAAAGTGAATCATTATCTGGGCCTTCTTTCCTTGAATATTCAGAGTCTTATTAGTTTGGGTTGGTTTGGCAAGCTTTTTGGGAGGCAGGGAAGATGCAAGGTTGAGATATTTCTTCTGCCTTGTCAGTCCTGATTATAATGTTTTCAAAGGATCATGCACAATACATCACACCAATGATCTGTGTCTTACTGTCTCCATAATATTGACACCATGTGATAAAGATCTGTGTGTTAACAATGTCTAAGTACACGGCACATGCTTCTGTGTCTGAGGATGCAGTTAGGCTGATTCATTTAGTCATACTCCAAAGCATCCCAGAGGTAGAAAGAAGGATCCCATGGTGACTGCTTCCCATCTAAAAAAAGGGTTAAGAAGAATGAGGAGCATCAACTGATCATGACTTTGCCAATGACCCTGTGCCAGGGGATTGGAAATGAACATCCATACATCTCTAATTCTTGAAATATCACATACAAGAACATCAAAGGAGGAACCTACTCAACACATTTTCTTGTTTGAAAACTAGACTGTGAATCCCAGAAGCCCATAAGGCCTTGCGGGCTAGGACCTGCCAAGAGGCTCTCCAACAAACACCCTTGACTACAGGAGTTTGCCGATCAGCAATTAATTTCAGGTCTGCTTCACTCATTTTCAGCAAGAGCTTCATCTGGGAATTGTGCAGTTGCAGGCTGTGTATCTACCTATGCAGAATGCTTGCAAGCATGCCTTCAAAGCAAACAAGTAGCTCACCAGGCATGTGTTAATCACTCTCAGCAGGGCATTAAGAGTCCTGGGCCAGCAGCCAGAAACCACTGGCACTCACACTGGCTGTGGCACTACCTTGCTTGGTGACCTCAGGCAAGTCCCTTTCCCCCTTTGAGCCTCAGTTTCTTCATCTCTTCTTCAAACTGATTGGACTAGATTATCTCTAACCTTGGTTCTCACTCCAGAAAGCTTATTAATTTTTAAAACTTTTGGGTTGAGAAACAAATGTGTCTTTCTGAGCAACTAATTAAATGTACAGATAAAATCACATTAACTTATAAATCAGAATGTCCCTTTTAATTATATCTTAAGCAACATCACAATGAAACTTGCCCAAAGCTACCAACATAGTTAATCAACAACTACTGACACCATTATACTCCTATGTGAAGAAGTGGTGCCTCTAGGGATGCATTAGACCTCAGGGCTTTCAATTCCTATGTTTGGATGGTTTTTCTTTTAGCATTTAAGGACAATGGCCACTTTTTCTGAACCACACAGAATTAGCTCAAAGTTTCAATTAGTCATCCAAAAATGTTTCTGTGAGGTTTCTATATGTCAGGCACTGTCCTAGGTGCTGTAGATCCAAATTCCAATAAAACCAGTCCCCTGATCTCAAGAAACTAATATATAGACTGAGTGGCAGATACAGAGAAGTAAACAGAAAAGTATACTCCAGTTTAAATGGAGGAACACATTATAAAGACATCTAACACAGCCTTTGAGGACTCAAGGGAGATTTTTCCCAAAGAAGCAATATCTACACTGAAGCCTTATAAACAGGTGGGAGTCAGCCAAGCAATTGCAGCAGGTGATGGATCTATGAAACATCCCAATTGCTAGAAAAGTAAAAGCAAATATTTGGAGGTGATTTCACCACCTAAAAATTATCCCCAAAAGTTCAAAATCTTTTGAACCTTTGAACTTTGAAGAGAACCCACTGTTCTCTTCAACATTTTCTGCAAAAATGGGTTTTTAAAAAATACAAACCAGAATATATTTCATATGCAACAGTGCCTTAAAGTATAAGGAACAGCAACTCACAACAATGCAACAGTAAGGGCAGGGGGAGTTTAAAAAGGAGAGATCTGGATTCTGTCAGTTTGCTACTTAGAATCTGTATGGGCCAAGTAGTGGCTCACACCTGTAATCCCAGAACTTTGAGAGGCCAAGGATGGAGGATTGCTTCAGCTCAGGAGTTTGAGACTAGCCTGGGCAACATGGCAAAACCTCCATCTCTCCAAAAAAAAAAAAAATACAAAAATTAGCCAGTCATGGTGGTGCATGTCTGTAATTCCAGATACTCGGAAGGCTGCAGTGGGAGGATGGTTTGACCCAGGAGGTGGATGTTGCAGTGAGCCAAGATGGTACCACTGCACTCCAGCCTGATCTACAGAGCCAGACCCTGTCTCATAAGTAATAGTAATAATAATAAATAAAAACAAAATAAAAAGAGAATCTGTGTGAACTGGCCAAATTGCTTAACCTTCCCAACATCAGCTCCTGGGTTAAATGGAGCCTGGCACACAGCAAATATTTAACAAAAAGCAGTAACAATGCTAGCTGACAGGTGTGCAGGACACCATGCTAAGCACTTCAATCATTCATCAGTGTAAATCCTTGCAACGTAAGACAACCTGTTTCTGTCTTCAGCTTGTACATGAAGAAATGGAGACTTGAAGAAGTCAAATCACCACACCAAAGTTATAAAAGTAAGGCAGGCTTTGACCTCAGGGCCCAACTTAACCATTAAGTATTTCCTTTCACCTTTTACTTCTCCACTGCCAGTCATGCCAGGAAAGTAGGTTCTGACCACTGAAATGGCAAAAAACAGTGTCCAGCATATTAATGAAGCAGATTATAAATATAAGGTATTCCTTGGTTCATGTTCTATTTATAAATGGCTGTGGTTATTTAAAATACATGTATCAGAGAGTTGCTTATCAAAGCTACCTAAGGCTCAATTACCATCTAGAGGTCAGGGTTAAAAGCAAAATATTCAAAAGATAAATTTGGATCTGAAAAGGGAAGGATGACAAAACAGTTTGCTGGACAAGATGTCTGGTACCTTTGGCCACTTTTCAATGAAATAGAAGGGAAAAGATGTTGAGGTCACTGAGAAAACAATTTAAGTGGGCCAGAAAGAGACAGAACGTGTGTGACAGCTCCTTTTTACCTGCAGAATGAGGTACTGATCTATTCTGAGGGAGTCAAAAGCATAATAACGAAGGGGAGGAAAGGAGTGTTTCCTACACCACAGCTAGATCCACTAAATTGGGAGACTGAATTTCACACTTTTGACATAGTGGCACATTGGCCTGGCTCATGGCATCATTTTGTGTCAAGTATTAGTACAAATGCCGACACTCATGCACTGAAGGAGCATTTGATGTTTCCATAAATGCTTTCCGACTTGGCACAGGAAAAAAAAAAAAAAAAACACGAGTATAACAAACATCACTGTGATTGCTATACTTCTCAAAGAGCTTTCAAAGTTGCCTCCAGGTGGGCCTGCTTGTTTCCTTGCACATCAGTGGGCTGCAACATGCATGGAGTCTACTACTTTTTGTATTTCTATTTGGCTGGAAGCAGGAGGGACTCAGAGTTCTCCTCTTGAAGCTGCCTGGAAGGGATTCAGTGTTGGAATCCAGGAGTGAGGGAAAAACTGGGGAAAACAGTAAGGTATAAATAGATGTAGGCTTGGGGAATGGGCTAAAAATATAGATCTCTGGCCTTTCTGCCCCAAGGTTTTGATTCAGTAAGCCTTTAGGGGAGTCCAGCAACTTGTGTTTTGACTATGATGTAAGTGGCCTTGATGATTAGCCAGACATGACAACTACTGGTGTGGTGAGAAGAAGGCTGGACTAAGACTCCAGACTGGGTGCTGGCAAGTTCCGGCACCTACAGGTTGTAGGATCTCTGGCAAGACACTTCCCAGTTTCTTCAGCCACTTTCATTTTTCTCAAATGGTAGAGTGGGAAGGGAGAATGCTTGGGAAAGATCTTCAAGGACCTTTGGCTCCATCAGCCTAGAATGGGGTGTTAGGATTAGCAGCTACCATGGTACATAATTAGGATCAGAGATCCTGGAGTCAACCACACCCGGACTCAAATTTTAGCACTGTACTTTCTAGTAGTTAGACTGCTGACAACTAAAGTCATTTCTCTGGGACACATTATAGAATTTCTCAAAGTCTCAGTTTCCTCAGCTAAAATGCAGATGATAATAACAGTGCCTGTGGTGTAGCTTTCTGTGAGTTTTAAATGGGCAGATAGTATATGAAGAATGCCAAAGGCAATGCCCTGAGGAATCCTCAGTACCTGTTAGTTATGAAAGCCCCTGACAAGGTCAACCAGAGGAGCCATCTGCCTTCCCCTGGAACTACTGTGATTAATGAGGCTCATGAAGGTAACCCTGGCTGAGCAACTTCCTTGGGCTTCTCCTTTTATTAAGAGAAATTCACAAGAAATGAGCTTTTCTGGAGAGAACAGGATAAGAGAGAGAGGTGTTAAACAGCATCTCTTAGGAAGAAATCCAGAAACAAATTAGAGAAGGGTGTTATACCATCTACAGCATGTTTATCAAAGCCCAGTTCAGGGACCACCTGCTTTATAGTCAACTGGGGCACTCCAAGTAGCACATTCCTGTCCCTAGTGGAACAGGCTCCCAGGGGAGTGGGTCCAGTAATCTGTATTTCTCGGAAGCTACCAAAGAGATTTTTCTAAAAACAAGGTTAGAGAATCATTGGCAAATATCGTCAGTGAGCTAACACTCTGCCTCAATTCTCCAACATGTATTTACCCAGAAAACTACAAACAAAAACAATGACTACAGATGCACTTATACATGTGTGCATTTACCAAGAATCTGAACTTCCTACACACGTGTCATCTCAATGGGTTCCAAGTAGGTGTCCAATTTCTGCATAATTCACGACTCCCCAGAGAAACAAACATGAATCAAGGGCTGGCTACTTAAGGATGTGTACTATGTCCGCTTCCTTAGAATGGCAGCATGGTTTATGAAAATTAAATACAAAAAGAATGTGACTTCAGGGCACCTCTCTTTTCCCACCCTTTCCCTCCTCCCCACCTGACTTCTCCACCCCTGTTCCCACTCCCACTCCTTTCCCTTTTTGTTCTCTTTTCTCACACTCTTCTTTCTTCAGACTTATTTTCCCTTCTATCCCTTTCTCTTTGCCACTCTTGCCTCCTCTTATTCTTTGCCCTGTCTACCCTGAAACTTTCTTCTCTCTGCCCTCCCTCTCTTTCTATCTCTGTGTGTCACTGCCTCTCTCTTCATCTCTTTCTGCCCTTCTCTCCCTCCCTCTTTGTGCCTCCTTTTTCTTCTTACTCTGACTCTGTACTACTGTCTGACTGCCTCTCTGTAATACACAATATCTCCCTGCCCAATCTCCTCTTGGCCCCCAGTTCCTGGCTCCCTTTCAAACACCAAGGCTCCTGCATGTTTCTGGTGAGGCATGCGCCCCATGCTAAATCACCCAGTGTGTGCTACACATCCAGGAAATCACTCTACTTAGATGTCCTTAATGATCTGCTGCCAGAGGCCCTGGGTGAGGAGGGCTCTCCTTAGGAGGGAAACTAAATTGGGACTGGAAGAATGCAGCAAAATTCCAACGTAAAGGCAGCAAGGCTAAACAGCTGTGGTCTCCAGAACTTCCTCTGGAGGGAAAGCCACTGGGGCAAGAGTCAACAGCAGAGGGTTCTTTTGTGTTTTGGAGTGTCCATCATTTTGTTTCCAATATACAAACATCTCACTGCACAGTGAGCCGGCAGTGATGTGGCAGCGCCAAGTGTGTGCTGGGAAAGCATGAGCTTCCCCAAATCTCCATCACTCTTCCCCAAGCCAACCAACCTCCTAAAAACACAAAATCTAAGTAAAAACGGAGTGCCTGCTATGCATGTAGGCTCCAGACAACTCTCCCTTTCCACTAGTGCCCCCTCGCCACACACACACACACACACACACACATACACAAACACAGCTGCTCTACCTTCCAACTGGACATCCACCTCTAAATACCTCCTTTATAGACATTCCAGAGCTTCTCCCATGAACGTGGATAATTGTCTCCAACCTACAAACGAGTAAGCCGAGGAATGAAGAAGTTACTTGGCAATTTTGGAAGATGCTACTTTGGCGGGTCCACAGCTTTAGGGGATTAGAACACTTTGCACTTGGCACACCTGAAGTCACCAAAGAAAGGTGAGTTCAGGTGAAACTTTTTCAAAGCTCAACCGCGCCCTCTCCTAATTTGCCTCCCTGGCGGGTGGAGAATTTTCTAATGTCTTCCATGCAGCTCTTAAACTCGACCTGTCCCCACACTCACTCGCACACAGCACATGTACGCCCATGCCTGCCCTTGTGTATGAATCTCTGGATAAAAACGCAGGAGACAGGTAAAGAAGGATAAACTCTAGTAGGAGTCCTGGTGTTCCCGCAACTCCTCCTCCCTTCAGTGGAGTACAGAGGAGCGAAACTCTGAGTTTTGGCTCGCCGCCCAGCCGGAGGAGCTGGGATACTGCCGCCAGGGACCGTGGGGAAGGCCATGGCTCAAGTCCGAGGACCAGCCAACTCCGCGCTGCCCAGCTGAATGGCCTCTCAGTTGCCTGCAAGTTGAAACCTCAGTCGGGCACACAATGAGGCCGCTGTTTTCCGACAGGAGGCATTTGGATGCCTCACACACTCACCCCAAATCGGGCCTGAGAGCAGGGAGCGCATTTCCTTGCCCACGTTCAGATGCTCCCCTAGAAGCAGCAGAGGCAGCCCGGGGCTCGAGGAGGAAGCCGTTCCCCTCCCCTGCGCCTAGACACAGGAAACCCGCGCAGGCCACCTGTTGGACTCTGGACACCCTATATTGTGCTCCCCTAAAACCCGCACCGCACCGCGGATCAAGACAATCGGGCATTCCGGATGCTGGATCCGTCAGCAAAAGATAAATTTCACTAGCGCCTCCCACTCGGGCTACCTTTTCTGGTGCCCCCACCCATGTCTCTCTGTCTCTCGGTCTCTGTCTCTCTCTCTGTCTCTCTCTGTCTCTCTCTCTCTCTCTCTCTCTCTCTCTCTCTCACACACACACACACACACACACACACTCACTTCCTTAATATACCAACAGTCTTTTTTCTTTAATGAAGCGCGCTTAGCCTCCCCTAAGGGCTAGGGCTGCCCACGATCTCTTAGCGCGCCCAGGCGGCTGCGGATCTCTAAGCGCTTATGCTGGGAGCTAGCTTAACGCGCGGGCGGCTGAAAAGCCCCAAATGGCACGTTGATGAGGAAGTCAGGTTCTGCTCTAGGGAGCCCCTTTTCTCCTCGGGAAGCGGAAGGGGGACTCCCTCCTTGACTTAGAGATGGAGGGAATTGGGGAAGCCCCCGAGGCAATCGAGTTAGAGGAAACAATGTTACGTTCCTCTGCCAATGCCAGGATAGGTGCAAGGAGACCCAACTTTCTCCCGTCTCTTTGCCATTCATGCAAGCCACTAGCTGGGAGTAAAGGGCGCCTCCACTAGCGGCCTACTCACCCCTGGGTATAGACGCTATCCCGCAGGGCCACCAAGCCGACTGGTGCGCGCGGAGTCCGCGAAACGCCTTGGTGTCTCGCTCCTCTCCTGGACCACGCGGCGAAGGCTACGCACTCCAAGCCGGGCAGCTGAGGGCAGTCGATCCTATGGGTGGCGAGTTGGCAGAGGGCGCGCCGCCCGGCTGGGGGCGCATCGCTCCCAGGTCTGGCGCAGGCTGCGGCGGGGAGAGGGGCTCACAGGGAAGTTGGCGGCGTTGGGGGCGGACTTCGGACTTGGCGCTCGCTCCGGCTCGGGCGGCCGGGTGCGCCCTCCGGGATAGACAAGCGACTTGCCAGCGGAATAGGGGCCGGCGCGGGCCAAAGGGCTGCGGAAAGCCTCCACCGGCCGCCGCCTAGAAGAAGCGCAGCTGCATCGCGCTGTCTAGAGCCCCCCAGTAGCTGCTGGAGCAGAGAGCGCTCAAGAGAGCGGGGTTGTTCCTCCAGGCTGCGGGTCTCCCTTGCTCACAGCCCAGCTCGATTCAGCCCGCCGTGCCCCTCCTCCTGTTCTAGTCCTCCTCCCCGCCGGTGCTTCGCCGGCTCGCGAGGCTCGCCTGGGACCAGAGGCTGAGCGGAAGGCGGCCGCAGCGCCCGCAGCATGGAGGGCGATCTCGCCGGCTCCGACTCCGGCTCCAGCTGGGGCTCGGGCTCAGGCAGCGGCAGCACGGCCGCCACCTCCCGCGCGCCCACGTGCCGGAGTCCCGGTGTGCGCGCTCCGGCTGGCGGGGCTGAAGGGAGGGAGCTAGGGCGAGCCGCGGGTGGGGGCGGCGGGGAGAGGCTGCACAGCCGCGCGGCAGAGGGGAAGCCGCCGAGAGGCTCCCGAGTGAGCGGGGCTCCTCGTCTGCAGCTCCAGGAAGACTGGTGTGCAAGGTTCCCCCAGCTCCCCGCTCCCTTTGCAGAGCGGAGGGAGCCCCAGCGAAACGCGGGCGGCGTGGGGGAGCTCCACTCCGCAAGATCAGTCGGCCGCGGCGGCCAGAGGCGACTACGTGTCTCCGCCAAGGGGATAGGTTTGTAGTATCCTTGAACCCGCTCTCCACTCCCCAGAGAAGAAAGGGGTTAAGAAACACCGGGTGAAGGAGTGTGCGGATTCCCAGCGAGAGCTTGTTCCGGCTTGCCCCGCCTTCCTCTCCGAGAAAGCACTTTTCCCGTTAACCAACAGACTCCAAGGGTTTCTCCTTCCAGGGAGAAGGGAGGTGTCTTGCAAGATGGGCCTGGCAACCTCCAATCAATTGACAAATAATTCGTGAGCACCCACTCTGAGCGACGCCGGGCAGCGTCCGGAGCACAGGGCCCTCCATAGTTGGGAGTAATGTTGTATTCTCTGCTCTGCGGCCCCTTAGGCAGGCTCTCCCTGGGCCTCATTGCCCTAGTCATAATATGAGGTTCTTTTATGATATGAGTAAGAAAAACAGAAGACTAGAATTAAAAAAAAAAAAAGACAATTTAAAAGATGGGTAATAATACTAACAAGAACGATAATTAAGAAAATTTCGCGGTAATAGAAATCGAGAACTTTAAAGAGAAAAAGTTAGCAAAACACACGTAACACTGGACACCATGTGCGATTGCTTAGACATCATCGTCTCCAATCTTCTCATCTTAATAGGGAAATTGAGCCTCAGGGAAGACACGTGGCTCGCCCGCTGTCACACACATCCAGTTTGGTCAGCTTCCAGTCTGGTCTCCTTCTGCCAATCCTGGGCTTTTTCTGCCACACGCCAGTACACAGGTTATGCTCAGCATTACTGAGACGAGTCATCAGCAAAAGAGGGGAGAGGGAGAAAAAGAGAGAGAAAGAGAGAGAGAAAAAGAGAAAGAGAGAGAGAGAGAAAGAGAGAGATTGAAATTCATTCCCTTTGGAGTTTCCAAAAAAGGCTTCATGAAAGAAGTGGGATTTAAGCTAAAACCTAAAGAGTAGGCAGGATTCGAATAGCTGGAAAAGTGAGAGGAGGATGTGAGAGGTCAAAATGAAGGATGAAGAAAGATGCATTGGAACAGCAGCAAACAAGCTTGGCAGGGGCAGAGAACTTGCCTAGGCAATGGGTGGGCAGGGGTCACTGAAGGGTTTTTTAAGCAGTAAAAGAAAATAATGGAAGCTTCATTTTAGCTCAATCAGTATATCCCTGTACAGGATGGTTTAAGAGGGGAAGAGATGGTGGTAGAGGGAGAAAAAAAAGGAACTGCAGGCAGAGAAAAACATTGGGAAGTCAAGGCAGCTATCTGGGTGCAAATGAAGCCCTGATGAAATGTGGTAGCAGGTAGAAAGTAAAATAAATAAAACTTTTCTTGCTTCTGTTTTTAAAAGCCTGCTTTATAGGAAGGACTCTGCTGTTAATTGCAGGGGACATTGTAGGGAAAGGCACTGATGTTTAAGACACAATGGGAAACTGAGGGCCAACCCTCAGATAAAACAGTGGAGCTTTTCACAATAACTAGTCTGAAACAGATCTGGTCCCTTGGTTTTAATATTCAGCACCTGGAAGCTGGACAGCAACCGCCCTTGGTGAAGAATGGGGTAAGTTAGGATTTCTATCAATCAACTAAAAGCAAAAACGAGAAAAGGAAGGGAAAAACGTATTTTCTTTTATTCCTTGGAGGCACTTGAAGTCACAAACGAATGACTTCAGGGACTTCCTCACGTTCCTCCTCTGGAACTAGTCCCTCCATCTAGCACTTTGTCTCCTTGGATGGATCAGCAGCAACAACAGCGTCTGGGAGTTTGATAGAAACAAAATCTTAGGCCCCAGCACACAGCAATTGAATTAGAAACTTCATCCTAACAAGATTCCTGGCTGATTCATAGATACATTAAGCTTGAGAGGGGTTTCTTTATCTGTGTCTCTCCTAAGCTAGTGTCTTCAGACTTTTTAGTGTAATGCTGTATTAGTCTGTTCTCACACTGCTGTAAAGAATACTACCTGAAACCGAGTCATTTTAATGGAAAGAGGTTTAACTGACTCACAGTTCTGCAGGCTTAACAGGAAGCATGGCTAGTAGGCCTCAGGAAACTTAGTAGGTGAAGGAGAAGCAGGCATCTTCTTCACAAGGCAGCAGGAGGGAGTGTGTGGGAGCACAAGGAAGTGCCACACTTTAAAACTATCAGCTCTAGTGAGAACTCACTCCCTATCATGAGAACATGAGCATAGGGGTACCAGCCTCATAATCCAGTCACCTCCCACCTGGTCCCTCCTCTGACACATGGGGATTACAATTCGAAATGAGATTTGGGTGGGGACAGAACCAAACCATATCAGATGCATAGTAAAAACACTTCATATTACACTATAATCCTACACATGCATACACATAACTTAAATAAAACTTTCACAAAACAACATGTGTCCTTAATTTGTGATTCACTTAAATATTTTTATTCAATTTAATTTTTAATGCTGGTCATGACCTACTAATTGATTTCATGTCCTGCAAATAGGCTGCAATTTATGGCTTGAAAAATATCGAGCTGTGATATTAATTATTTTTTCCTTGGGTTTTAGTTGCATGTATATGTATATCTTATCTCTTCTACTAGCCTGTGCATTCCCTGAAGGCAAGGTTCAAATATTTTTTATCTTTGAAATATAAGTCAGAAATTAACAGAGGGTTTTATATGTAGTAGCAACTCAATAAATATTCAAGGAGTGAATCAATCAATGAATGCATAAATTGATTAAAGCTAGGGACTGGGAGCAAGCTGAAGAAGGATGGAGTGAGGCTTGGCATGTAGGAGAGGGCTAAGCCAAGAAAACATTTATTCAAACCTCCACTTTACTGAAACATCATCAATGGACTATTAGAAAAAGTCATTTCTAAAACAATCATGTATTCCAATATTCCACTGTCAGCCAGAATTTCTTTTTCCAATAGAGTTCATCTTTACCGCTTCACAAAATTTCAAGCTATGGGGGCTTAAGATGAAGGAAAGCAGCTGAGTAGCTAGCACATATTATTAGAGAAAGAAAAGAAATTAAGAAGGGACCAAGACATGTTAGTGCACACCTGATCTTATTCTGGGACCAGAGCTACTGACCAAGGAAAAGGAAGAAGTGGGACTAATTACTTGGATTGACGCAGATTTTGTCTTACTCTACAGAGATACTTGACAATTAGATCTTTCCAAAATTCAAAATGACTTATTTTGAAGTCACTAATTTTTTTTTGCCACAGGAAATAAACCACAGAAAAGTACTTACTGTTTACCATCCAATAGCACTTTAGAGTGGGAAGTATTATAATTTATTTAATATAAATAAAATCATAACCTAAAGGGCAAATATTAGAGTCACAGTATTTCACATTGTAAAGGGATCTCAAGTGTGCACTAGTCCAACTCCTCATTTTAAAGGAATCTGAGGAAGTTATCACCGATTCTCTTATCACAGGTTCTACAAGAAAGCTGTAGGTCTAGGATTTGATTTCAGGCTTTTAGACTCAGTCATCATGACTGCCTGTTAATCCTACATAGGGATACTGCAAACTACACAGGAGCCACTGTTTCAGCATAAAGAAGAATGACTGATGCATTGCTTAAAAAGCTGGGAATGAATAGCATTTATTAAGTATCTACTATAGAGTAGGCACTGGAGCAAGTGTTTTGAATACTTTGTTCCATAAAATCTCCATTAAAAAATCCATAAAGTAGAACATTTTAATCTCCATTTGCAAGTGAGGAAAGAGTCATAGAGGCTAAGTAATTAGGATTTTAAGACTGGAACATTGCAGAGCAGGTTTTGAACAAAGAGCTGGATTAATCTAAATCCATGCTCACTCTCTTATACTTTGTTTCCCAGCCATGGAAGATTTTAAGCAAAAACTGGCAGGGAAATGGAAGGAAAGAATTCTGATTGGATTGAAATAGCTGACCTGAGAAGTAACCGCTTTTGCTGAGATTCTGGGATGCTATAAAGGGTTATTTGCATCAAGGTAGAAACACTATTTAGCAATTTGAGTATATCCTGATTTGTAGAATCCACAAACTGACAAAGTAGTGGCCACGATATGTGAAAGCTAATGCTGTTGTTAACAGCTGCATTGGCCACAGCTCAATAGTAAGTTTTGCATTACAAGAATTTCACTCCCTGTATAAATTAGGATTATTTTCTTTATCAGAGTAACAGATACCAACATATGCTAGTTTAGGGTGGAGGGCAGAAAATTAAAGAATCAGTTAAAGAAATACATGGAAAGTAATGAAACAAAGTCTCTAGAAGGAACTGGCATGTCAGGATGAAACCTTTTTCAATTTTATATGGTCTCTTTTTATATATCTCTATCTCCATCTCTAGATCTGTATCTATGCTCCTTTTCAACTCATTGTCTTGCTATGCTTATACTTCTTTCTGCAAAGAACTCTCTGCATCTGTGCTCCCATGGCAGAAAATGTCTATCCCATGCATTTCACAGGTATTTTTTTAACTTATTGTCTCTGGGCCCCAGGTCTTATCTACTAGGAGAGAGCATCTCATTAGCCCATCTAGAGTCAAATGTCTACTCCTGGATAATCACACAGAACCAGGGGTATAGACTCACAGTACCAACAAAACTGCTAGAAGCTTAGCTTTGTGAATTACATATAAAGTGAGGAAGGTGATTGGGATAAGTACCAGAAAGAGTGTAAAAATCTGGCTACTACACTCCTTACCAAGAGCAATCTAGTGCTTTAGAAATTGTGTTGGAGATCTTATTATACATATATTAGATTGTAGGAGATCCCCCTTGAGATATGAGGGTTGGTGATGTTGTAGCTGATTTAAAGCCCCAAAGTACAAGTGGATCCCCCTTTGAAGATCCCTGCCACTCATAATCCCGACAGCATGAACCACATGGTTCCAGAATTAATGGGAAC
Organism: Macaca mulatta; assembly: GCF_049350105.2. Classification (NCBI taxonomy): domain Eukaryota; kingdom Metazoa; phylum Chordata; class Mammalia; order Primates; family Cercopithecidae; genus Macaca; species Macaca mulatta. The sequence continues at coordinate 164,593,169 of NC_133411.1, read as the reverse complement.
TGATGAATGTCCCAGACAGCCTGTATCTACCATTTTATCTGAAGATTCACCCTATGCCTGGTTTCCTTGAAAGAACACTGAAATCAGGATTCAGAAAACCTAGATTCAGACTCTAACTCTGCCCTTACCTGTTATGCAATTTGGGGCAAGTTACTTCACCTTATCAAAATGAAAGGCTACTAAGCATGCCCTGCCCTACCTCAGAAAGCTGTTCTGAGAAGCAAATGAGATAATAATCTGTGAAGCCAGTTCTATGTAAAATCTGAAGCACTGAGCAAATGCAAGGGATTATTAGTAATACAAAAAATAACAGGAAGGCAATGAGTTGTAACACTTAGCTTACCTTTGCAAACATCTATTCCACCATGCTCTTTGGAGTAGAAAAAAACATGCTGCGAGAAATGTAATAAATGTGAAGTGTGTTTATTCTATTGTATGAGGCATGGTAGGGTGAAAAAGATCAGTGCAGCTCCAAAGTGAAGGATTGAAAAGTGTATAGTTTTAAAGAAAAAGAAAAAGACCCTTCTCTGGTAATAATATCAGCACTAGTAATACAGCAATAACAATAATTATCATATGGTTGCCATGTTCCAGGCATCATGCTAAATACTTTTCATGTACCTGTAATCCCAGCACTTTGGGAGGCTGAGACGGGTGGATCACGAGGTCAGGAGATCGAGACCATCCTGGCTAACATGGTGAAACCCCTCTCTACTAAAAAAATGCAAAAAACTAGTCGGGTGAGGTGGCGGGCGCCTGTAGTCCCAGCTACTCGGGAGGCTGAGGCAGGAGAATGGCATAAACCCAGGAGGCGGAGCTTGCAGTGAGCTGAGATCCGGCCACTGCACTCCAGCCTGGTCAACAGAGTGAGGCTCCGTCTCAAAAAAAAAAAAAAAAAAAAACTTTCCATGTAGTAATTCTTTAAATGTATATTACCTCCTCAGTTGGTTTCTGTTATTGTTTCTGTGTTAAAGATTAGGAAACTAAAGCAGAGCAAGTTAATAATTTACCCACAGTCTCAGAGATAAGTGATACAGTCTAGATTAAACCCCAGTTTACTTTAATTCAAAGTTAAAGTAAACAACCAACACATTATTCTATATTTTATATCCTTAGAGGAAAAATGTGATAAATGCCAAGTTTTAATGGTTAAAAAAATTATGTAGAGGAAAGCATCTAACAATCAAAACTATTCAGTTATAAATCCATATATGTGTTTGATGTGTGATATTTTTCCATTGGATATGGATGATCACTAAGCAAAACTGAACCAATTTAATCACTACACACCTATTTAAAGGTGTTAGAATAACAATACCAATTATTGATGAGGACGCTTAGTAGCAAGAACTCTCATCATTGCTGATGAGAATACAAAATGGAAGACAGTTTGGCAGTTTCTGAGAAAGCTAAACAAAGTCTTACCATGCAATCAAGTAAATGAATGTTAGATATTTACTCCACTTATTTGAAAATATCTTCACACAGTAACCAGCAGGCAAATCATAAACACCAAGAACTAGAAGCAACCAAGATATTCTTCAATTGAATATCCATTTATCAATTGGATAAACAATCCATTTATCAATTGTACATCCATATAATATGTAGAAGTCAATGGTATTCAGTGATCAAAAACTGAGCTATAAAGCCACACAAGATAAGGATGAATCTTAAATATATATTTAACAGCGAAAGAAGCCGGTTTGTAAGGGCTATATGCCATGTACTTTCTTTTATGCAACATTCTGGAAAAGGCAAGGCTATAGAAATGGTAAATAAAAGAAAATACGTTTTTCCCTTCCTTTTCTCGTTTTTGCTTTTAGTTGATTGATAGAAATCTTAACTTACCCCATTCTTCACCAAGGGCGGTTGCTGTCCAGCTTCCAGGTGCTGAATATTAAAACCAAGGGACCAGATCTGTTTCAGACTAGTTATTGTGAAAAGCTCCACTGTTTTATCTGAGGGTTGGCCCTCAGTTTCCCATTGTGTCTTAAACATCAGTGCCTTTCCCTACAATGTCCCCTGCAATTAACAGCAGAGTCCTTCCTATAAAGCAGGCTTTTAAAAACAGAAGCAAGAAAAGTTTTATTTATTTTACTTTCTACCTGCTACCACATTTCATCAGGGCTTCATTTGCACCCAGATAGCTGCCTTGACTTCCCAATGTTTTTCTCTGCCTGCAGTTCCTTTTTTTTCTCCCTCTACCATCATCTCTTCCCCTCTTAAACCATCCTGTACAGGGATATACTGATTGAGCTAAAATGAAATGGTAAACCAATCAGTGCTTGCCAGGGACTTGTGGGAAGAGGAGAATGTAATAGTAAAGCACAGGGGATTTTTTAGGGTGGTAAAACTATTTGACATTATGCATTTGTCAAAAACCACATAACTTTACAACACAAGAGTGAACCTCAATATATGCAAATTTTAAGAAATCATTTAGAAGGTCAGGGGATCCCAAGAAGGAATGTAGACTTTGACAGGTGAATATAACTGTACCGTAAATGCATGAATGTGCTATAAATATATGAGAGAAGGCTAGAGAGATCCATGTGGTAATGGATTAAAGTGGTAGAGAACAGTATTAACTCAGGTTTAATATAGATACAGATGGATACATACAGAAATAATTATAGATATGTGAACATGCGCAGGATAGTATACAGATATATATTTCCCTTCTCTGTCACCTAAGAAATTCTAAAAGCAATGATACCCCAGTAACTGCACACATGTAGCATCCAGATTTTAATTTCTGATATCATTCTCCAATAAAAGGAACCAAAGCTCCTTGGAGAAATGTCTAATTCTATAAATGAGACAAGAAATGTTCAAAATAATAATAATTCTGGGGCATCTTATAGTGCCAGCAAGTAAGAAAGTGCTCAAAATACACGCATACACACTCTCTGTCTCTCTCTCACTCACACACACACACACACACACACACACAGAGTAATCAGGTATGTCAAATGGACAAAGGAGCCAACTGAAAGAGCTCACAATGACCAACACTGGAACAGTTTGAACAAAAAAGGTATTGAATTATAGACCAAAGCATGCAATAAATATTCATGTGTCCAAACTGATAGAAATATATGATTGAATAAATACATAAATGAGGACAAAGAAATAAATCTCTCATAGAAAAGAATTCCAAATAATTTCTGTAGATACTCCCGTCTCAAGGAGATGGAACACAAATAACCCTCTATCACCTATGTGTGGGCTGGGCATAGTGAATTCTCTCCAAAGAGTATAGTATGCAAGAGGAATAAAGAGGAACTTAATAGTGGAGAAACCTGAAAAGCTCTGTCTTACCCAAGTGATCAAGGTTAATGTCAATATTGATGCCAAGTTGATAGTATGTACTCTTAAAATAAGTAATATGATGAAAATGACATTTTACCTCTGTGGTCTTCCTCCCAAGCACTCATAACCACAGTTTAATTGTGAGGAAAACATAAAATGAATCCCAGTTGAGAGATAGCCTACAAAATATCTAGCCAAAATACCAGTTTGCTCAAAATTGTCAAAATCATGAAAAACAAAGACATTCTGGGAAAATATCACAGCCAAGAGATACCTAACATGATAATAACTAAATGTAATGTGATATCTTGATGAGATCTTGGAAAAGAAAATCTGTATTTGATTTAAAACCAAGATATTTGATTATAATCAACTTTAGTTAATAATAATATATATATTGGTTCATTAATTTATCAAATGTACCATAATAATATATTATCTCATAATAGAGAAAGTGGATATGAGGTATATGGGACTCTGTACCAGTTTGGTAATTTTTTTGTAAATCGAAAACCATTCTAAAACAAAAAGTTTAGTTTTTAAAATGTAAAATAATAACAACAATAATTAATTATAAAGCCTCAGGAGATATCTACAGGAACTATATAGTATTCTTTCCTCCAATAAGAAGATGTTTAGAGCAAGAAAGTCCAAAACAAAACAAAATGCAAACAAAACTTAACTAAATTAGATTCATCAATGAGAAAAAAAATAACAGTTAATTTTCCAGAGAGGTCAATGTTCCCATTCAAAATCATTGGAAGCCTCATGTTGTAGTCAAGAACAATCCTCCTCCTCATTTTTCTGCTTGCTAGGCCTGTTCTGTTCATATTTAATGGCTATTTAGACATCTCAAAGATAACATTGATCTGTGCCTTAAAGTGGAATTGATTATTCAGCATGCCACTATTAAAATGTCCCTACATTGCACAGACATTTTCAGCACACAGGAATGCCATTTTGTCAACAGCATGTATTCAGTGACTGTAAGATTCGATCTTTGTCAAGCAGATAAAGTCAAATTTCATGAAGAGAGTTTGATTTAGGTTTTTAAAAAAAGCAAAATGCAAGTGTGGATGTAGAAGGCCATGTGCCAATTTAATTCTGGAAAGAAAAACAGAGGGAGTCCCTTAAAAGGATGACTGTTTTATATCATTTGGAGATTACTTAGTGGAGAAAAATGTGTATATGGTAACTGCAGCCATTTGAACCAAGTAAAACAATTAGGAGGTGATTCAAATTCCAATTTCCGTTCATTTTTCTCATCATTGGCTTGGTGGAGGGCAGAAGAGCAAAATGAAGATTGCCAGCCAGTTCAGAATTACTAAAGGAAAAGACTCTACATTCTATTATTCACACATACTATGGAAAACCAGGCAGAATTGCACTATTCTTCTGGACTTCAAAAGTGTATAATTTTTCCACCAATACTTTCTAGGTACAGTATTTTCTTTAGAAAACATGTTTTATGTGAGTCATTTTTATTGTTGTTGTGGTTTTGAGTAACACGAATATTACTCCCATGAAGGTTACCTCTTCTCTCAGAAAGTGTTTCCAGGATAAAAATGTGAGATTCAGCAGAGTAATGTAACCAAACTTTTTTTCTTTAGCAATCTGGAACTTTATGCTATTAAGTTACATATTTGAGATTTTAATGTTGTAAATTTAGCAAACCCAGTTAATGGTTAGAAAATATTGAAGTAAGATGGGCCGGGTGTGGTGGCTCATGCCTTTAATCCCAGCATTTTGGGAGGCTGAGGTGGGTGGATTGCTTGAGTCCAGGAGTTCAAGACCAGCCTGGGCAACATGATGAAACCTTGTCTCTACTAAAAATACAAAAAAATTAGCTGTGCATGGTGGCAGGCATCTGTAATCCCAGCTACTCAGGAGGCTAAGGCAGGAGAATTGCTTGAACCCAGGAGGTGGAGGTTGCAGTGAGCTGAGACCATGCCAGTGCACTCCAGCCTAGACAACAGAGTGAGACTCTGTCTCAAAAAAAAAAGATAAAAAAGAAAGAAAATATTGAAGTAAGATATCATGGAGTATGGGCCCAACAACTCCATTCCTAGGTATGTACCCCAAACTAGAGTTCAAACGAAAACTTGTATGTAAATGTTCATAGCAGCACTATTTGCAAGCACAAAAGATGAAAACAACCCAAATATCCATCAATGATAAATGAATATACAAAATGTAGTATATCTATACAATGGAATATTATTCAGACATAAAAAGAAATGATACTTGCTATAACATGGATGAACCTTGAAAACATTATATTTAGTGAAAGAAGGCAGGTCACATATTACATGAAATATTCAGCCTAGGCAATTTCATAGAGATAGAAAGCATAGTTGCCAGGGACTAGGGGAAGTCAGGAATGGGAAGTGGCTGCTTCCTTTTGGGATGATGAAACGTTCTAGAACTAGACAGTGGTGATGGTTGCAGAACATTGTGAATGTACTAAAAGCCACTGAATTGTATACTTTTAAATGGTTAAAATGGTAAATTTCATATCATGTGAATCTTACTCCTTAAAAATATAAGTATTTGGATATATTATAAGGACATGTTTTGGGAAGTACCTGTAGACTGAACCTCTAACCTTGTGTAATTGTAACAACCTTTTTCTTCATGTGGAAAGTAGGAGGGAATTAGCAAACAGGAGGCATAGATACTACCAAGACAAAAGTGCATGGAGAAAAGGGCTCCCAGGGAATCAACTCCCAATGGGTACTCTGCCTGACTATTTTTTTCCACTTAAAACATCAGAAGTAGAAACAAACAAAGAAACAAAAAACCCAAAAAACCTCCCATCAGGCAGAGGAGCAGATGGAGACTGAGATGGTCTGTCAGGCCAGGAACAGGCTGTGGTGAGTACAACACTAGTCAGGGACTGTGTGTGGCATCTGAGAAGAGCATTGAGAGCATCCATTGTGCTCTGTGAAGTTAATGGCAGATGTGGCCAGACTGTAGATGAGGTTGTTTAGTGGAGCCGTGGGGATGAAACCTGACTGGAAGGGCCGCGGACAGATAGCGGATCAATGAAGAAGCATAGACGTGAGAGTGGATGCAGGGTATGAGCAGGAAATTACAAAGGAAGCCAAGTTAAAGCAGCATTTGCCAAACACATTTGGTCTCAGGTTTCTTTTGGGGATGTGGTAGACCTCATTCGTTATCTCTCAAGACACTAGCATTTCATGAGTCACACTTTTAAAAAGTGTGCCGAAAAGAAAAGCAATGTCCAGCTGAAATGAAGCCAGTGATAATTCACATGATAAAAGCAGTTTCCTTTTATGTTTTGTTTTTGTTTGAAACAGGGTCTTGCTCTCTCACTCAGGCTGGTCTTGAACTCCTAGTCTCAAGTGATGCTCCCACCTTGGCCTCCCAAATCTCTGGGATTATAGGCATGAGCCACCATGCCCAGCCAGCAGTTTCCATTTGCTTTGTGTTAACTAAGGGCCAGGTCTGTGCTAACAGTATCACATGGACTCTCTCATTGAATACTCACAATTATCCCTTAAGGGAGGTGTCATTAGATGATAAAACTGAAGATTGGAGAGGTCAAGGAATCCTCTCAAGGTCTTGCATCTAACTAGTGGCTGAGCTGGTTAGAAGCTGGGAGTCTGCCTGCAATGCCTGCTCTTGTCATCACAGAGGTATTTCCAAGAACAGCAACACTCACACAGAAGTGTCCAGGGAAACCGAGTGGGCGCTTGGCCTATGATAATCTGACTGTGAGGAAATATGCAAAGGCCCAAAAGCTAAAGAAGACAGCGTGAAAACCAAGGCATAAGTGTGAAACAAGAGAAAAAGAGATACCAGCAATATACTTTATTGCAATGATCTATTTATATAACTGTAACCCCCAATAAACTAAGAGCTGCTAGCAGGCAGGAAACCTGAATTTTTCACCCCACTGCTTAATATAGTGTCTGGTATACAGTAAGCCTGTAATAAATATTTTGAATAAATGGATGAATAAAACTGTGCATCTTGTATAGTGACTGATAAGAATAATAATAGTTGCTACCACATATTGAGCATTTCATTTGTGCTTAGAAATGTACCTTCCATAAAGATCGTATCTTATTTTTGCTTCCCAACGAATATGTACTATCACCTCATATTACAAAGAGACTGAGGTTAAAAAACTTTTCCAAATTTAGTTGTCTAGTAAAAAGTGAACTGTGTTTCAAGCTGTAATCTCTATGATTCTAAGTCCCAGACGATTACACCTATTCTCTCTACTTTCTGTAATAGACTATCTATCCCTTGGTGAGGAGGGACTGGTGATTATGCACTTTTTGGAAAATGGAAAATGAAAATTGCAATGTTAGATTTAAAAAACAGAATGCAAAATTATACATGTGCTTTGATTACAACCATGCAAAACTTCACATAAATACAAAGGAAACCAACAGGAGCCTGGAAAATAAAACAATCATACAAGAATGGTGAGGCTATGGGTGATTTTTAAACATTTTTCTAAATTATTTTAATGCTATTTTAAAACTAAATAAGAATTGAAGAAAATACAAGTGTAGTAAAATAAATTGTTATGTGTCCACAAACTGATTGCTTTAAGTAGAATCATTGCTTTCGAGCCCTGGGTCATAAATCCCAGATAGTTATATGATACCTTAGGTACCATATTTTCCTAAAGATATGGCAAATCTCTATGAAACAGGAATTTTGAGTCTTTCTAAATTCTCCAGTTCAGATTAAAATACTGAAAATATGATCCACTGTTTTCCTCAGTGGAACATTCAAAAATATCACTTGCTGTAAATGTAACTTCAAACCAGTTTCTTCTTTCATAGAATCTATAAAATATTCTCTGTTTCCATGTATATTCAGTTTTATTATTCTTGAAAACATCAACTCTGCTATCAAGCTTTAATCTTGGGGCCAGTTATGTTTTTTAAAGCCAAGGTCAATGTATGACATTTCCTCCCCAAAACCTCTGGTACTCCCCATCAAATAAAGAATAGTCAGAACTGGATCTAGAACCAGAAATTACATTTGACCCAGCAATCCCATTACTGAGTATATACCTAAACAATTATAAATCATTCTACCACAAAGACACATACATGTGTATGTTTATTGCAGCACTATTCACAATAGCAAACACTTGGAACCAACCCAAATGCCCATCAATGATAGACTGGATAAAGAAAATGCGGCACATATATACTATGGAATACTATGCAGCCATAAAAAATGATGAGTTCATGTCCTTTGCAGGGACATGGATGAGGCTGGAAACCATAACTCTCAGCAAACTAACACAGGAACAGAAAACCAAACACCGCATGTTCTCACTTATAGGTGGGAGATGAAAAATGATAACACATGGACACAGGGAGGAGAACGTCACACACTGGAGCCTGTCAGGGGGTGGGGGACAACGGGAGGGATATCATTAGGAGAAATATCTAATGTAGATGATGGGTTGATGGGTGCAGCAAACCACCATGGCATGTGTATACCTATGTAACAAACCTGCACATTCTCACATGCATCCCAGAACTTAAAGTATAATTTTAAAAAAGAAAAAAAAAAAAAAAAGAATTGTCAGAACTCTTTGTCCTAATCTCCATCCATCCTACTATTCCCTCCCACTATCTTCTATGGACCATATGCTCTACTCACATTTTGCCATTTACATCCATGATTTCCTGCCTTTCTCATAATGTTGATTTGGTCTCAAATGCCTTGCCTCACATATCAAATCTCTGTTCATTCCTCAAGACTCAAGAGAACAACTTCTGCTATAACTTTAACGACACCCCAGGCCCCTGTTTAAATGACTCATTATGTTGTGATCCCAACATATAATATTTGTATGTCTATAGCTTACTACATTCTGTCTTTTATGTTATAATAATATTACATAACATTTATCAAATACATTGGTCATGCATTTTCCATGCATGAGCTCATTTAAAAAAACAACATTAGGAGCTAAGTGCTATGAGCCCCATTTTAGAAAAAAGGAAATGGAGGCCAGGATAATAAAGTGCCTCCCCCAAGAGTACAGTATATAAGCAGCAGAGACTAGCTTTGGACTTAGGTATTCTTGAGTCCGAAAGCTGTGCTCTTAACGATATTTTTTAAAATGCTCTCCAAATTTCCAGTCGTCTCCCTGGGAAATTAATTGGAGGCAAATCGTTCAGATGGCAGAAACACATGCATGTGATGTACATGTCAAGTGCTTAGCTGCAGTGCCATGCTGAGCCTGAGGCAAAAGGAAAAAATCAGCAATACTGATCCTGTGTTTACTTAAAATTTGGTATTTTTTCACTGTGGATTGGCTTGCATTTATTTGATTTTTAAAAACATTACATAAAATATTATTTATCTTGAAAACCAAGATTTTTGGCATTCTCTTAACCTTTGCCCCCCAAGATGAGTACCTTACCTGCCTCTCTCTAATCCTGCCCTGTTTAGCACAATGTCTATTACATAGAGGGCACTCAAAAGACATTGGCTCATATATTGTGTTTAATATACATGGCACTTTTTTATACAAGACCTTAAACTTTTTGAAGGCAGTTACTGTAATTGATCTCTTTTTGTAATCCTGATACCTCCATACTGCATTTTTTACAGTCAGAACTTCAAAACAATGTTTTGAGTGAAAAATATTTCCTCCTTCACTTTACACTGTGATACAGCTGTATTCCACAATGCTCATGAAAAAGAAACTCTTTATGAAAAGCTTGCAATCTGACTATAGTTTTAATTTTCTTTCAGCTTCCAGATCAAATGGTACATGACCAAAAAGCCAAAGTAAGAACTAAAAGTCAACTTAGTTTCTTCTAAATTCTGCCCTAAAATTCTTCATTTGAAGTCTTGAAGAGCCACTTTTAGTTTCTGCTAAGGATGCCTTACATGACTGTAACTAATCCTCCAAAAACAAAAACAGGACTCCTACCGTTAATGAGTCATGATACTTAGTGCAACTGCAAAATATAGGCCAAAGAGTCATTTCAAACTTTTGAAAGATAATTATCCTTCTTTCTGCAGTCTTTGTGGTGGTACAGCCTCTTGGCCTACTAAAGATATTCTGCAGTATGAAGTCGTTGTTAGCTAGCCTTGGTTTATATTCTAGCTCCATCACTTACTAGCTGTGTGGTGTTTGCAAGATCTAGAATTTCTCTAAGCCACATCTGAAAAATTGAGATATTAACAATTTCTCTGTTAATGAATTGTTATAAATTTTAAGTGAGAAAATGCTATGTCTAGCACACAGTCATTTCTCAATAAATATTAACCTTTATTTTTCACTTAACACATATATTGAGCACTACTATATGTCAGGCACTGCTAGGCACTGGAAATGCAGGCTAGAATGATGCACAAAGAATGGTTGTTAAATCTGGCAATGTGCACTGAGTATATTCTGTACAAAGTACTCTACTAGAAGTACCTTGTACTTGGAGAAAAACAATGAAGAATGAAATAAAATTCCAGCCTTCAGTAGTATTACATTATATTAGTCTAGAAATGTTACTCATTTAAAATAAAAAGAAAATATTACTAATTATTACAGCAAAGAAAATGATAAATAAATGTGAGTTTGCTAAGGAAGAACCAAAACATATAGTACTACTGCCAATTTAATACAAGAAGGCCTGGAGGGAAAATGTTACCTCTTTGTTAAATTACATAAAACAAATAGTTTATCCTGGAAAAAATGTAGAAAAGATTGCATTAGACTGAGAGAAGGTATATTCTGGCCACAGTCTACTAGTAACAGTAGCTTGGTGAAGTCATTTTACCTCTTACCTATAAAATGGGGTTGTTCAGAGGATTAGGTAAAATAATCTTTGTGAGTTTAGGTCCCCTAAGAAGCAGGTGCATGACAGAATGAGAAGCACATGAGTTTTATTGGGGTGAATGCCTTTGAAGATGTTATGGTCTGAATTGTTCCAGCCCCTCACCCCCTTCCCCATTTGTATGTCGAAGTCCCAATCCTCAGTACTTCATTTAGAATGTGACTGTATTTGAAGAAGCGTCTTAAAGATGTAATTAAGTTAAAAAAAGGTTATATGGGTGGGCCCTAGTCCAATCTGGCTGGTGTCCTTACAGTAAGAAGAGATTTGGACATAGACACAACAGAAGGAAGACCAAGTAAACACATAGGGAGAAGATGACCATCTATAAGCCAAGGAGCGAGGCCTCCAAAGAAACCTACTTGCTAACTCCCTGATCTGGGACTTCCAGCCTCCAAAACAGAAAATACTGTTGTTTAATCCATTCGGTCTGTGGTACTTTGTTATGGCAGCCTGAGCGGACCAAGACAGAAGGGCACAGAAAAGAGATAGCATGGAGAGTCAAGGAGAACCTTTGGAGTACCATGCAGATTGACACCTGTAAAAGGGGAAAGATCAGACAGGAAACTTGGACAGAAAGAGTCTCATCCTGCCAGGCAGCAATGAGAAAGTCTCAGCCAGGCTAACAGACAGCCCGGAATGCAGACTGCCTTTAGAGAAGGCCCCCATGGGGCAGGAAAAGCCTGACCCCAGTGTTGTGTGTGATCTCAAGGGATGGCACCTGGAAGCCATCAGGTTCTTACAGTCCTTGTAGCAGGTTATTTTCTGAGGGGTGACATCAGCTGCATGCTACTATGGCAGCCCCATTGCATATTGTGAAAATGCTGGAGAAAGTAATTATGATGGCTGTGATTATTCCCCTTGAAACTGCTGCTGTTGCTACTACTACCACTAGGTCCAAATTTGTTCTTTCACTAAATGGAGAAAAAGATGAAGGAGAAAGCAGCAGAGGAGAAAAATAATTCACCTTCATGACTAAATGTTCCACAAATAAGACACTTTTATTGAGTGTGCAACAAAAGCTATTACAACCTATTCATATAGGCACAAATTTTATCCCCATTTCACAAATTAGGGAACTGAGACACATAGGATTAAATAATGTACCCAAGAACACAAAAGCAACAGTAGAGTCAGGGTTCTTAGCCAGCCCTCTGCAGCGTTAGACACTAGTGGACCCCAGAATCTCACTCTCCACAAAGATGCTGGAACACAGCCCACTGCTTTATAAAAATGTAAGCTGAGGGATCCTCCCCACTCCAAATCCTTCCATAAGTGGCCTACCACAGATATCCAATACTTCACCATTAGTGGCTGATAATAATACAGATAATGGCAAAACCAAAACCAAAACAAAACAAAACAACAACAACAACAAAAACAAACCAGAGAAGGAAAACGAAGAGCAAGCTATGAAAAGGCTGAACCTCTCAGGTGAGTCATTATCTTTTAAGGCATCTTCTCAGGCTCTCCACTGAATAACTTCCACTTGCTTTGTCTACCTTTAGCTACAAAGGAGGCTGGGCACTTTGCTGCCAGAATCAAAGTGGAAGAAGAAAGGGAGGATGGATATTGTGCAGGCAATGAACAGTCTGCCCTAGGTGCATGTAATTTCCACTCTAACATGCTGCTAAAGTATGAGAAACCTAGGATGGGCTTAAATAATCATTTTCAACTGGTGGGCATACCTCCTCCCCAACTGGGAATTGTGCTACCAGTGAAGGCGTGTTGCTTATGAAAATAAATTATAATCTTTAGGTGTCTTGGTGAGGGGGCAAAAGGTATCTGGTCAGATACATTGAGCTGATATTCAAGTAACCCTGATGTATGAAAAAGTAACTTAAAACTTAAATTCGTTGAACCGTCTTCAAATCCTTTGAATAGGTAGCCAAGGAGGTTTTGAGACTATGCCTAGGAAAACAATTGAGATTATAATTGTTTTTCTTTATAAGTGAAAATATTTAAGTAATTTCATTTATAGTAACTTTCTATTCTCAGGAGTAGGAAATTGGATGATTTATTCTTTAGCTTGAAAATCAGATGACCCAAGCTACTTATATAAATGTGTATATATGATGTGTGTGTGTGTGTGTGTGTGTGTGTGTGTGTGTGTATATACACTTTGGTACTAAACAGAATTAAACAGCCAAATCTACAAAATTATGGCAAAGTATTTTTTAAATGTATTAATGTTATGTTATGTGTCAGTGTGCTTTAAAAACAAAACAATGCTTTTGTTAGGATCATAGAAGCAATGAATGTCAGAGCTGGGAGGGTGCTTAGAGATCATCTTGATTACTTACTCTGAGTATCAGGCCTGTATTGTTCATAGCTCTCCTTCTCTGATATACTTTCACCTTGTAAGTGCTCGTTTGGAAGCATTTAAACAGCCTGCCTATGTTGAGGGCTTTCCCACATTACAAATCTTGCCTTCCAAAGGTAGAAATGAGAATAATTTTCTTTTTTCTAGATTTCTTGGCAACTAGAGCATAGGCATTTGATCCAGGTTTCTTTAATCAGACTCACTCACTTGGGACTTCTATTCAGAAGGGAGCAATGTGTGAGAACAGACATACTGTGGAATTCACTTTCTGGGATGCATGAGGAAGAAACAGACTGCCCCAGAGGCAGCAGAGACAATGGTCCATGGGAAGCACTGCACACATTATCCATGATGCTAGATTTAATGTCTGTGCCAAACAATTGTGACAGCAAAAAGATCTCTGCTGGGAGAGACAGCATAATTTGGGCATTTTTCTCAGGTGGATAGCCCCCAAGCCTGGGACTCTGCTCCGTCCTCTTGTAGAAATTCCATCTTTTAATAAATTCATTACCTGCCAAAAGTAGTTAAAAAGAGTTCTGTTATTTACAAATAAATATCACGGAGGATCTACCTTATTTCACAGATGGGAAAGCTGAGACTTGGACAGAATAAGGGAATTATGAATCATAACATCTGGTGATTTAATATGCAACAGAGTGAAATGGGCATGAACTAAGGGATCATAACCAACACGCTAGCCAACAAGTACCAGCAGGAGCAAGGAAATGTATGTGGAAATGAAGCCTAGCATTGCTAGTAAGGGAGAGTAGGACATAAAATTGGATAAAGGCAAGTTTATTCTCATAGGCATGCTCTTCTGGCAAAGATCCAAGGACATAGGAGTAGGAAAGTTCCAAGGAAATGATGAAAACACAGGCTAGGATGGCCCCTAGAAGCCTGGAGAAAGCAATGGATCAAACGAAGTGAAGTAGAAACACCAGAACTGTGATGGCAGATGGTGACAGAACAGAGATCAAGAGGCCCAAAGAGTAGCCACGCAAGGATGTACAGATTATGTAAGGCTGAAAACCCAGCAGCAGCTATGTTCTGTGGCAGGACATAGAAAGCATGGAGGATATTATGTTTTACAACACAATGGGGGAATACACTGGTGAGCAGAGGACCAGATTCATTGAGAAGCTCAGTGGTGATTGTCCTTTGTACACCAGGGCTAATAAGAAACACTATTACACACTGGATTTCCTAATAGCAGTGGGGATGATAGAATATTGACAATAAATCCAAGGGCCAGTGCTTAACTATTAGAATTGAAGCATAATTATCTTACTGTTTCTATAGTCATAGTGGAGCTCGGTGTCTGACCTGTAGAAAGCTATAGAAAGAGTTCAAAGAATGCAGCGTGCTTAGGAACAAGATAAATGGGAAGCCAACAAGGGCATTGCTTAAACCAGGGATCAGCAGTCTATATAGCCTCCAAGCCAAATCTAGCCCACCACCTGTTTTTGTAAAACTCACTAGCTAAGAATTGTTCTTATATTTTTTATTTGCTGAAAAATATCCTCAAACATATTTCATGACATGTGAACATTATATGATTCAAATTTAGTAACCATAAATAAAGTTTTATTGGAACACAGCCATGCTTATTCATTAATGTATTGTCTATGATTGATTTTATGCTACAATGAAATAGCTCAGTAGTTGTGACAGAGACCTTATTTCCCACAAAGTCTAAAATATTTTTATATGGTCCTTCACAAAGTAAGTTTATATGGCCCTTTACAGAGTAAGTAAGTAGTGTAAACCAACCCCTGGCTTACACCATGCAATCAAAAGACTGTCAAGGAGACTTAAACCCATTGAGACGTACTCTTCCAATGACAACTAAAGTATCCCTTGCCTAGTCTCCAGACACAAACCAGTTTTCAGAAAGAAATCCAGAGCCAAGTATTCAGGAAAAAGGACAGGGCAACACTACAGCCAGTGTATATAGTACTTCAAAAGGACCTCTCACCATTAAATCTAGTGAGCTGAGAAAAGAGGAATCCTCAGATATTTAAAACACGGTAGGAGACAGGGTCTGGGTTGGCACTGATACCTGGGGACCTGTTTTTAGAGTGGAGCATATAGAGAGGCCAGGTATAGGAAGGCCAGGTAATAAATGGAATATTGGCCCAGGCCTGGCTCTCAATGGATCCACTAGATCCATAGACCCAACCAGTGGACATTTTCCTAGTCCCTGGCTGCATAAGAGGCATACTTGGTAGTTGGGAGAACCCTCTCACTGGTTCCTTGGCCTGTGAGGTAGAGCTGCTACAGTGGGAAAAGCAAATGAAAGCTTCTGAAACTGGTTAAGACAGTAAATCAAAAATAATGCTGCACTCCACGGTGGAGGGAGGCATAGCAGAAACTAGTGCCAGCTTTAAAACTGAAGAATGCAGAAATGGTGCCCCCATCCTTTTCCCACTTAATTAACAAATGTAAGTTTGGCCTCTACAGAAACCACATGGATCCTAGAGAAAAACAGTAGATTACAAACTCAAACAAGTATTAACCCCCATTGCACATGCTGTGCCGAAAGTAATAACTTTATAGAGCAGACTAAGGCATGTACACATTAATCGGCTTGGGTATATGTTATGAAGTCAATGGCCTAGCAAATGAGTTTTTCCCCATTCCTATCAAGAAAATCAGCAGAGGGTCACACTCAGGTAGGATGGGTAACAGTATAAACTTAGACTTGCCTAGAACTATGTTAACTTTTCTGTCTGCTATTATAATAGGTTCCTGGGCCTGAACAATTTAGAAATTCTGCAGAATATTACAATGGTCCACTATATAGATGGCATCATATTAATTGGACCAAATAAGCAAGAAGAGCTAAGTAAAATGGAGAAATTGGTAAGGTACATACTAGGCAGAGGGTGGAAGATTAAATCCTACAAAGATTCAGGGTCCTACCACATCAGCAAAAGTTTTAGGGGCCCAGTAGACTGGGGTATTCCAGGATATCTTCTCCAAATTAAGGGACAAATTCTTTCATCTTGCATCTTCTACTACTGAGGAGGAAACAGAGGTTCTGGAGGCAGTATATTCTAAAACTGGTATGTCAGGTAGGGTACAGTCAAGAAAGTTTAATATAAAGAAGTATTAACTTGAGCTGATGAATATATTAATTAGCTTGCATGCATCAAAACATCAAGGTGGAGGATAGGCATGGTGGCTCACACGTATAATCCCAGAACTTTGGGTGGCTGAGGTGGGAAGACTGCTCGAGTCCATGAGTTCAAGACCAGCCTAAACAACATAGTGAGACCCTGTCTCTACAAAAAAAAAAAAAAAAAATTAAAAATTAGCCAGGCATGATGCCACATGCCTGTAATCCCAGGTACTTGAGAGCCTGAGACTGGAGGATTGCTTGAGCCCAGGAGGTTGAGGCTGCAGTGAGCTGTGATCACATCACCGCACTCCAGCTTGGGTGACAGAGCGAGACTCAAAAATAAACAAGAAAACCCATCAAGCTGTACACCTGAAATACATATAATTTTTATTTGTCAATTATGCCTCAATAAAGCTGAAAACAATTACTAACTAGTAACAGAGGATTGGGTACTAAGGGGTAAATTCATCTCTGAGATTTCTGGCTAAGACTGAAAACAGAAAACAGCCTCCTGGGTGTTAAAGAAACTCCTAGAAAGCTGCCAATAAGGGGTGCTGTTGAACCCACTGGGAAGCCAGCTGGAGTCTGTGGGATTGACCAGAAGCTTCCTGTGAGATTCAGCTAAAACTAAGTGAGCTCTGTGAGTGAGCTCCACAAGGTGTTCCCCACAGCTACTCAGCATCCCTGAAGGTAGAAGCAAAGAAGATTCACCAGAACCAGGAATGGAAGCTTCTTTCTCCTGAAGTGACCCTCCAGCGCCCTCTACTGCCAAAGTTTACTATCATGCTAGCTGGCAAAGGAGACAAGCTCACAACATTCAACTCTAGTATCACCAGTAGGGCAATGATGATTTGGAGATGAGAGGCAATAACTTGGTATCAGACACAGTCCACCCCTTTGAATATTCAGCTGCTCTATGCATTCTCCTATACACATTTGAATGTCCATACAATGAAACACATATACTTTCACCTCACACAATATAGCTATCCTTTATACAATTAAAGAAGTTCTCATGCTTTTCCCCTAAATAAGGAGACACATAGTCTCAAAGCTTTCGTATGCATATCTGACTTTACTACTTAGTCCTCAAATTTAGACAACTGCCAAATATTCTGTTGCCTAAAGACTAAACTGTAAGTTTACCTCAAAACTTGAAGGTATATATAAGAGTAATGGGAAAAAGGAGGGAGAAGAAGTGTTTAGCATATTCAAATAAACCCATAAACAAAACAAGCAAAGATAAAATACCAGAATAGTTCTTGTTTCTGCAAAGTGGTCATAAGGCTGGAGCTGGTATCTGTGACTTTCTTCTTCTACTACCTATTCACTATTTCCCTGGCCCAAAACCAGAACCTCAGATGGTCAGTGTTTTTATTTGTTTTGTTTTGTTTTGTTTTGTTTTTTAACCTGGTGGAGTGAACAAACCCTAACTGTGAAGGGTTTGAGTCCTGATAATCCTGCCCTTCTTTGGTTGCTCTTGTTTTTCATTAGCTTTACTACTGGGCAGGGAATCATTAAGAAGCATGCCCCCAGAAAATACATGGGCTTTTTGGACCCTATTGCCTAGCAGCCTAAATTCTCCTTGGTATCAGGATCAATCACTTCAGCCAGCAGAGTAAGCCCTTTTCTGCCATTGTTACAATTCTATAAGGAGCCCCAGAAGCCAGGTGGCAGTCTCACTTAACTAAATGGGACTATTGCTGTGTTCTCCTAGAGGAAGCATTCTCCTCTTGGGTACTAGGACCTCTAAACAAGTAGAGTACAAAGATGCCAAGATGGGAAGCAAAATACTGCAAGTGAGTTACTGAGTATCATAACAAGAGGAGCCACGTCCACTTCTACCTCTGTATTCAAGAACCCATGTATTCTGGCTATGGGTAAGAGCACCAAACAGTGGAATCCGATCCAAAGCATATACTACATCCTGTAAGACAGAATCCTATCTTTCCAGGGCATTATCTCCTAACTGGTGCTGTAACTATGCTTTCAGTGAGTCATTTCACTTTCCATTTAGGCCAGCCACTTCCAGGTGATGGAGTATGTGGTGACACTAGTTAATTTCCATGGGCATACCCTCAGGTAATCACTTCCTTTGCTATAAAATGAACTTCTTGATAAGAAGAAATGCTGTGTAGAACGTCATGATGATGGATAATACATTCTGTATGTCTATGGATGGTGGTCATGGTAGAAGCATTATGGACACAGAAGGCAAATCCATACCTGAGATATATGTATATCCTAGTGAGGACAAATAACTGCCTTCTCCATAATAATCAACCTGCCACCTGGTATCTAGCTGATCCCTCCAGAGAATGGTATCCTATCAGGGGCTCGACACTGATATCTACTTTTGCCTAATTGGGCACTTAGCAGTAGTGCTATCCAGGTCAGTCTTGGTAAGAGAACCTCTATGCTGCTGAGCCCATGTGTAGCTTTCATCCTTGCTGCTCTGATCATGAGCCCATTCAGCAATCACTTGAGTGGCTAGAGAAAGAGGCTAACTGACATCCAAAGAGTATGTAATTTTGTTCACTTTGTTATTCTCTGTGATGGATGTACTTTGTACGACATTCAAATGAGGCACAAATATTTTCAAAGCCTCCATCCATCTGAGAAGTTTGTCCACATACTTCTTCCCCACACTATCTTGTTACCAATCTCCTAATTCTGTTCCTTTCGAAACTTGACCATCCAACCACTGTTCATAGTTGCCTATAGATCAGTGCTGATCTCTGTTTTTCATCCATCTCTCACTTCAGACAAAGTATAAAACCAAATATTCCACTTGAAGTTTCACCCAATGGAGGATTCCTTAAACACCATCTTTCAGGGTCACCCTTAGTGGGACTACAGTGTTATAAGTGTCCACTTTCAGGTGGTACCAGCATATCATGAGACCTACTTGCAACTAGACTTGAGTTTTTTCTTCCTTAGTCACATGATCATAACAAAATCTATAGAAGACCATGGATATAGATTATTAGAGAGGAAACAATGCAACAGGAATTATTGTTGACGGATCAAGAGCCGTTTGTCATGACTTACTTGTACATTCTGCACCTGCCTGAGCTCTTTCTTATATACCATTCTACCTGATGATGGTTGCACACCTAACCTTATGGCTGAGTCAGACACTCAGTTCATAATGAGAAGGTCAAGCCACATGGTCATCTGATGTCCCTTAATTAGGCATTTGGTCCCTACAAACGCCCAGCAACAAACCAGAAGCTGTTTCTCAAAAAGACAATAGTTATTGACAAAAAATGGCATAGATTTACTCCAAAATACCCAAGGTCTATGTTATGATCTATTGGTTCTTGTCAGAGCCTCCATACTGCATTCCTAGTGGCCAAAGGGACTTCAAGTTCATTTAATCTGCAGGATCAAAAGACCCAAATGATAGAACAGCTTGCAATGCACCCTGGACTTGCTACAGAGCCCTTTTTTGGCTCTGGCCCCCAGTTGAAATGGGCAACCTTACAAGGTGACTTTGTAGGTAGGTTAAAGTAGCCCTCTCGTGTACGGTATATATTGACTCCCAAGTCCAGAAAGGACTACCAAGAATTGCGCCCTTTTTCATGGTGGGTGGCATAAGGTGTAGCAACTTGTATTTCATCTTTGAGGGGGATATCCATACACGCTTCAGATGAGTGAACCCCCCGAAACTTCGCTGAGGTGGTTGGTCCCTGAAATTACATGCACTTTATTGCCCACCCTCTAGTTCATATACATTTTACCAAGGCATCAAAATGCATGCTACTTCATGCTCATCAGATCCAAATAGTATAATGTCATCAATGTAGTAGACCAGTGTGATGTTTTGTAGAAGGTCAAGATGAAGATTACTGCAGACTGTATTATGATGGAGAGCAGAAGAATTGATGTAGACCTAAGATGTAAAGATGTACTGTTGGCTCTGCCAGAAACATACTGCTTCTGGTAGTTCTTGAAAATTAGTATGGAAAAAACATCATTACCCAGGTCAATAGCTGCATACAAACTGCCAAGGGTCATGTCGATTTGCTCTAGTAAAAACACTGTATCTTGGATAGCAGCTGCAATTGCAGTCAATACCCAGTTAAATTATAATAGTCCACAGTTTTTCTCCAAGATCTTCTCAACTTCTACACAGGCCAAACAGGTGGGTTAAATGGAAATATAATAGGTTTCATATCCCTGAACCTTCCAAATCTTTGATAGTGTCACTATTTTCTGCAGTTTTTCCAGAGCTGTGGGTATTGCTTCTGGTTAACTATCTTGGTGGTGAGGAAAAGTTCCAGGACTTCTACTTTGCCCTTTCTACCATAATAGCTCCCAACTGATGTATCAAAGAGACATGTGGATATTCCACCTATTCTTCCCAGTATATCTTTTTATATTATATATTCAGGAATTGGAGCAAACAACTATGGAATGAGCCTGGGGATAGACTATACCGATTATGATTAAGATTTGCACTAAGATTCCATTTATTATATGGTTTCCATAAGCCCCTCACTTTGTGTCCTCAGGAATTAGCATCAATTCAAAGCCAGTATCTAGTAATCTCTTACAGGCTTATGCATTTCATTTTCCTCCAATGCACAGTCACTGTAGTATGGCCACAGGTCCCTTGCAGAAGGCAAGGGAGAAGATTTATAGCATATACTTGTGACAGTGTTACAAGGTCCTTCCTCTAGGGGACTCAGACTTCCCTTCAGTCAAGGAACCATGGATCTGTGAATTGGCATATGTCTGTAAATGAGGCTGTAACTCACCACTGTGGTGACACAAATTAGATTTTCTGTTTCCAGAGCTAGCAGGTTTTTTTGGTTATATAGGTCAAGCAATATTCCAGTAGATTTTCCATAAATTTTGTTACTAGGGAAAACACAATCAATTAGCCACTGCCAAAGGTCCCTCCAGGCCAAGGCATTCTGATTACCAGTATGTTTCTGCTGCATTTCATGGTAGCAAGGTGTACTCACCTTGCTTTTAGAAGTTAAATGCTTTCATTTGGCCTCTTCTTCTCCATAACAACATCATCCCTATTGAAATCAAGGAGTACATTGGATGTCCCACATGTCAGCTGAGAACCACAGGAAGCAACGAAACCACCCCAGAACTAGAAAGAAAAACCCCTCCCAGATCCATCGACTGACAAAGCTTCCCTATCGCAAGCTGTCAAAAGAAAAACATTTATAAGATACAGGTCCAGTATCACAAACGGGTGATAAAGAGTAGATTTGGAGCTGTGAGGCAATAAAGTGATCACTGTCACATTCATGAATGTTTCTTTGAACCATTTATCAAATAACATGGAAAGCTGCCTCCTCTAAGTGGGGCAGAGCTGGAAAGGGCTCTATAGCAGGTTCCGAATATGGTGCAAATAACTCTGATGTATGGGCTATATAGCAGTGTTAGGATTTTAAAGATATTTGGATGGAAAAAAATGGTACTGTATAGAGTTCTGGTAAACCTGAAAGAACAATCACATTATTGATACTAGTGTTGTGAAACAAGGCTATTCCATTTACAGCAGAAAACTCTATACCATTAGAAAAGCTTCTCTTGACATACTACTGGACCCTGGGACATCAAGTGACTAGGTGGACAGAATGACTCATCATGAGCTAAGTTCTTTCAGACTCATCAAGTAATAAGTTTGGGAAGGTCCTGAAACAATCTAGCATAGGATGGAAGTAATATACATGGGATCAAGCATGAACAGGGCCAGAGGGCATAAGCAGGCAGCACAAGCTGGTAACTCAGATTCCCATGACTCTGCATGTGTTGACTGGTGCTTCTCCCTCCACTCTCATGTAAGCCACATTGCAGGGAGGTCCCTGTGATCAGCTAGCAGAGGAGAAAAAAGGCCAAGCTTGGTTCATAGGCTGAACAGCTTAATATGTGGATATATGCTAATAATGGACTGCAGCTGCACTATAGCTCCACTCCAGAAATGTCCCAGAAAGGCAGTGGTGAGAGGAAATAGCCTCAATGGGTGGAGCTTTAGGTGATGCAGATAGTCATTCGCCCTGTGTGAGATGAAAGGGACCTAGAAACAGTGAGACTGGAGGCCGGGAATAAGGAGGTCTGAGCAAGAGGTATGTGGATGAACTATGTGGAACAGGAACAAATAGGATCTTAGATTCACATGACTTTTTTGTTTTGTTTTGTTTCTGTGTTTGTTTGTTTGTCTGTTTGTCTGAGACAGGGTCTCACTTTGTTGCCCAGGCTAGAATGCAGTGGACTGATCTTAGTTCACTGCAACCTCTGTCTTTTGGGCTCAAGCAATGCTCCCACTTTACCTTCCCAAATAGCTGGGACCACAGGCATGTGCCATCATGCCCACAAAATTTTTGTATTTTTTTGTAGAGATGGAGTTTCACCATATTGCCCAGGCTGGTCTCTTACTCCTGGGCTCAAGTGATCCATCCACATCGGCCTCCCAAAGTTCAGGAATTACAGTTACGACCTGCTATGCCTGCTTGATTTATAGGTTAATGACCACCAGAGAACATCAACAACAGAAGAGGTATTATTAACCAAATAGACAGGATGAGTTGGTAAACTGACATAATCTAATACACTACCATTGGCCACCCCAATGCTGGCACAATGTAACCACAAATGGAAGAGCCATGGTGACCTAGATGAAGGATAGGCATGAGCCCAGTAGTAAGAGTAGCCACTGAGGAAGACTTATCCAGCTACTGCCAATGCTAACTATACAAACTCTCAGTGAAAGAGACCATAGTGAGCCCCCCAGTCCAGCCATCATTCAAAAAAAAAATCAGCCAACTGTTAGGTGGAAAGTTGGTTAAATTGGTTTTCTTCTACCTGAAAGGAGCAATAATTTGTCTTAATGCAAATTGAAACTGTTGGTATGTATTTGCCTTATCTTCCTATAAGGCCTCAACCACCACCACTCTATGAGGACTCACAGAGTATCTGGCCTACCAGCAGGGGATCCCATATAACACTGCTTCAGACCAAGAAAATAAAGCACTGGACAAATGACCATGGTCCTATCACATACCACACTCTTAGAAGCTAATGGCCTTATATAGTGATAGAATGGCTCTTTAAAGGTATGCTTGAGGGATCACCTTGGAGATAATATACTGTGAAGACGGGAAATACACCCTGGCTTAGCCCATTTATGCTGCTATAATAGAACACGAGACTGGAAAATATATAAACAACAGAAATTTATTTTCCACAGTTCTAGAAGCTGGGAAGTCCAAGATCAAGGTACCAGCATTGGTTTCTGGTGAGGGCTGTTCTCTGCTTCTAAGATGGTGCCTTATTGCTGTATCCTCACACAGCAGAGGACAGAGGTGCAAGAGAGTGTTTTCTTCAACCTCAAGCCCTTTAATAAGGCTGAGGATTCCATTAATGGGGATGGAGTCCTCATGACATAATCACCTCCCAATGGCCATACCTCTTAATAGTGTTGCATTAGGGATTAAGTTTCAATATGAATTTTGGAGGGGACACCATCATCCAAACCATACCATACCTTAAATTAATGATCATCCAATGGGCCCCTCCTTGAATACATGGATCCAGGAACAAAGAAATGGAATAGGGCTGGTTCTGCTTACCATCACTATCAGAGACCAACGTGGAGAATTTGTGCTTGCCATTTTCAAAACTCTACACTCTGCAGATCTAGAAGTCCTGGTTCCAAGGGAGCAATGCTTCTACCAAAATATATAGCAAGAGTTCTACTAACCTTTAAGTTTTGACTGCTGCACTGTCACTTTAGGCCTCTTATGCCAACAAAGCAATATGCAAGGAAAAATATCACTATTTTAGAAGTTTTAAATATAGCAGGACACATATTTGACATCCAGATGATCCCCTCTAGAATCTCTTGGTACTCCCTTGCCAGTTTTGAAGGCAAATGGACAAATAAACCTGCCATGGCTTAAAATGGTGACCACAGGCTCAGACTAACCAGAAAAGAGGGTCTGAGTCATCTCACTGGGTAGCCACCTAAAGCAAAAAGGGTACTATCTGAGAATGAAAGGAGGGAGGGAAGAAATGAGTAACTCTATGGCAATATCAGGGGCTTTGGCCTACTCTCCTAATGTAGATCTGGTAAGTTTATCCAGGAAAAAGACTAATGAATTCTGGAAAAAATTGGTGCAAGATTTGATGAACTTACACGTAGCTAGGAGGTCTCAATAGTGCATGTAATTAACTGTAGCATGTAATTAACTGAGTAGTAATTAACTGTAGTGGATGCTAAGGTGTACCACCAAGATGCATTATTCAGTATCAAGAGCTCCATTCCATCAGCATCCAAGACTGTTGTCTACTGACGATTCTGAGCTGTGTCCCTTCCGAGGGATTTTCCTCAGCCAAAGGGAATTTACTAGCTCAGATCTATGACCTGCTCCTTGGGACAGCTTGGTAGATGCAGGATCCTGGGATCAGTTACCCTTTCCTCTGTTTGGAACACCTCCGACAGATCATCCCAGCTGTGTCATCCCTCTCTTATGTAAGTTACATTTAATAATATAAAATAAATTAAATATAAAAAGCAAAAGTAAGAAAAGTGTATACATCAGTGAAATAAGAAAGAAACTTAGGTATTCATATTAATAATAGACAAATTAAACTTTAGGCCAAAAGTATTACTGAAGATAAACAGGGCCACTACTTTTTGATAAGTGTTTCTTACTGGAAAGACATAACAATTCTAAACTGATGTAAACTTAATTAACAACTTCAAGTTACATCAGGCAAAAATAGGTAGATCAAGCATTAAAAAAATAGGTCGTGGGAGGTGTAAAGAAAACAATTAAAAAGCAATTCTCAATTAATTAGAGAGAATTGGTATGCTGCTGAAATATTATCTGACCACATGTAACTAAATTAGAATTTCTAATATACCAAAAAACGAAAACATATAAAACTTACAGACATTTGAAAATGCAAAATCACATTAAAATAATTAATGACATATAAGAAATCATAATAGAAAATATTAAAAACTGAATGTCAATACATATCAAAATTTATGGGATGTGGTGAGAACAACATTTACAGAAGAACATATAACTAGGCTTAAATACATATTTTAGAATTTACATATTTACAAAATAAAAACTAAAAGTAAATGAAACAGGCATGCGGTTTAATTAAGAAACTATGACTAAGTTGGGATGTCCCCAGGAATTCAAGGTTAACTAACATTAGAACTTTAATTAATGTGGTTGATTACATTAACCAATTAAAAGAGAAAGATCATGTGACCCATCTTAATAGATGCAGAAAAAAAAAGATTAGATAAAATTCAACATCCTCTCGTATTAAACACTCTTACATACAGGAATAGAAGGAACCTCCATAGCCTGATAACAAATATCGAAAAACAAACCAGCAAGAAACCTCACAACAAAGATTTTAGATAATAATAAAGGGTGAAAGTATTCCACTGGATAATTAGTAAAAACCAGAAATTTATTTCTCACAGTTCTAGAAGCGGGAAAGTCCAAATCTGCTGGCAGACTTGGTGTCTGCTGAGAGCCTGGCCTTTGCTTCCAAGATAACGCCTTGAACACTGCATCCTCCTAAGGGGATGACAATGGCTGTGTCCCTACAAGGTGAAAGAGACAGAAGGGCAAAAGAGGGCGTAAGCTAGTTTTCTCCAGGCCTTTTACAAGGCACTAATCCATTCATGAGGGAGGAGCTCTCATGTCTTAATCATTTCCATAAAGACTTCACCTCTTAATACCACCACAATGTAGATTAAGTTTCAACATGAATTTTGGAAGGTGAAGCATTCAAACAATAGCAGTGAAAGGAAAAATCCTGGAAGGTTTACAAAGGTACAAAGATTGAAAAGGAAAACAAAACAGTTGTTCCTTGGAGATAATATTACTGTCTACAGAGAACACCCCAAATAATCTACAGATAAATTATTTTAATTAGCTAAGGAATAACGAATTTCATCCAAATCCTGTAATAGCAGGTTAACCCCTTTTCAGTTAACTAGCTAAAAAAGACAGCCTGAATACTGAGAATTCCACTTTGATAATTCATGCAAAGATGTTTACACGGTTTTGTTGGTTTGAGAAAGCATCTGTGTCCTTACCCTGAAGGCAAGTTGTGCCAGGGTAGAAAGTGGCAGTTTCAGAGCCCTGACACTATAACTCTTATTCAATAAAATCTAATTCCATCTTTCACTGGCCATTTTCTCGGCATAGAGCCATGAGTGGGGCCAAGGTGGGACCAAGGGCACCAAGGCTTTTGTAGGTGGGATAGAACCTGGTATATTTGAACTCAGAAATTTGTTCTTTCCCTCTTTTGTGCCTGTGGAGCTCTTTGCTGCATGGTCTTTGTAGAGCAGAATTCAGGGGGAAATGATTCTTTTGGAATAGCTATGATTTTAGGATTATATAGGAGCCATGGAGGTCATAGGAAAATAAAACTGTTAAAATGATGTCAAGGCTCTGATTTAACCCCACTAAACCCAGAGATTTCCGAGTGCTTAAGAAGCTTTACGTGCAAGGGACTATCCATTTAACTTGGTGTAAATTCTCACGCAGAGACAGGCTACAGATTTTGCAGGTATCTGTGATTTATCATTATCTTTCTCCCAGGGGTAAAAACAGGCTATCAGCAGCATAGGAACACAAACTGAAAGGAGGGAAAATATATAATTGAGGCTTTTTGTTGTTTTACAGGTGAGGAAACTGACCACAAGCAGACAACCTAAGTGACTGAAAGAGATGAATTCTGTGGCAAACTGGAGAGCATACGCCTTATCCAAAGGGAGCATTATTTATCATCTATCGCTGACTGTTGCAATTAGAAATGTGGACCCAGTGAGGCCACATCTGATTAGAAGCCAGAAATCTATACTTTTATGTGAAATCCCTTGATTTTTAAATGTGACCTTAATTTTTTAATTTTTAATTTTTTTATTTTTACAAACACTACACAGGTTATTCCAAAGACATCTGTCATCTCTTTGTCAGACTTGGTGTGTAAGCTGCCATTTTATAGCTTCAGGAGTAAAATGATTGGCCCAGTTAGAGACAGGACTAGAAAAATAATCCAGTCTCCAAGACTCCAAGCCAGGGTTCTTTTCAGTTCGGATTGCCTCTCTAGAACATACCAGATTTTAAATTGATTATTATTTCTTTTAATATACTTTTGTTTTTGTTTTTGATTTTTTTGAGACGGAGTCTCGCTCCGTCGCCCAGGCTGGAGTGCAGTGGCGCGATCTCAGCTCACTGCAAGCTCCGCCCCCCGGGTTCACGCCATTCTCCTGCCTCAGCCTCCAGAGTAGCTGAGACTACAGGTGCCCGCCACCGCCCCCGGCTAATTTTTTTTTGTATTTTAGTAGAGAAGGGGTTTCACCGTGTTAACCAGGATGCTCTTGATCTCCTGACCTCGTGATCTGCCCGTCTCGGCGTCCCAAAGTGCTGGGATTACAGGCGTGAGCCACCGCGCCCGGCCTTAATACACTTTTAAAGTAAGACATGTATTTCTCAAGCACATACATTAAGATGGAAAATCTATAGCTGGGCAGGAAAGGGAAAAGCGTTGAGGAAAAGAAAGGAAATGATACTGCCTTGAATTGCTATATTAACACAGAAGTATCTGATTTAATTTTCCATGTATTTAGAAATACAGAGCTTGTATTTCCAGAGAATGTTTTATATTTACAGCTTGTCTGCCTTGTTATACAGCTGCAATATAATTGTTTTCCTGCTGAGAATTATGGCAGTGAAGTTACTCTGGGTCCTATTACAGCTAATTATAGGCTTGCTCTGGAATTTAAGAGCTCCCCTGCAAAGGTCCCTCCTCTCCAGCTATACACAATGGACCTGGAGAGCATTCTGATTCCACTCATGATTGTTGTTCTCAGGTTCCTGCTAGAAATGTGACGCTTGGGTGTTTAGGGTTATAAATGACCAGAAATGAGCCCAAGCTGATTGGAAAAATTCTGACTTCCAATTATGTGAAAATGGAACCCTATTGTATAAATATACATATATTATACATATATGTATATATAATTTTATATATGTATATGTGTGGTTTTTAAGTGAGTTTGTGTGTGTGTGCGTGTGTGCGTGTGTATTCTTTTTTAAAATTAGTTCCAGAACTGATATACAGATTCTCCCTGGTCTGAGCTCTGGAAAAAAGTGTGAGCTGGGAACACAGCCTCTGTAGGCTCATCACAGTCTGAGCATCTAGATAGATGTATGTAAGTTCAGCACAAAAAATATAAAAATATCTAAGTGATAAGCTTCCTTTGGGCTCAGAATCAAAAGATTAGGGCTTTTTCCAATAATGTCACTTACTACCCCTGGGATATTAAATCATCCCACTTATTTAAGCTTCATTTTTCTCATCTGTAAAATGGAGACACTACTGTCTGCCGCTGTGTTCATTCCAAAGTTGTGGTGAGGATCAAATTAGAGAGATCTAATTAGATCAAGGGAGCTTGCCTCTTTTGGCTACCACTCTCGCAGGAACTAGGAGGGTACACGGCAGTTTGAAGATTAAGGATGAGAAATTAGACATTTACCAGCCTTGGGCAGCCCTTATCTGTAAAATAAGCATGACAACTGTTTCTATTTGCTGGAGTTGTTGTAGGGGTTAAATGAGATGTTACATGGAAAGTGCTTGGCTCAGTGTCTTCCTCACAGAAGGACCTCATGCTTTTGTCTTCTGCATTCATATTTTATTGAATTACTGAGTCTTTTTTTAAAAAAAATGTATTACCAAGGAATTATTTGCATATACAGGATATTGAGTAAGATAAGCACTTTTATTTTTGTAATTGTGATCATTGATTTTTACCAAAAACTGAAAGATTTTTGTTCAAAGAAGTCAAACAGTGCACAAAAAATTTCATGGGTTTTAGAAACAAAGGGAAGAAGCTAAATTCAGAACTTTTGATCTTGAAAGTGTCTGTTTTACTGTCTTTCCCAGGGCACATCAGAAGAAGGAATGAAGGGGATAAGGGAAGTTGGGAAATTTTACTTCGAAAAATTCCTTACGGCAGAGGGGGATATTTCTGTCCTCATTTTTCTAATCTATTAAATTTAAAATTTATTTTTAATTTTTATCAAGGTAGTATTCTGTCATTTAGAAAATAAAGAAAAATTCATGGGTAATACATGGAAAAAAGTCGTCCCCTGCTCCACCCTGGCCCTCCCCCAGTTCTGACTCCCTGCAGGTAGCCACTTTCAAATCATCGAAGTTTATTCTGTTATTTACCCTCCATATTTCTAAATAACATGCTTATACTGCCATTCCTTGGTTTATTTCCCATTTCTTATATTATTTATTGATTTCCACCAAGGGAAGATGATGATTTAGCTGTTTTATCCCCTCTTTCTTCCCACACCAATTTTCCCCTCCCCTCATCCTTCCAATAATATATAATACTTCTTAGACTAATAAATAATAGTGTTCACATCATTATTACTCTGGTTACTTCTTAACAGATGCACCACACCATGTTTAATGGTTATAATTCCTTTCTAATACAAAATGTGTATGGTTTTTTTTATTGTTGTTGTTTTGTTTTTGTTTTTGTCTTTGTTTTGAGATGGAGTCTTGCTCTGTCGCCTAGGTTGGAGGGCACTGGCATGTTCTTGGCTCACTGCAACCTCAAATATTTGTATTTTTTTGTAGAGACAGGATTTCATCACATTGGCCAGGCTGGTCTTAAACTCCTGATCTTAAGTGATCTGCCCACCTTGGCCTCCCAAAGTGCTGGGATTACAGGCCTGAGCCACTGTGCCCAGCCAAATAACTGCCTTTGATGTGTTTGTTGAGCTTCCCATGTTTGTATTTCCAACACTGCCCCAAATTTTGGATCCTCAATAGGGTCCAACACACCAGGAAATTTATTGAGTTCATTTTTTTTCCTCCTGGAGGAATCCCTCCTGAAAGTCTCCACCCACAGCTAGCCACATAAGTATTACCCTGAAACTTTACTTCTGGGAATTCCTCACTCCTGTGTTGGACTCCCCTGCTTCACTTCCTGTCTTTTTAAAAACTTACTCTCTCATTTGAGGGCACACACTCCAATAGCTTCTTGACAAAGGAGGCTTTGTAGATAAATTTTTGAGAACTTGCTTTACTAAAAGTATTGTTTGTTACACCTTCTCTATTAGGCTCATTGGATATACGATTCTAGGTTGTCAACCATTTTTGCACAGAATTATAAAAGTATTATCCTATTACCTAGCTTCCAGTTGTGTCAGTGAGCAGTCATGTTCTCAAATGATTCTCAACTTCTCTCTGAAAGTTGTGAGAATCTTCTCTTTATCCCAGGTGATCTGAATCCTTTATGAGTGCACTCAGGGACCCTCTAATCTGAAATGTGATGTATGTTTCATTTCAGGGAAATCATCCTATATTTCTTTTCTAATGTACTCCCATCAATTTATTTGCTCTCCCAATCTGAGTTAATTGAGTCAAATGCTAGTCCTCTTACATAAGTTTTCCAATTTATAAATCTTTTCTCATATTTTTAATTTTTTTTTTTTTTTTTTTTTTTTTTGAGACGGAGTCTTGCTCTGTCACCAGGCTGGAGTGTAGTGCTGTGATCTCAACTCACTGCAACCTCCACCTCCTGGATTCAAGCAATTCTCCTGCCTCAGTCTCCTGAGTAGCTGAGACTACAGGCATGCACCACCACGCCCAGTGAATTTTTATATTTTTAGTAGAGATGGGGTTTCACCATGTTGGCCAGGATGGTCTGGATCTCTTGACCTCGTGATCTGCCCACCTCAGCCTTCCAAAATGTAAATATTTTTTATTCTGTTTTATAGCAAATCTCATAGCTTTATCTTCAAACTCTTCAACTAAAATAATTTCCCTTATATGTTTAATTTCCAAAAGCTTTCTTCTTCTTTCATGTTTTAAAAATTCTTTCATTTTTGTTTCATGGATGTAATTCCTTCTCTTATCTAAGAATTTAGTTACGATTGCTTTCATTTAAACTCCCCTTTTTAAAACCATCAGATCTCATGTTTTGATCTCTGACATGTGTCTGTTTTCTCTTATATTCTTTATGGTTTCTCTTACATTCTTATGATTTTATGTCTGGTTAACTTTGGTTGTTCAGTCATCCTTAAGAGATAGGCATTAAAATGCCAATAAGAAACTTAGTGCGACACTAGAGTGTTATAGATTGAACAAGCAAGGACCTCAAATTTCCCTGGGAGAACTCTTGAAATCAGCACCACTCTATGGTAATCATGAACAAGTTCTCCTCTAGTGTTCTGCCTGGATTATAGAAGCCTGGTGAGAGCATTCTGAGAACCTAATGGTCAGAGAGTGGCAGAAAGTCTCAAGACCTCAAGAGTGCAGCCATCCTGTTTTGTCTTAGCTGTGCCTGACCTCCTAGGGGTAGAAAGCTCTCTGCTTTAATTTCTCCAGAAGTTAAACCTCTTTCTTTACCAGTTGGGATAAGTGAAGATATTAAAAACTATTATTGTTATTCTTCTTTCAGACTTTCCATCAATCCCTGATTTTAGTTTCATTCTGAATCATCAGCTTGAGAGAGACATGGTACTTCAAATTCCATAGATTTTCCAGAGTTCTTCAGCTTGAATCACATGCTTCCCACCTGAAACTTCAAGGCAGAGAGGTTATAGCTTTCTTCACTGTAAATTAGGTACTACTCATTTATCTACCTCTGTCTTCCAAACTATGATTGATACTGGTCTAAGTCTCCTCTACCATCTGGTTGTTCACAGGGATTTAAATCTTGTTAATATAGTGTATCAGTTCAGGTCCTCTGAGAAGCAGAAAACAAGATGAAATTAGTCATGCAAGAGATTGGAGGAAACATCTATGAAAGACAAGGGAGAAAAAGACTGGGCAGGGAGAACCTTTAGGTTGTAATGGAGTTCCAACACCTGTGGAAGGAGAGATGGAGGGAAGGAGTACTGGGTAAAGAGCATCTGACTACAGCGTAATTCTGACAAAGCCTTGGAGAGGAAAATGGGGAGTCCCTACACAAAGAAAGCCCATAAGAGAAGTCCTGCATTGGGCATAAGTGGCCTGGCTCTAGTTCCCTGCTATACTCAGTCATTGCCTGGAACACCCCAGTGAGAACATTGTCTCAGTGTGAATGACAAAATGGTTCTGAAGGTACAACATCTGGTGCCTCTCAGCCAATCACACTCCCCACACCAGGTCTACTTGAAGGGAGATCTGAGTGGCCCACCTTCATTTTCACAATATTCAGTCATTCATCTTTCTAAAAAGCTACTGAAGTAGCTTTTTAGTAAGCACATATTACTCAGTTGAAATCACAAGATGGCTTCTGGAACAATGTAATTACCACATTCCAACTAACCTTACCTGCCCTCCAACAAGCTCCCCATAATTACATGCAAAGCTTCCAAGAAAGGGTTTACCACTTAAAATGAGAAAACAAGTTTTTAAATCAGAAAAGTAACTGAGATGTCAGCAAGATGTCTGACTAAAGGTACCTAGCACTTGTCCCCCTCAAAACAAAGGACTTAGGCAACAAATAAAAAACTAAATTCAACTGAGTGTTAAGAGAGTGGTAGAATAAAGCAAGAAAGTGTCAAGATTCCTGGATTCCTGTGGTTGTGGTAAGCCTAGACTGGCAGCATACAGAGAGGAATGAGGCCTGGCCTATACTGCCCCATCTCCCCCAATATGATCAGCCCAGAGTCAGGATGGACATACTCTTTTGGGAAAAAAATAAGTAGAAAACCCCCACCAGTCCCCAGTGCCACTGCAGATACCTGCAGTCCTTCCTACGATAATCCCGTAGTGCTCATGAGCCCTGAGCCCTGTTTGGGGAGTTGCCTAAATGTATGCACTGCTTTGAATTGTATAGCTATAGCACAGTGCTATCTTGAAATTAGATACACTGCTGGGGTGTACCCTGCTGTGGGAGCCAGTAGTCACTGTGCCTCTTCAGCTCTTGGACTCTGCCATTATTCCACCAAGCCCAGATGAATGGCTGCAATGCTACAACACCAGCCATGCAGAACCTTGGCCCAGGAACGACTGTAACTCCAGTCCTGCACAGCAGGAAGACCAATGTCAGGCTGGGTGAACCACCATGCACCCATGCTCCTAGCCAGAAAGACAGCATGGGGGACCCATCCCTGATCTGGTCAAGCAGCAATGGCCTATGCCTCAGGCTGAAGTAACAACCTGGTGGCCCCAATCAGCCAGTCCCTAAGCCAGCTGAACTACTGTGTGTATGTATGCTCCCCTAGCTGGAGAAAACACCCAGTAAGCCCACTCCTACTAAAGCTGCACCACTGCTGCCACGGACTTCTGCAGCCTGAAACTCCAAGGCATTTTTATTAAGCCACTTTCACACTGCCAATAAAGACATACCAGTGACTGGGCAATTTACAAGAAAGAGGTTTATTGGACTCGGTTCCACATGGCTGGGGAAGTCTCACAATCATGGCAGAGGGTAAAAGGCATGTCTCACATGGCAGCAGACAAGAGAAGAGAGTTTGTGTAGGAAAACTCCCCTTTTTAAAACCATCAGATCTCATGAGACTCATTCACTATCACCAGAACAGTGCAGGAAAGGCTGCCCCCATAATTCAATCACCTCCCACCCACTGGGTTCCTCCCACAACACATGGGAATTATGGGAGTTACAATTCAAGATGAGATTTGGGTGGGGACACAGCCAAGCCATATCAGCATTCATAAACATTTCTAACAGGAATTACAAGTAAAGAAACTGCAAGAATAATACACTATTGCATCGATCTGGAAGCAAAGCCACAAATCTGATACAACTAACATCTTAGGACCCAAATGTAGAAATATCTTTCCCTATGAAACCTACCTTATAAAACTGGAAAAGGCAACTTTCACCACATGTGCAGATATCAACATAGAGACAAAATAAACACGAAAAAGGAAGTAAACATGGCACCGCCGAAGGAATACAATCAGTTTCCCATAATAGACCCAAAAGAAAAGAGTATATATAAAATACCAAAAATCAAAATAGTGACTTTAAGGAAACTCAGTGAGATAAAAGAGAATACAGATAAATAATACGATAATATCAAAAAAACAATTAGCAATCTGAATGAAAAATTCAACAGAGATAGATATTGTAAAAATGAACCAAATCAAAATATTAGAGCTGAACAATTCAATGAATTAAATAAAAAATACAATCAAGAGGCTAGGTGTGGTGGCTCACACCTATAATCCTAGCACTTTGGGAGGCCAAGGTGAGCAGATCACCTGAGGTCAGGAGTTTGAGACCAGCCCAGGCAAAATTCAAAGGGCTAAAACAAGGTGCACTGTAGTGGCTGATTCCTGTAATCCTAGTATTTTGGGTGGCTGAGGCAGGCACATCACTTGAGCTCAGGCATTTGAGATTAGCCTGGGCAGGATGGTGAAACCCTGTCTCTAAAAAAAAAAAAAAAGAAAGAAAGAAATAAAGAAACCTAGTCTCTATAAAATTTTTTTTACAAACCTAGCCAGGTGCATGCCTGTTGGCCCGGCTACTTGGGAGGCTGAGGTAGCAGGATCACTTGAGCCTAAGAGGTCAAGGCTGCAGTGAGCCAAGATCACGCCACTATCACCAGCCTGGGTAACAAAGTGAGAGCCTGTCTCAAAACAAACAAGAGCTTCAAAAACAGATTAGCCCAAGCAGAAGAAAGAATTTCTGAACTGGAAGATAAGTCTTTTGAAGTAACACAGGTACACACACACTAAAGAATAATAATAATTTTTTTTAATGAAGAAAGCCTAAAGGACTTATGGGACACTACTTAGCAAATGAACATTTGCCTTATGGAGATTAAAGCAGCAGAAAAGTAGGGAAAAGTCATAGAAAACCTGCTTAATGAAATAATAGTTGGAAAACTCTTATATCTTGATACCTCCAGATCTAGAAATGGCAAAGATTCCCAAATAGATTTAACCCAAGCAGGTCCTCTCCAAGGTATGTTATAGTCAAACTGTCAAAAATCAAAAGCAAAAACAAAATTGTAAAAACAGCAAGAGAAGAGTGTCAAGCTACATGTAAAGAAATTCACATTAGACCAACAGACGATTTCTCAGCAGAAACCTTACAGACTAAGAGAAAATGGGATGATATATTCAAAGGGCTAAAACAAGGTCCACTGTTGGGAGATTCCTGTAATCCTAGTATTTTGGGTGGCTGAAGCAGGCACATCACTTGAGCTCAGGCATTTGAGATCAGCCTGGGCAGCATGGTGAAACCCTGTCTCAAAAAAAGAAAGAAAGAAAGAAAGAAAGACAGACAGAAAGAAGGAAGGAAGGAAGGAAGGAAGGAAGGAAGGAAGGAAAGAAAGAAAGAAAGAAAGAAAGAAAGAAAGAAAGAAAGAAAGAAAGAAAGAAAGAAAGAAAGAAAGAAAGAAAGAAAGAAAGGAAGGAAGGAAGGAAGGAAGGAAGGAAGGAAGGAAGGAAGGAAGGAAGGAAGGAAGGAAGGAAGGAAAGAAAGAAAGAAAAAGAAAAAGAAAGAAAGAAAGAAAGAAAGAAAGAAAGAAAGAAAGAAAGAAAGAAAGAAAGAAAGAAAGAAAGAAAGAAAGAAAGAAAGAAAGAAAAAGAGAGAACATTAGCCAGGTGTCATGGCATACTCCTGTAGTTCCAGCTACTTGGAAGGCTGAGGTGGGAGGATGGCTTGAGCCCAGGAGATGGAGATTGCAGTGAGCTGAGATCACACTACTGCACTCCAGCCTGAGTGATAGAGCCAGACCGTGTCTCAAAAAACAAACGAAAAGTGCTAAAACAAACAAAAAACAAGCAGCCAAGAATACTGTACCCAGCAGAGCTATGCTTTAGAAATAAAGAAGAAATAGGGCATTTCCCAAATAAGAAACAAATAGGAATTTATCACTACCAAACTGACCTTACAAAAAATACTTTAGGGAGCCCAACACCTGGGATCACAATGAAGATAAATATCATCATGAAAACATACAAAATTATAAAATTCACTGATACAGCAGATAAAAGGGAAAGAGAAAGGAATTGTATCACTACCAATAAAGAAAAACAC
This sequence comes from Macaca mulatta, assembly GCF_049350105.2. Taxonomy (NCBI): domain Eukaryota; kingdom Metazoa; phylum Chordata; class Mammalia; order Primates; family Cercopithecidae; genus Macaca; species Macaca mulatta. The sequence goes on along the minus strand of NC_133411.1, from coordinate 164,556,537 downwards.
CAAACCACAAATGTAATAAGACAGGAAGAAAGAAACAAATGGTATACAAAACAACCAAAAAAACAATAAAATGACAGGAGTAAGTCCTCACCTATCAATTATAACCCTGAATGTAAACAAATTAAATTCCCCAACTACACTATATAGATTGGCCAAATGGATGAAAAAATAACATGCAATTATAGGCTGCCTACCAGAAACTTATTTCACCTATAAGGACACACTGACTGAAAGAGAAGAGGTAGGAAAAAGATATTCCATGCAAACCGAAACCATAAGCAAGCAGGAGCTGGTATACTTATATCAGAGAAAACAGACTTCAAGTAAAAAACTTTAAAAGAGACAAAGAAGAACATTATATATTTATAAGTGATAAATTCAGCAAGAGGATATAACAACTATAAGTATATATGCACCCAACAATGAAGCACCCAGATACAGAAAGCAAATATTATTACATCTAAAGGAAGAGTTAGACTCCATAATGGTTGAGGAGTCCAACATACAATTCTCAGCATCAGAGAGATCACCTATAGAGAAAATCAACAAAAGTACTTAGTATAACTGCGCCATGAACCAAATAGATATGAGACATTTACAGTCAATTTCACACAACAGCTACAGAATATACATTTTTCTCACTGGTACATGAAACATTCACCAAGATTCACCATATGTGAAGGCAGAAAATAAGTCTTAAATAATTTTTAAAAATCTAAATCATATCAAATATATTTTCTGACCACCATGGAATAAAACTAGAAATCAGGAACAAGAGAAACATTTATAACTGCACAAATACATGAAAATTAAACAACATACTCCTGAACGACGAATGAATAAAGAAAAAATTTTCAATTCATTGAAACAAATAATGAAAACACAACATATAAAAACCTATGGGATCCAGCAAAATCAGTATTAAGAGCCAGCTTCATGGCAATAAAACCTTACAATAAAAAGTGAAAGGATTTCAAGTAAACAACCTATAGATTCACTTCAAGAAACAAGAAAAACAAAAACAAAACAAACCCAAAATTAGTAGAAGAAAAGAAATAAAAATTAGGGTAGACATAAAATTGAAATAAAATATTTTTAGAAATGAAATGAAAAGTGTGTTAAGATAAACAAAAATCAACTCATCAGTTTTACTAAGAAAAAAGAGAGAATACCCAAATAAAATCAGAAACAAAAAAGGAAACATCATAACAGATACCTCAGAAATACAAATAATCATTATAGATTATTAAAAGCAACTATATGCTAATAAATTGGAAAACCTAGAATAAATGAATAAATTCCTGGATACAATCTACCACAATCGACCAAGAAGAAATAGAAACACTGAACAGATCAATATGAATTACTGAGATTGAATAAGCAATAGTCTCCCACAAAAGAAAAACCCAGGACCAGATGGCTTCACTGTCAAATTCTACAAAACTTACAAAGAAGAACTAACACCAATTCTCCTCAAACTAATTTAAAAAAATGAAAACAAGGGCCTTCTTCCTAACTCATTCTAGGAGATCAGCATTATCTTGATACCAAAACCAGGCAAAGACACAACAAAGAAAGAAAACTATGTTCATCAATATCCCTGACAAACATAAACACAAAAATCCTCAAAAAATACTAGCAAATTAAATCCAATTGCACATGAAAAAGGTAATATACCATTGAGATGGAATATTTCCCTTGACCCCCTTAGTAGGTAGAAACTGGAGTGCCTTGTTTCACTAAGCCTGCAATCTGTGGACAGATAAGTGTTAACAGCTCAGTGAAGGGTCAGGGTGACAGCCTCCTGCACCTTCCCTTTTTTATACCTGAGTTCTTGTTCGGTGTCTAGGAAGAATCAGGTCACATGAACTATTTAAGGGTTGGTGCATGTGGAGGATTTTATTGGCTGATAACAGTGGCTCTCAGTGGGATGGGTAATTGCAAAGGGAACAGTGCAGGAAGAAGGTAATCTCTCCCTGAAGCTGAACAGTCTGAAGTTAGCCATGTCTATCCATAGTCTCTGATGACCAGCTGCAGGTATCCATGATGTTCAGCAGCTTGTATCCCTGAGACTCAGCAGCTTGCATCCCCAACTACCTGCATCAGCTGCTTGTGTTGCTCCTTCAGCTGACGTCTTTTTATGGGCACTGGATAGGGGTGTGTCAGGCCAAAAAGGCAATCATTTTGGTGGAAAAACAAAGTCAGCTGTTTTCACTTAGGGCCAAGATTCCAGGCTTGAGGGTGAAGTTTAACTGGAAGTCCAGCCCTTCAGGGTCAGCTCTTTTTACTTAGGGCTGAGGTTCCGGGCTTGAGAGTCAGGTTTATCTGGGAGCCCAGCCATTCTGCATCATTTTCACTCTCTGAAGAGGCACATCTAACTGCCTTTAGAATATGGATGATGACCAGTCTTAGCTACTTCCTGCTGAAAGGGGGCATTGTTTGGGGAAAACTGCAGTCAGATTCCTCCCAGAGGTCTACCTAAGGATCATTGGCAAAAGGGAGCCACTGTCTGAGGCTCTGGCTTCCTGCCCATTTGGAGCCTTGAGGACCTCTAGGTGAGAGAAAAAACAAGCTTTACAAGGTTAAGTATGCATGGATCAAACATGTGTATTATAGAAGGAAAGAATCTAGTGCCAAGGGTTACGGAAATAAGGTGTAAAATATACTAACAACATTTTATCCTAAGCTGTTTCACCCTGGTAAAAGAAATTAAACCTTGTATGGAAGTGGTTCAAATTTATGAGAAAGATAACTGTTCTTGCCACATCTGAAGCAGTTAACAGGTGAACCTTAGGGATTCTGGGGTTTTTAGGCTTGCATTGTGACCATTAAAGCTTTTGCCTCTTTCTTATGTCTGAAAGACCAAGGTGGCCACTTTCAGGAGGTTCCTTTCTAGGGAATTCTGGGGTTTATGGGCTTGCATGGTGGCCATTAAAGCATCTTCCTCTTTCTCATATCTAAAAAACCAAGGTGGCCACTTTCAGGAGGTCCTCTAAAGTATGATCTGGTCCCAGGGTCCATTTCTAAGCATAAACTGGAGATAATAAAGTTTCTTGGTTGCCCATTCTGAAAGACAGGAAATTCAGTGTCCTTAATTCCCTTCTTTCTTTCAGTGAAAACTTGGAGTGTGAGGGAGAAAGAAAATGGGCATTCCCCCTTTTCTGTCCTTATCCCAGAGTCCCGGCAATGTTGGCATATGCCACCCAAGGGTGCCAATGTGGCATGCACTCATTAAGCAGGAAAGGCCTAGAGAATAGGAATTATCCACACTCACCAGTGCCTTTACCTCCCCTACTCTCGACAACTTCTGAGTTTCCTGGACCTCACTTATGCCATAAAGTATGGCCACCTTCCATGAAGCAGGAATTTAATTAGCAGGAATTGGTCCTGCCCATTTACACCATGCTTGTTTTGTGGCTTTGGATCCCTCAGATCTGGTTTTCCTTTCTAGGGCCTCAACCTGAAGCTTGGAATCAAGTTTGAGACATAAAAGTTATTTCATGGGGTACATAGATTCATTTAGATTAAGTCCCATGTGGGCTTTGCCACACTTGCAGTTAACAGTCAACAGGGGTTCCTCCTCTGTTGTTTCCCTATCATAAGCAAAGTGCTGAGGTAGATAGAGAACTCTCTCACTTAGAAAAGAAGAAAAACAACTTAAAGTGCATAAGTTGGGGAGCCTGAGGGAAGAGACTGTTGTTCTGTGAAAATGTGTCCCTTTAATCATTGTATCCTCCCCTAGTTCAGTCCAGCTAGACTCCCATAAAGGGAAACAGGGCCAACATTCCTTTTACCCAAAGGAAAGAGCATGGTGACAGGGTCTTGGAAAAGAGACCAAACAATAGTTCTACATTTTAACTCACCACTTTTCTTATCCTGGATGAGCCCCCAAATGAGACAGGTTGTTTCCCTTGACCCCCAACCCCCTTTGTGGGCTGGAACTCAGCCTGCAGTCCATGGATGGCTAACAGCCCAGTGATGGGTCAGGGTGACGGCCTCCTGCACCTGCCCTTTTTGACAACCAAGTTCTTATTCAGTGTCCAAGAAGAATCAGATCACATGAACTATTTGAAAGGTGGTGTATTTTATTGGGTGATAAAAGTGGCTCAATTGGATGGGGAATTGGAAAGGGGATGGTATGGGAGGAAGGCGATCTTTCCCTCAATCTGCACCATCTGAAGTTAGCCATATCTATCCATAGTCTACAATGCTCAGCCACATGTATCGCCAATGTTCAGCAGCTTGCACCATTGACCACTTGCATCAGCCACTTGTGTTGTTCTTTCAGCTGAAGTCCTTTTATGGGCACTGGATAGGGATGTGGCAGACCAAAAAAGGCAATTATTTGGGCGGAAAAACAAAGTCAGCTGTTTTCACTTAGAGCTAAGGGTCCAGGCTTAAGGGTGGGTTTATCTGGGAGCCCCACTGTTCTGTATCACTATGATCAAGTGGGATTTATCCTGGGAATTTAAGAAGTTTCAACATATGCATTCTGTTGATGCATCACATCAACAGAAAGAAGGATAAAAACCATCTAAATGAACACAGAGAAGCATTTGGTAAAACTCAATATTCCTTCATAATAAAGACTCTCAACAAAAGGAACATACCTCGACATAATAAAGGCCATATATGGCAAGCCCACAACTAACATCATACTGAACGACATCATACTGACAGAAAGCTGAAAGCCTTCACTCTAAGAACAGGAACAAGACAAGGATATTTACTTTCAACACTCCTATTCAACACAGTACTGAAAGTTCCAACTGGACCAATCAGGTAAGAGTTTGGATTTTCTAATCCAAATTAGAAAAGAAGAAGTAAAACTCTCCCTCTTTGAAGATGACATGATCTTATACTTTAAAAAATCTAAGGACTCCACCAAAAACTCTTAGATCTGTTAAACAAATTTAGTAAAGTTGCAGGATACAAAACATACAAATGTCAGTAGCATTTCTACATATTGACGATGAACTAGGTGATGCAGAAATCAAGAAGGTAATCCCATTTACAATAGCTACAAAAAATAAAATACGTGGGAATAAATTTAACCATGGAGGTGAAAAACCTGTACAAGGAAAACTACAAAACACTGATGAAACAAATTGAAAATGACCATACTATACAAAGCAATCTAAACATTTACTTCAATCCCTATCAAAATACCAAAGTCATTTCTTACGGAAATATGAAAAACAACCCTAGAATTCCTTTTAAATTAAAAAAGAGCCCAAATAACCAAAGTAATCCTGAGCAAAAAGAACGATATTGAAGACATAAAAAACTACCAGATTTCAAAATATATTACAAAGCTATAGTAATCAAAACAGCATGATATAAGTACAAAACAGACCACATAGGCCAATGGAACAAAATAGAGAACTCAGAAATAAATCCACATATTTCCAGCTGACTGATTTTTGACAAAAGTGCTAAGAGCATACATTGAGGAAAGGACAACCTCTTCAATAAATGGTACTGAGAAAACTGGACATCCATATGCAGAAGCATGAAACTAGAGCCCTATCTCTCATCACACACAAAAATCGTCTCAAGATGGAATAAAGACTTAAACATAAGACTTGAAACTACAAAACTACTAGAAGAAAACCTAGGGAGAACCCTTCAGGACATTGGCCTAGGCAAAGATTTTATGGGTAAGACCTCAAAAGCACAGGCAACAAAAGCAAAAATAGACAAATTGAATTATTTAAATTTAAAAGCTTCTGCACAGCAAGGGAAACAATCAACAGAGTGAAAAGAGAAGCTGTTGAAAGGCAGAAGATATATAAAATTATTCACAAGGGACTAATATCTAGAATATATAAGGAATTCAAACTGAACAGTAAGAAAACAAATAATCACATTAAAAATAGCCATTTCTCAAAAGAAGACTTACAAATAGCCAAAACTTATATAAAAAATGCTCAACATAATTAATCATCAGGTAAATGCAAATCAAAACCACAATGAGATATCATTTTATCACAATTAGAATAGCTACTAATAAAAATACAAATAAAACCCAAACCAGATGCTGACAAGGATACAGAGGAAAGAGAACTCTTACACACTGTTAGTGGTAGTGTAAATTAGTACAGCCATTATGAAAAACAGTATAGACATGATGTAAAAACAATTGAACCACTATATGATCAAGCAATCCAGCTACTGATTATTTTTCAAAGGAGAGGAAATCAGTATATCAAAGGGATACCTGTACTCTCATGTTTATTGCAGCACTATTCACAATAGCAAAGATATTGAATCAACCCAAGTGTTCATCAGTGGAGAAATGGAAAATACACACAATGAAATACTATTTAGACATAAAAAAGAATGAAATCATGTCAGTTGCAGCAACATAGAGTGAACTAGAAATAAGTGAAATAAGCCAGGAAGAACAGAAAAATATTGCAAGTTCTCATTTATATATGGGATCTAAAAACATTGATCTCATGAAGGTAGAGAGTAGCATTATAGATACTAAAGGCGGGGAAGGGTTTGTGGGTGGGTGGGGGAGATAAAGAGAGGTAATTTAATGGGTACAAGCATACAGTTAGATAGAAGAAATGAGTTTTAATGTTTGAGAGCAGAATATGGTAGTTATAGTTAATAATACTATATTGTATATTTCAAAATAACTAGAAGAGAGGACTTGAAATGCTCCTAACATATGGAAATAATAAATACCCAAGGTAATGGATGCCATAAATACCCTAACTTGATCATTACACATTTTATGCACAAAACAAAATATCACATGCACTATAATATATACAGATATTATGTATCAGTAAAAAAAACCTACAAATAGAACTACCATATGATTTAGTAATCTAACTACTGGGTATATACCCAAAGGAAATAAAATTAATATATCAAAGAAATATCTGTACTTGCATGTTTATTGTAGCACTAGTCATAATCACCAAGATAAGAAATCAGGCTAAGTGTCAATCAATAGACAAATGGACAAAGAAAATGTGGTATATATACACAAAGGAATATTATTCAGCCATAACAAAGAATTAAATCCTGTCATTTGTGAAAACATGGATAAGCCAGGAGGACATTGTGTTAAGTGAAATAAGTCAGGAACAGAAATATAAGTATCACATGTTCTTACTTATATGCAGAAGCTGAAAAAGTTGATCTCATATGTAGGTTGGTGCAAAAGTAATTGCAGTTTTGCACTGTTGAAATTTGCTGTTTGATATTAGAATACATTCTAAAATAAATGTGCTTTATTTATCAAATGTGTGTTATATATCATTTTAATGTGCATTTCTCACTTTATTTTTTTGCTAATGACTTATTACTAGCTGTTTATTTTATACTTATTTTAGATTATGGAAATTATGTTAGATAAAAAGCAAATTTGAGCAATTTTCTGAAGTTCAAAATGGGTCATAAGGCAGTGGAGACAACTTGCAACATGAACAACACATTTGGCCCAAGAGCTACTAATGAACATACATTGCAGTGGTGGTTCGAGAACTTTTGCAAAGGTGACCAGAGCTTTGAAGATGAGAAGCACAGTGGCTGGGCATCAGAAGTTGACAATGACCAGTTGAGAGGAATCGTTGAAGCTGATCCTCTTACATCTACATGAGAAGCTGCCAAAGAACTCGACGTTGAACATTCTACGGTCACTCAGCATTTGAAGCAAATTGGAAAGGTGAAAATACTCAATAAGTGGGTCCCTCATGAGTTGACCAAAAATGTTTAAAATCATCATTTTGAAGTGTCATCTTCTCTTATTCTACACAGCAACAATGAATCATTTCTCAATCAAAATGTGACATATGACAAAAAGTGGAATTTATGTGACAACTGGCAATGACCAGCTCAGTGCTTGAACTGAGAAAGAGATCCAAAGTACTTCCCAAAGCCAAATTTGCACCAAAAAAAGGTCAGGGTCACAATTTGGTGTTCTGCTGCCAATCTGATCCACCTCAGCTTTCTGAATCCCAGTGACACCACTACATCTGAAAACTATGCTCAACAAATCCATGAGATGCATTGAAAACTGCAACACCTGTAGCCAGCGTTGGTAAACAGAAAGGGCCCAATTCTTCTCCACGACAGCGCCCAACTGCACATTGCACAACCAATGCTTCTAAAGTTAAACAACTGAGCTATGAGGTTTTGCTTCATCCACCATAACCACCTGACCTGTCGCCAATCAGCTACCACTTCCTGAAAGATCTCGACAACATTTTTCAGGGAAAATGCTTCCACAACCAGCAGGATGCAGAAAATATTTTCCAAGAGTTCATCAAATCCTGAAGCACTAATTTTTACATTACAGGAATAAACAAACTCATTTCTCATTGGCAAAAATCTTGATTGTAATTGTGCCTATTTTGATTAGTAAAGATGTGTTTGAACCTAGTTATAGTGATCTAAAATTTATGTCTGAAACCTCAATTTTTTTTTTTGCACCAACCTAGAATAATAGAAGTAGAGAGTAGATAGTGGTTACTAGAAAATAGGAAGGGTAGGGGGAAGGGTGGATCAAAAGTGATTGGTTAAAGGATACAAAATTACAGCTAAATAGGAGGAACAAGCTTTAGTGTTTTATAACATTGTAGAGTGAATACAGTCAACAATTATTTTCAAATACTTGGAAGAGAAGAAATTATGTTTCCAACACAAATGATACTTGTTTGATGTAATGGATAATTACCCCAATTTGATCACTCATGTGGCATACATTGAAACTCACTAGGTACATCATAAATGTATTCAATTATTATGTGTTCATTTTTTAAAATAAAAATATTTCACCAGAAGAAAACTTGTATGTTATTAGTGTCTTCCATTTTGTTTCAGACATTTCAGTGTGAAAAAACAAAGACAGGAGGTTATTTGGCATCTAGAGTAAAACTTTGTTTTCAAGACTATGAAATAATGCTATGTGTTACAGAGTCTAGATTCCTCAGTGACCTCTGAGAAATTTCTTCATCTTAATATGTGAGATGAAATCATCTTATTTTAATTTTAGTTCTATGAGTAAACAATTCAGAAAGTACAGAAGAAGCAGAAAGTTCCTTTACCCTCCAATCTTTCCCTTCCCCAACAAGGAGATAATCATTTGTGTTGAGTATAACTTACTAGACTATTTTTTATTCTGTGTGTGTGCATATGTGTGTGTGTGTGTATCTCTACAAACAGAGAGCCTATCTGAGAGACATTATTATTTTGCTAATTATTTTCAAACATTAATGACATCTACTATAAATATTTTTCTTTTTTTACATAGAAATAAGTTTTGAACTCTTAATATGTCACTGCATACAGATATTTCTCATTTTTTTGTTTCCTGCAAAATATTTCTTCACTTACATATTTATTTTAACAAAGATTACTTAATCCTTTTCCCAATGAGGACATTTAAGTTGATTCTTGCTGTAATAAACAATGTTGCAATGTATACCTTTTTACGTGACTCTGTGCATATATGCCAATGTTTTCTGTAACAAATAGCAAGATGTGAAATTTCTGGTTTTAAGAATTTGTGCACTCAAAACTCCGAGACACTGTATTAGTCCATTTTTATGCTGCTGATAAAGACATACCTGAGATTGGGCGATTTACAAAACAAAGAGGTTTAATGGACTTATAGTTCCACATGGCTAAGCAGGTTTCACAATCATGGTGGAAGGTGAAAGGTATTTCTTACATGGTGGCAGCAAAAGCGAGAATCAAAAGGGGAAACCCCTTATGAAACCATGAGATTTCGTGAGACTTATTCACTACCACGAGAACAATATGGGGGAAACCACCCCCATGATTCAATTATCTCCCACTAGGTCTCTCCCACAACACGTGGGAGTTGTGGGAGTACAATTCAAGATGAGATTTGAGTGGGGACACAGAGCCAAACCACATCAGACACTTTCAAATTGGCCTCCAAGAAAAGCAGTTATCAATTTACATTGGAAAGTATCACTTTATCTTCATTTTCAAGATTATCCAAGATTTATTAATCTTTTTGTATATAATATAGTAATGTATTTTATTTTATTATATTAAGAACACTTAATATGAGATTTACCTTCTTAACAAATTATTAAATGTACAATACATTATTGTTGACTATAGATTCAATGTTGTACAGCAGATCTCTAGAGCTTATTCATTCTGCTCCCTTAAAATTTTATGCCCATCCATTGGTAACTCCCCATTTTCCCCTTTCCCAGCACCTGGTAATCACCATCACACTCTTTGATTCTATGAAATCTGTCTTTCTCTGACTAGCTTATTTCACTTAGCATAATGTCCTTAAGGTTCATCCATGTTGTTATATACTACAGAATTTCCTTTAAAAATATTCCACTGTATGCATCTACCATGGTTTTGGGTCCATTAATCTGTCAACATACATTTAAGTTATTCCCTGTAAATAGTTCCACAATAAACACAGGAGTGCTAGTATCTCTTCTAGATCCTGATGTCCATTTTTCTGGGTAAATATTCAGAAGTGGGATTGTTGAATTATGTGGTACTACTGTTTTTAATGTTTTGAGGAACCTCCATATTGTTTTTCATAGTGGCTGCACCATGTTGCATTCCCAAGAGCAGAGTGCAAGAAGTTCAATTTCCCTACATCCCCACGAACACTTTCTGTCTTTTGTTTTTGGTAATACCTATTCTGACAGGTGTGAGGTAGTATCTCATTGTGGTTTTGATTTGCATTTCCCAGATAATTATTAGGTTGGTACAAAAGTTATTGTGGTTTTTACCATTACTTTCAATGACAAAAACTGCAAATAATTTTGCACCAACCTAATAGTGGCATTGAGCACTTTTTCATATACTTCTTGGCCATTTGTATTTTTCCTTTGGAGAAATGCCTATTTAAATTATTAACTTCTTTTAAAAAATGGTTTTTTTCTGTTGACTTGTAGGAGTTCCTTACACATTTTAGAGATTAACTCCTTTTAAGATATACAGCTTGCAAGTATTATCTCCCATTCCGCAAATTGCTTTTCATTCTGTTGATATTTTCTTTGTTGTGCAGAAGCTTTTTAGCTTGATGTAGTCCCACTTGAATATTTTTGTTTTTGTTGCCTGTGTTTTGGTGTCATATCCAATAAATCATTGCCAAGACCGATGCCATGGAGCTTTCCTCTATGTTTTCTTTTAGGGGTTTTACAGTTTTAGGTCTGTTATTTAAGTCTTCAGTATATTCCAAGTTGATTTTTATGTATGGTAGAAGGTGATGGTCAAAATTTTCATTCCCCTGTGTGTGGATATCCAGTTTTCCCAACACCATTTGTTGAAAAGACTATCCTTTCTCCATGGTTCTTTTCTCATATCCTTATTGAAAATCAGTTGACTGATATGTGCGGATTTATTTCTGGGCTCTCTGTTCTGTTCTACTGGTTTATACGTCTGTCTTTATGCCAGTACCATACTGTTTTGATTACCATGCCCTTGTAACTCTAATGTTTAACAAAACATTTGTTACATGGTAGAGATGTTAAATGAATATTGGTGGATGTATGGATGAATGAATGAAGAAATACCATAGATGTTACCTACTATTCTGGAAAGATAAGTGATACTAATTTTATCAACTGAGCTGACATTAAAACCACTAGCAATATCAGTGAATTCATAGGCCTAATATTTTGTTTTTGTTTCCTGTTATGGAATGGGACAGAATATCAAGAGTCCTGAGTATTATAGTACAAAACTTCTAAAGTCAGAAAACATCAGTTTAAATCCCAAATCTTCCATGGCCTAATGATATAAACTTATGCATGCAACACCCTTTCCTGCGTGTCAATTTGTACATTTGTAATGGTGATAATAAACTCCAAGGTCAAATGAAAAAGGCATGCAAAACCCTGTATAAACTATAACACATCATGCAAATGTTAGTTTTTCTTGCCTCCATATTTATAAATAAAAAATTGAGCTCTGAAATATTTGATTCAGCCTGGCTAGCGCTCAATCCATGCTTCTTCCACTACCTCTGATCCTCTTGGACTACCATCTTGACATATTCTAGTCCCTAAGAGGCCACATTGCAACACAGTGCTCTATGCATTTCCAACATGAAATGTCAATGAGTTTTCCAGATTAAAACATTAAAAATGTATGAGGAACTACTGTCATGCAAAGAAGCTAATAATACTCATGATTTTTTTAAGTGAGGCTGTTCATTTCAATAGCAACATGTATTACTGTAATCAGTAAAAATGATTCTAATATCTCCTATTGGTACACACAACAGGAAACAGGCATTTTAATGTCACTCTCAATTTTTATGTGCTAGAGTATAACAGTGTGTATTCCACCCACATATATAGTTTTTAAAAAGATGTGAAACATACAGCATGAGCTGTAAGCAAATCTATTATAGGGAAGTTGCAGTTACATATTGTTTCTTAAATGCCAGCTGATATTTGCTGGGAAAGGAAGGTGTTTGCTCTATGAAACCTTCAGATGGTTTGACCTTCCTTTTCCCCCTCTCCTTCTGCTTTGTCTCTGCCCACCCTGCCAACTTGGGAGCAATATTCTATCATCCTGTCAGCCCCCTGCCAGGGGAAAGCACATCTGTTACAGGTTGCTAACTTCAACCCTGAGCGGGCCAAACACAGTGCTGCTTTTGGCTAGTCAGCCCTCTGCCAGGGGAAAGCACATCGTTATAGGTTGCTAACTTCAACCCTGAGCAGGCCAAACACAGTGCTGCTTTTGGCTATAGATTTAAGCCCCAAGAAGGAATCACCAATTCTACATTATGCAATACTTTATAACAATAATAATCAGTGATTTTTTCATAGCACTTTACACACATATTCATAGCGGCTAAGAGGACAGTTTTGGGAATTCGACTGCATGAGTTCGAAATATGATTCTTACTTGGACAAGATACCAAACCTCTTTGTGCTTCTGTTTCCTCCCCTGTAAAATTTGTCTGATAATTGTATCTAGCACATAAGGTTCTGTGGAGTACTAAATGAGATAATCCATGTTATAATCTTAGCACTGGTCTGCCATACAGGTGGGACCAATTCACTTTAGCTACGGCTGCTACTAGTATTGCCATTTCACCAGCTCAATGAAAAATGTGGGAGTTTCCCACTCCCCACTCCATTTTCCAGGAAAGAAAACAGATTATGAATGGCTAAATTATCTGCCCAAGGTCTCATCACTAGCAATTGGCGGAGAGCAACAGACTCGTTAAGATTTAAGCTCTCCCTGCTCGAATGCACAATTTTTTTCAATAAAGAGCAAAGGAGAAAAAAGCTGTAAAGAGGAAAGGGAAATAAACTAGGGATTAGATTACATTGGGGGCTATCATTCTGCCCAATCACTCTTTCACCCAAACATTACTTAATTTTGTGAGTCTCTATCTACCCATTTACTTAACAAATGGATTAGAAATGGTAAACAGGACAAATCAAGGTACCTGCACTTATGGAGCTCACGTGCCTGGGGCAGGGGGCACAGACAACTGATGAGCAACAAACACGCAAACAAACACGGCAAATTCAGACCGTCCTTAGTGCTGTGGAGAATATAAAACAGTGTAATGTGACCGAGCTGAGGTCTCAGTGTCAGGAAGAAGAAGCAGTGTGGTTAAGATCATGAGCTCCACAGTTAACTGTCTGGGTCCAAATCCTGGCTTTATCACTTAGCAGCTGTGTGACTTTGGGCAATTGACTTAACCTCTCTGTGCCTCAGTTTCCTCATTTTGAGAATTAAATGATTTAATATATGTAAAGAGCTTAGACTAGTGCCTGACACATAATAGGAGCTCCACAAGTGACTGCCAAATAACAGGAGGCAAACCTGAGAAGATCCTAGGGGCTGGATGCAGTGACTCACACCTGTAATTCCAGCACTTTGGGAGGCCGAGACAGGCGGATCACTTGAAGTCAGGAGTGTGAAACCAGTGTGACCAACATGGTGAAACCCCAACGCTAATGAAAATACAAAAATTAGTTGGGCATGGTGGTGTGCACCTGTAATCCCAGCTACTGGAGAGGCTGAGGCAGGAGAATCGCTTGATGGGAGGTGAAGGTTGCAGTGAGCTGAGATCATGCCACTGCATTCCAGCCTGGGCAACAGAGTGAGACTCCATCTCAGAAAAAAAAAAAAAAAGAAGATCCAAGGGAAGAGTATTCTAGGCACAAGGAACAGCAAGTGCAAAGGCTGTAAGCAAGGACCAAGCTTTGGATGTTTGAGAAAGAGAAAGGCCAATGCCTTAAAAAGTAGTAAACAAAGTGGAGGCTAGTGGTTGATGGGGTCTGTAAAACATCGTAAGAGAATATTAATAGTAGTTCACTCATCTGGAATTAAGAGACTAGATAAATCATTTCTTAATGTCATGACTAAATATCTCAATGTCAGAGCTAAAGGTAGCTCTGAGGTCATTTGATAATATCATATCCCGCCTACCAAGAGTAAGTTATATGGGCTTAGATTCATTTTTCCCAGTAAGTAAGGGTCACTAGGCACCAACCACCTCATGTCCATGGTGACTAATTTTGGAATTGGCTAGAGAGGGCCAGGAGCAGAGTCTTGTATCCTCCAGGAAATTGCTTCTCAGGGTGTTGCTGGTTTAGCCACAGTGGAAGCAAATGACTGACCTGGGCATCATGAGCAGTGATTTGTCCAAGATCTATGGAAATCAGCTTCTCACTATGAGCTGACATACACCAACAGGGTCTGAATATAGCTGATTATGCAGGGAACTCATGAATACACCTATCCTGAGAATCCATCAGAACAGGGCCTTTGGGTTAAATCTCTGTCTGGTATGAGCCAGCTGGGTGTTCTTGGGCCTAACTTGTAAAATAAAGGCAGATAATAGCATCTCTCACATAGGTTATGGTAAAGATTAAGTGAGATAAAGCAGAGAGTCTGGGATACAGAATAGCTCATGATCACATCTTGAATAATCCAAAAGTGAAGAGCTGAGAGCTAATTCTTATCTTTGACCACTAAATGACAGCATGCCCTCCTGTGCTTGCATAAGAATGGAATTTGGCAATATTTAGCCCAAAAGAACAAAGCATTAAAGTTAATACTTTATGCTCTAGGGCAAGACATTAGGAAAGAGGGGCCAGTGGGGGCAAGGCTGTCCTGGAAACCCCTTCTGAATGAGCTCCAGCCTCATACAGATGTGAATTCAAATCCAAGCTCATTCTGTGTAGCTTGCTCCAACTCAGAATTAATTTTTCTCATTTGTAAATCTAAAAGAATTATATCTAACTTTGGGGATTCACGTAAACTGTAAATAAGGCATAGTGGCTAGTACACCACTGGGTAAGCAATAAAAGGTAACTCTTCTAGTTATTCATTCTTGTGAAATAAACTACCCCCATTTTATTACAGCTCATGATTTTGTGGATCAGGAATTCAAGCAGGGCTTGGCTGTGATTCTTATTCTCTACATGACATCAACTGGGTTACTCAGGGATATTCAACTGTCAGTGGGACTCGTTTAGCGGCTCAAGAAGGCCTAAGAAGGCTTTACCAGTACCTGTCACTTGGTGACTACTCTCCATATAGTCATAGGATGCATATATCTGGACTCCCTAGAAAAGTAGTTGGACTTTTTACATGGTGGCCCAGGGCTCCCAGACACCAAAGGAGAGCTTCCAGTCCTTTTTAAGGCTAGGCTTGCCTTAATGTTACTTATACTATACTCCACAGGTTGAAGTTATCACAGGCCAGCCCAGATTCAAAGGAAGAGGAAAAAGACCTCAGTTCTTGATAGGAAGAGAATCAAAGAATTTGTGGCCATCTTTATTCTGCCACAGCAGCTAACACTACGAATAATAAGAAACTTGAAGTATGATCAGCTGGGCTGCAAATCTGTTATCTCCATGCAATGGCCATTCTCTAAACTCATATTTCTTCTTTTCTTTATCTGCAACTCTTCCTTGATTAAGACTCACCCAATGTGCAGTGACAGGTGTAAGCCACCTTGCTAACTGACACACAAAACGATAATGTTTTCCACAACATTTTGATTGCACCGTTCATCCAAGAATATCCAAATCCTCTGCAAACAATAATTAAGCCTCTGCACCCCAGTAACACTCCATTATCTTCTCTTTATAGATGGAGAAGCACTGAGTACAGGAGAGTGAGTTTGCCAAGGTCATAGGAGTTGGTGACAGAGCTGAGGAGGAAGCCACAGCATCAGCAGTTCTGTCCAGGCATTCACATTTCCCACTGCCATTGTTGCCAGACCTAGGGATTCAAGGGGAGCCCCATCTGCCCATTTTCCTGTGGCTCACTCTCCCCCTGCCCTTCAACATCATTACTCTTCTCACTTACCATGGTCTCTCTGAATCCAAACTTCTCCAAAGCCAGATAGAGGTCATCAAGAGAGCTGGAGGAGCTGCACATTCCTCACTTCACTCCCAGCATCTTCTCCAATTACTCAAGAAGTCACACACGATTAAACAGAGGCAGTGAGCAAAGTCAGGTACCAGAGTCGTGCATTCATTCTTCACTGGGCATAGCTCATTTGCTTTGCTGTCAAATAGCAAGAAATCCCAGAGAAAAGAACGGAAAAAAAATTATGGATGTTGGGGAAAGGGGCATGAGAGAGAAAGTGACTGTAAATGATACGCCACATTCAGAATGTATCATTGAGCTTTTGGCAAACTATTGACTCCTGCCTGGTCTAAGCAAGTGCTATGGCAGACGCTAACGCTTGCTGGAGTCATTTAGCTTGTTGGATAAATGGGAACAAGAACAGATGCGTCACTTTTTATTGGTGGACCTTCTATTTTCTGCTGGCCCTGTCTCTTGGTCTTCATGTCCCCAGACTAGATCATTAATAATCATTTTGTAACTGATCTTTCTACATCGATCCCTACCCCCAGCCACACTATCCTACTTATGCTAGTTTAATTTTAGAATTACATTTTAATTTAGAACTTTAAATTAATTTAGAATTTAAATTTAGAATTGCAGACCCTTTTAAAATTTGAGTTAGAAGAAATTCAGAGGTTATTTAGCCTAACACCTTCATGCTACAGGTAGGGAAAATGAGATATCACTATAGCACAGTGATTTGAATACTGTATCAACTTGGACCTGATATTTAACCTCCCTGAGCCTTAGTTTTACCATCTACAAGAAATGAGTAATAAATAGTGCCCATCTTTTCACCTGATTGTGATGAGGACTAAACAGAATCATGCACATAAAAGGTTTTGCCCATAAGAAAAAGAGCTCACCCCTTCCTGATACCTCTTGTAAGTCTGGTTTTGGGGACATATGAGATGGGACTGCAGTTCTCTGCTTCTGTCCAGAACTCTGTAAGGATCTGTAAGTGAGTTCCATGGTAAGTTCCAAGTGAGTTTCCAGAACTCTGTAAGTGAGTTCCATGGGTAAAAATCTTGGTTTGCTTCCACAAGAAATTAGGTGACAGTAAAGTAATGAGTATTTGCTCACACAAATATGTTAGCCTCTGCTTGTCTTGTTTTGCTACTCTGATCTCTAGATTGCAAGTTGGAAAATATATCAAAGAGATATATAGACCAAGAGGTCACTGAAATTATACCAGGGGATTCCTGGTTTTTGTTTTTGCTTCTTAAATGGGCATGCAGGGTTGCAGCCTCTACAGGAACATCTCTCGCTCTGTCTTCAGACCACTTATTAGTTCCCTTTGCCGCTTCCTCCATCAGTGCCACACACAACCATGTTTCTTATCAGCTTCAGCCTGTGCTTCACTTTCTGCTCTGACCATTTCTTTTTCTGTCTTCCTTATCTTAACACAAAAAGGAGAAAAGCTATTCACTGAAACTCAGGTGCACCCCTCTGTGATGTATTTGTCCTAGATCAAGAATCAGTATTTGGTAAGCTGAAAGAGTTTATTCATTGACCTAGGTGAGAGTTCATTTTCTCAAAGGGAGGTGGACTTACCCTGTACTCTCAAAGTTTTAGAGCCCATTGACTGGAAATACACCAAAGACTTATCCCTCACCATTTCCATTCTGATAAGAAACTCTAGTTCATCTGGCCCTACAGATATAAGGAGGTATAAGGAATATAATGATATAACTACAAGATATAATCACTGCCTTTAAGGATCATGTGAACAAGTGAAAGAAATTAAATGATTTTTATTATGATAAGTAAATTTATTAGACTCTGTATCAGGCACTGTTGTGTGGGATTTACATGTACAAACTCATTTAATCCTCCCAACAATGTGTCAAGTAGGGGTTGCTATTTGTCCTGTTTCATAGATAAGGAAAAGGTAGATCACATAGATAGGTAGATCTGGGAAATAAGTCCATGCTATATAATTCCAAAACTTGTGTGCAAATCACATTAAAATAGACATAATAACAACAACAAAAGGCTACAAAAGGTCCACACAATTCAGAGAGAAGATCCTACAGAGTAGAATAAGAAGCTTAAAGGAAGGTGGACAAGATAGGACCCAGCTTTGTAAAATAAGGAGTCATTAAACCAAGGTTTCTCAACCTCAGCCCTATTGACATGTTGTGTCAAATAATTCTTTGTTGTGAGGGCTGTCCTGTACGTTGTAGGATGCTTACAGCATCCCTGGCCTCTACCTACTGGCTGCCAACAGAACCCCCCAATTGTGGCTACCAAAAAATTCTGGAGACACTGTCAAATGTGCCATCGACAGAGAAGGGCCATGCAAAGTCAGGAGGTAAGCTTGACCTGAGCACAGTGTTAAAGATGAAAGTTGAATAAAGAGCGAAGTAGAGATTGAAGCTGGATTGTGAAGGGCTTTGAGTGCCAGGTTGTGAATTTGGGAGCTGGGAGCTAGTGCAGGTTTTTGAAACTAAGGCTGAGGTGTGCCCCTTACTTCCTGTTCAACTGCCCACTGACCTCTGTACTGTTCTCTGAATGTGCCAACCACACTTTGGCCTTAGAGCTTTTCCATCTGCTATTCCCTCTCCCATAATCCTGTGCCGTCAGTTTCCTGTAGAGCCTCTCTCACTTCTACCGTGTCTGTTTTGAAACCTCGCTTTATGTGGGAGCCCAGCTCCATCTGTAACTCTCTATCCCCTTCTCCTGCTTAATTTTCTTTCATACATCTGCTTTTCCTTCACACTACACCCATTGTATCATTTATTAATGCGTTTATCACTTCACTGTTCGTCTGCCCTATTAGAATATCACTTTCACAAGGCAAGCAAGCGCTTTGTGTGCTGCTGTATCCTCAATGCCAGAAAAACTTCTTAGCACATAGTACATACTCAATGAATACTTGAGTTAATGAATTAATTTTCAAGAGAGTGTTTCAAGTAGGATGTTTTCCTAGAAGTCAGGTGTTCCCATGTCCAGTATATAAAGGGAAGGTCTTCATAATATCAGAGATTGTCAAACTATGATCTAAGTACTCCCTGAATCAGAATTAACTAGGGCGAGTGTGTGTTAAAAATGTGGTCTCCTGTGCCCCAGTCTAGAGCCAACAAATCACAGTATCTGGATGGCAGGACCCAGAAGCTGCATTTTAATGCATTCCAAAGTGTGTAAGGTACCTAGCCACTCTAATAGTTTGTGAGATGACTTTGTCCTTGCTCTTTCTGATTAACTTCACTTCTTAGGAAGACAGGATTTGGATTCTCAGGCATTAATAAACATGGGATTATAGCTTAGAACATCTTGAGACTCTACATGATGCCTATCAAAATACAAATGTCATCATATATTGATATAAATCTTAAATTCTCACAGCCCTTTATAATATACACAGCATTTCACATTCACAGTTTTCTTCTATCCTTCCAACAGCTTCCAGAAAGGTGGGGGGGGGGGGCGGTGCACAATTTCCTCTGTTGTGTTAGATGAGGCAGAAGAGACTCAAAGAGGGGAAATCACTTGCCTAGGGCCACACCACCCAGGGTAGCATTCACCCCTGTGCTATTTCTACTCCACTGTTCAATTGACCTATTGTAATCGCTAAATGCATTTTACTGATACCTAAATACTTACTAAGAGCTAAATACTTTCATAAAACCTTATGAAATACATTTAGGTAAGTAGTATTATCTACGTTTTTAGATTAGCAAATTAGAAGTTACTGTATAGTAACATGGTTAAATTCTTAAGCTCTGGACTAAATGTCCTAGTTTTGCCACTTGCTCCATGATTTTGAATACATTTTCTAACTTACATGAGCCACAGTTTCCCTATCTGCAAAATAGGGATAATAATAACTATTTGGGGGATGTTGTGAGAATTGCCATAATCCATGTAAAATGCATATGCCCTGACACACAGACCAAAGTCAACAAATGTCAACTATTGTTAGTAGTAATTAAGGTTCTGAGGTTAACAAAAGCTGAAAGAATGTCTCATTGTAATCCTGATACTTAGCCCAATGGGTGGCATGGCAGGAATTCAATATATATTTGCTCAACTAAACAATAAAGGAAGGAGTGACAGAGGTTAAATGACTTCCTCAAGGTCATATAGTAGGTAAATAACAGAGTCAAGACCCAACCACCTCATTTCCAAGTCTGCTGTTCCTCACACAACACTGGTTGTCTAGCCTTCTGAACTAAGCAATAGGGTAAGGACAAGGATTCATTTCACTGCTGTGCTGTCTGAGAAGGGTCTACATTTGTGAATATGGAATTGCAAATCATTGGCTCTGAAGAAAGTGTGTTGGACCCAACTGGCTCATCTAGGCTTTGTTCTTATCATCCAGTCTCCCTCCCAGATGCCCCCGTGCCAGGAGCTGTACACATTGGTATTTGTATTCTGAAACAACAGCAAGTCCATTCTGAGTCTCCCTTCTTATTTAAAGATTCCAGGCCTGTCTGCACGTCTCACTAGTTTAGGAGTGTATTTGTTTGTTTGTTTATAATTGACACATAATAATTGTACACGTTTATGGGCTACAGTGTGATGTTTCAATATATGTATACATTGCATAATGATCAAATCAGGGTAGTTAGCATATTCATCATCTCAAACATTTATCACTTCTCTGTGGTGTCGGGAGTGTATTTGGAAGGTGAATTGCTTGGTTGTTCTGGTTGAAGCACAAAGGGAGAAGGGTTGTATAATTGTAATTGTGCTGTCACATGAGGTTAGTAAATCCCCATCCTATTCTCCTAACCCTTCAATCACCACCACTACCTCCTCCTCCTCCACCTCCTAACAGAGAATACGCACACTTTAACTAACCTAATGACTTTTCAATCACTTCTGATATGAAAACTGCAGTTCTCCAAGCTCTTCAGTTCATGCTTTGTGTCAAATCTGCATTGAACAGTAACCACTAATCAATGTTAATTTATTGATGGCTCAAAACCTAATTTCTTTATAGCTATGCTGAATCACGCAACAAAGATTATAGTACTTCTAACTTCATTTAAATGTGATCATCATTATCTTGCAGAGAAAAACAACAAGCAGAATACAAAATCAATGTTTAGAATGCAAGGAACTTTTAAAAGCTAACAAGAAGCCTTGTTTGAGAATGAGACTCCTGAAATAGGGAAGCTTATAGAGACCTTAGAAATAACTTGATTCAATGCCCTCAGTTTACAGTTGTAAAAATTGAGGCCAGAGAAAGACAAGACACTTGTTTAGGGCTATGCATCTTCCTTCTCTATAGCTAGCCATTTTCGTCTGCCCAGACTGCCCATCACAGATGTGTTTCTAAACAAATCCTAACCTACACACTGGGAAGCTTTATTTAATAAAATTCTTGAGTCACAGCAAGCAGGGCTACTAGAGTTGATTAGAAGATAACACCATGGCTCAGGAATTGCCACTCTGCTGCCTCCTGGAGAGATACTGCAGCCCAGGAGAGTGCAGGTGGAGGCGAACTTGCCAGCTCAGAGAGTATGGCGGAACAGGGCTGCAAGTCAGATGGCAAAGATTAAAGGCACATGATAAAGCTTCTCTATTAAGTTAAGCAATGGAACATGCTCAATCAGGGATCCCAGCTCTATCAGTTATAAATATCAGTGACACCAGGCACTTACATATGAAGCTGTCTTGGGCTCTTAATGCCAATCGCTGGAAGATAGGAATAGAAATTCCAAACATTTTAAAACCCAAGCTTCTGTGGAGGTAAGATATTGGCAGAGGAGTTTGGAAGACTAACATGTTTGTACACAACATGTGCACACATACACACACATACATACACCCACACAGAATATGATGGTAATTCATATTAGCTTTTGGAAACATCCTCAGATGCCCAGGACTTCTGAAAACACTTTCTCTTAATCTATTACGTTGAACCTCCTTCCAAGGTTAACCAACAAGGGAACAGTACAATCAGAAATTTTGAATGGAGCTAAATCAGTTACATTGGGGTATCATAGAACAGTGGCCTATGTTTGTTAAGGGCACTGATGAGCCACCTGTGCTTGTCGATCCCAAGATGCAATCTCAGAATAAAACGTCATAGAGCTGCCTCCATGTTGCTGCTCTCAAAATGTCCTGGTATCAATATTTTAGTGATTCAAATACAGGACTAATTTTTTCATTTTCATTGTCCTCTTCCATACAGTAGGTAATAGGATAGAGCAGAAAGAACAGCTGAATTTTACTGAGCTCTTACCATGTGCCAACCACTGTGCTAAGTGCCTCATAAGTATTATCTCATTTAACTTTTCCTGCCATATGATGGGTACATCATTATCTTCACTTTACAGATGAGAAAACTGACATTACGAGATAATCCTAAATTCATCCTCGTATGGATAGCAGAGCCAGATCAGATGCCAGGTGAATCTGTCTCCACAGTTCTTGAGATTCAAGAAAGCTATTTTACTTTTGTATTTTATTTTTTATTAGTAAAAATTTAGTAAATTAATTTACTGAATTGACTTTCTGGTACACGATTATAGGAATTTTTAACACATGTATAAATTCTTATAACCCATACAACAAAAATACAGAACAGTTCCATCACCCCATGAATTGCTTAATGCCATCCCTTTGTATGCACACCTTGTCCTCAATCCTAATCCCTGAAAACCATTGATCTGTTCTTCACTACAGGTCTGTCTCTTGAAGAATGTCATGTAAATGAAATATTCCAGTAGCTTACCTTTTGAGATGACTTCTTTCCCTCAGCATAATCCCTTTCGGATTCATCCACATAGTTGCAGTTCTCCATAGTGTGTTTCTTGTATTGCTGACTTGTATTGCAGTGTATGGATGTACCACAGTTTGTACTCACCGTCTCACTAAGGGCTTTGGGTTGTTTCAAATTTGGAGCACCTATGGATAAAGCTGCCATAAACATTCTTGGACAGGTTTCTGTGTGAACATAAGTTTACAATTATCTAGGTTAAATACACAGGAGTAGGAAGAATGGGACAAATTGGTTAACTTTATAAGGAACTGACAAACTGTTTTCCAAAGTGGCCAATCACTTTTCATCCCCACGAGAAATGTAGGAGAGTTCAGATTGCTCTGCGTCTTCATCAGCATTTGAAATTATCAGCATTTTCATCTTAGTCATTCAAATAAGTATGCCATTCACCTATTGGGGTGTATTCTGTTCGTATGTTTTTTTACCATCTGTATATCCTCTTTGGTGAAGTTTAGGTTTTTGCCTATTTCAAAAAATTTGTTTTTACTGTTCGATTATAAGAGTTCTTTATATACTGTATTCTGAATACAAGTCCTTGGTCAAATAGTTGGATTTCAAAAATTTTCTCCCAATTTCTAGCTTGTCTATTTCCTTAAAAAGTATCTTTCACACAGCAAAAAGATTTACATTTTTATGAAGTCCAATTTATCAGTTTTTTTTCTTTTATGGATTATACTTTTGGTGTCAGATCTAAGGACTCTTTAACTCCAAGTCCTAAATAATTTTTTTTCTGTGTTTTCTTATAAAAGTTTTAAAAAATGTTCAACATCAGTAATCATAGAAATACAAATCAAAACCACAATGCGATACCACCTCATACATGTCAGAATAGCTATTAATAAAAAGTCAAAAAAAAAAAAAAAAAAAAACCACACGACAGATGCTGGTGAGGCTGCAGAGAAAAGGGAACACTTACACACTATTGGTGGGTATGCAAATTAAGTTCAGCCACTGTGGGAAGCAGTTAGGAGATTTCTCAAGGAACTTCAAATAGAACTACCATTCAACCTAACAATTCCTTTACTGGTAATGTATCCAAAGGAAAATAAATCCTTCTACCAAAAAGATACATGCACTTGTATGTTCATTGCAGAGCTATTCACAATAGCAAAGACATGGAATCAACCTAGATGGCCATCAATGGTGGACTGGATAAAGAAAATGTGGTATATATACACCATGGAATACTACACAGCCATAAAAAAAAGAACAAAATCATGACCTTTGCAGCAACATAGATGCAGCTGGAGGTCGTTATCCCAAGCCAATTAACACAGGAAGAGAAAACGAAACACCGCACATTCTCACTTATAAGTGGGAGCTAAACATTGGGTACTTGTGGAGATAAAATAGCAACAATAGACACTGGGGACTACTAGAGCAGGGTGGGAGGGGAAAGGGAAAAAGGTGAAAAACTACTAGGTACTATGCTCAGTACCTCAGCATCATGCAATATATTTATAACAAAGGTACACATGTATCCCTAAATCTAAATTAAAAGTTGAAATTATAAAAAAAAATTAAAAATTAAAGATTTTCTTTATAAGTTTATATTTTGCATTTTGGTTGGTGATACACATAGATTAATTACTGTATAAAATGTGAGGTTTAGGTTAAGTTTCATTTTTATTGTGAATGAATGTCTACTTGCTCCAATACCATTTGTTGAAAAGACTATCCTTTCTCCATTGAGTTGCTTTTGCACCTTTGTAAAAAAAAAATAATAATAATTGGCTAGGGTAGAAGAGAATAGAGAATGACTGCTAATGGATGGGAACTTTCTTTCTGGGGTGATAAAAATCTTCAAAAATTAGATTATGATAACAGTCGCACTACCCTGTAAACATTCCAAAACCACTGAATTGTATACTTTAAATGAGTGGATTTTACACATGTAATTTATATCCCAATAATCACATTAATTAAAAAAAGTAATTAGCCATCATAATGTGAGTCTACTTTTGGACATTTTGCTCTAGACAAATTACATATTTCATCTTATATATCATTTTATATATTCAAATTATATGTACTCATTTGTATATTTAAATTATATATATTCTATATCTCTATATATTATATATAAATAGAGAGATATAGTATATATAATTATATATAATATATATAATATATTATATATATATCAATTCACTGCACATTTATTTAGTTCCCACTGTATGTAGACATTCTGTGTAAAGGGAACTAAAACACGAGATAAGAGCAAAATCCTTCATCAGAAGTTTACAAAGTAGTAAGGGAGGGAGTTACCTATACAGATCATTTCAGTGCAATGTGATAAATATTAGTGGACATGGGAATAAATGAGAGGTAGACACATGGGAATAGATAAGAGGAATATTTACTTCAGCCTGATGGCAATGAATGGGGTAGCCAGATTATCTTTGTTCAAGCCACCACCATCTTTCACTTGGACAACAGCAACAGCCTCCTAATTTATTTAAAATTTCTAATTTTGCCCTACTAGCAATCTATTTTTTAAAAATCAGTTTCATTGAGATATAATTCAAGTACAATTTTCCCATTTAAAGTGCATAAATCCATGGTTTTATTATATTCACTGAGTAGTGTATCCATCACCACAATTTTAGAACATTTTCATTATGTCAGAAATGTTCTAACCATAATCCTCCAAACTTCATTCCCCCCAGCCCTAGGCACCTACTAATTTGTCATATGTTCCTGTGGATTTGCCTATTCTGGAGAGTTTACATAAATGTAAGTCACAGGACACGTGTTCCTGTGTGGCTGACTTCTTTCACTTAGGTAATGCTTTTGAGGTTCATACATATTGAAGCATGTCTCGTCACTTTATCTTTAATGCTTAATAGTCCATTGTATGCATATATGACATTTTATGTGTCCCTTCATCAGAAGATGAGTATTTGGGTTGTTTCCATTTGGGGTATTATGATTTAATGGTGTACAAATATTTGTATAAAGATTTTTTTTACTTCTCTTAGGTACATACCTAGAAGTAGATTGCTAAATCATACAGTAACTCTGTTTACCATTTGAGGAACTGCTAGGCTGCTTTCCACTGTGGCTACACCAGTGTTCCCACCAGCAGCAAATAAGGGTTCCAATTTCTCCATAGCCTAGCCAACACTTGTTATTACCTCTCTTTTTCAATAATTATCATCCTACTGGGTGAAGTGGTATTTAATTGGGGTTTTGATTTACATGTCTCTGATGGATAATGATCCTAAGGATCTTTTGGTGTACTTATTGGCCACTTGTATATCTTCCTGGGAGAAATGTCTATTCAAATCCTTTGCACATTTTTTAAATTGTATGTCTTTTATGATTGAGTTGTAGAAGTTCCTTATGCATTCTGGATATAAGTTCTTTATCAGATAAATGATGTACAAATATTTTCTTCCATTCTGTGGGTTGTCTTTTTGCTTCCTTGACAATGTTCTTTAGTGTACCTAAGTCTTAAATTTTGATACAATGCAATTTATCTTGTTCTTTCTTTTGTTACATGTCCTTTTGGTGTCATATATAAGAAACGATTGTCATATTCAATGTCAGAAATTACCAGCATACTTTTGTCAAAGAGTTCTATAGTTTTAGCTCTTATGTTTAGGTTTTAATCTGTGTTAAGTTATTTTTTGTGAATAGTATGAGGTAGAAGTCCAGCTTTGATCCATTTATATTTGGATATCTAGTTGTCTTAGTACCATTTATTGAAAAGACTATTCTCTCCCCAATTCAATTGTCTTGTCACCCTAACTGAAGATCAACTGTCTATAAATATGAGGACTTATTTCTGGACACTCAATTCCATTGCATAGATCTATACATCTACAACAAGCTATTCTTCACACTACAGAGTCCTCTTAAAACATATAAAGGAAAAAATAATGCCATGCCCATGCTTTATGTCCTGAGGACTTACCATTGCACATAAAATAAAATCCAAGTCCCACAAGTTCTTACATGATCTGGTCCCTGCCAATCTCTCCATCTCTTGTCCTCCACTTTTGGAGATCTAGCCACAAAGACCTCCTTTCTCTCCCTTAAGACCCTTGCACCAGCCTTTCCCAGTGCCCATAATAGTTCTCTCAGTTCTATCCGTGACATCTGGTACCAAAACAGAGCCCTCAGAAATAATACCACACATGTACAACCATCTGATCTTTGACAAACCTGACAAAACCATCTGATCTTTGATAAACCTGACAAAAACAATAAATGGGGAAAGGATTCCCTATTAATAAATGGTGCTGGGGAAACTGGCTAGCCATAAGTAGAAAGCTGAAACTGGATCCCTTCCTTACACCTTACACAAAAATTAATTCAAGAGAGATTAAAGACTTAAATGTTAGACCTAAAACCAGAAAAAACCCTAGAAGAAAACCTAGGCAATACCATTCAGGACATAGGCATGGGCAAGGACTTCATGTCTAAAACACGAAAAGCAATGGCAACAAAAGCCAAAATTGACAAATGGGATATAATTAAACTAAAGAGCTTCTGTACATCAAGAAAAAATCAAACAGCCCCGTCAAAAAGTAGGCGAAGGATATGAACAGACACTTCTCAGAAGAAGACATTTATACAGCCAACAGACATATGAAAAAATGCTCATTATCACTCACCATCAGAGAAATGCAAATCAAAACCACAATGAGATACCATCTCACGCTAGTTAGAATGGCAATCATTAAAAAGTCAGGAAACAACAGGTGCTAGAGAGGATGTGGAGAAATAGGAACACTTTTTCACTGTTGGTGGGACTGTAAACTCATTCAACCATTGTGGAAGACAGTGTGGCGATTCCTCAAGGATCTAGAACTAGAAATACCATTTGACCCAGCCATCCCATTGCTGGATATATACCCAAAGGATTATAAATCATGCTGCTATAAAGACACATGCACACGTATGTTTATTGTGGCACTATTCACAATAGCAAAGACTTGGAACCAACCCAAATGCCCATCAATGATAGACTGGATTAAGAAAATGTGGCACATATATACCATGGAATACTACGCAGCCATTAAAAAGGATGAGTCCATGTCCTTTGTAGGGACATGGATGCAGCTAGAAACCATCAGTCTCAGCAAACTATTGCAAGGACAGAAAACCAAACACCACATGTTCTCACTCATAGGTGGGAATTGAACAGTGAGAACACGTAGACACAGGAAGGGTAATATCACATACCAGGGCCTGTCATGGGGTGGGGGGAGAGGGGAGGGATAGCATTAGGAGAAATGCCTAATGTAAATGATGAGTTAATGGGTGCAGCACACCAACATGGCACATGTATACATATGTAACAAACCTGCATGTTGTGCACATGTACCATAGAACTTAAAGTATAATAATAATAATAATAATAATAATAATAATAATAATAAAGGAAACCTAAACAAGACTCCTTGTTATCTCTACAATAATTATGTCCTGAATTGGACCATTTAAAACATCCTGCAAAAATAAGGTCCATATTTGGTAAAAAGCAACATCAATAGAAGTTAACATGTTAAAACTTAACATGTTTTTTGTTTTTTTTTGTTTTTTTTAATTTATTTATTATTATTATACTTTAAGTTGTAGGGTACATGTGCATAACATGCAGGTTTGTTACATATGTATACTTGTGCCATGTTGGTGTGCTGCAACATCAACTCATCATTTACATCAGGTATAACTCCCAATGCAATCCCTCCCCCCTCCCCCCTCCCCATGATAGGCCCCTGTGTGTGATGTTCCCCTTCCTGAGTCCAAGTGATCTCATTGTTCAGTTCCCACCTATGAGTGAGAACATGCGGTGTTTGGTTTTCTGTTCTTGTGATAGTTTGCTAAGAATGATGGTTTCCAGCTGCATCCATGTCCCTACAAAGGACGCAAACTCATCCTTTTTGATGGCTGCATAGTATTCCATGGTGTAGATGTGCCACATTTTCTTAATCCAATCTGTCACTGATGGACATTTGGGTTGATTCCAAGTCTTTGCTATTGTGAATAGTGCTGCAATAAACATACGTGTGCATGTGTCTTTATAGCAGCATAATTTATAATCCTTTGGGTATATACCCAGTAATGGGATGGCTGGGTCATATGGTACAACTAGTTCTAGATCCTTGAGGAATCGCCATACTGTTTTCCATAATGGTTGAACTAGTTTACAGTCCCACCAACAGTGTAAAAGTGTTCCTATTTCTCCACATCCTCTCCAGCACCTGTTGTTTCCTGACTTTTTAATGATCGCCATTCTAACTGGTGTGAGATGGTATCTCATTGTGGTTTTGATTTGCATTTCTCTGATGGCCAGTGATGATGAGCATTTTTTCATGTGTCTGTTGGCTGTATGAATGTCTTCTTTTGAGAAATGTCTGTTCATATCCTTTGCCCACTTTTTGATGGGGTTGTTTGTCTTTTTCTTGTAAATTTGTTTGAGTTCTTTGTAGGTTCTGGATATTAGCCCTTTGTCAGATGAGTAGATTGCAAAAATTTTCTCCCATTCTGTAGGTTGCCTGTTCACTCTGATGGTAGTTTCTTTTCTGTGCAGAAGCTCTTTAATTTAATGAGATCCCATTTGTCAATTTTGGCTTTTGCTGCCGTTGCTTTTGGTGTTTTAGACATGAAGTCTTTGCCCATGCCTATGTCCTGAATGGTACTACCTAGGTTTTCCTCTAGGATTTTTATGGTATTAGGTCTAACATTTAAGTCTCTAATCCATCTTGAATTAATTTTCGTATAAGGAGTAAGGAAAGGATCCAGTTTCAGCTTTCTACTTATGGCTAGCCAATTTTCCCAGCACCATTTATTAAATAGGGAATCCTTTCCCCATTTCTTGTTTCTCTCAGGTTTGTCAAAGATCAGATGGCTGTAGACGTGTGGTATTATTTCTGAGGACTCTGTTCTGTTCCATTGGTCTATATCTCTGTTTTGGTACCAGTACCATGCTGTTTTGGTTACTGTAGCCTTGAAGCATAGTTTGAAGTCAGGTAGCGTGATGCCTCCAGCTTTGTTCTTTTGACTTAGGATTGTCTTGGAGATGCGGGCTGTTTTTTGGTTCCATATGAATTTTAAAGCAGTTTTTTCCAATTCTGTGAAGAAACTCATTGGTAGCTTGATGGGGATGGCATTGAATCTATAAATTACCTTGGGCAGTATGGCCATTTTCACGATATTGATTCTTCCTATCCATGAGCATGGTATGTTCTTCCATTTGTTTGTGTCCTCTTTGATTTCACTGAGCAGTGGTTTGTAGTTCTCCTTGAAGAGGTCCTTTACATCCCTTGTAAGTTGGATTCCTAGGTATTTTATTCTCTTTGAAGCAATTGTGAACGGAAGTTCATTCCTGATTTGGCTCTCTGTTTGTCTGTTACTGGTGTATAAGAATGCTTGTGATTTTTGCACATTAATTTTGTATCCTGAGACTTTGCTGAAGTTGCTTATCAGCTTAAGGAGATTTTGGGCTGAGACAATGGGGTTTTCTAAATATACAATCATGTCATCTGCAAACAGGGACAGTTTGACTTCTTCTTTTCCTAACTGAATACCCTTGATTTCTTTCTCTTGCCTAATTGCCCTAGCCAGAACTTCCAACACTATGTTGAATAGGAGTGGTGAGAGAGGGCATCCCTGTCTTGTGCCAGTTTTCAAAGGGAATTTTTCCAGTTTTTGCCCATTCAGTATGATATTGGCTGTGGGTTTGTCATAAATAGCTGTTATTATTTTGAGGTACGTTCCATCAATACCGAATTTATTGAGCGTTTTTAGCATGAAGGGCTGTTGAATTTTGTCAAAAGCCTTTTCTGCATCTATTGAGATAATCATGTGGTTCTTGTCTTTGGTTCTGTTTATATGCTGGATTATGTTTATTGATTTGCAAATGTTGAACCAGCCTTGCATCCCAGGGATGAAGCCCACTTGATCATGGTGGATAAGCTTTTTGATGTGTTGCTGAATCCAGTTTGCCAGTATTTTATTGAGGATTTTTGCATCGATGTTCATCAGGGATATTGGTCTAAAATTCTCTTTTTTTGTTGTGTCTCTGCCAGGCTTTGGTATCAGGATGATGTTGGCCTCATAAAATGAGTTAGGGAGGATTCCCTCTTTTTCTATTGATTGGAATAGTTTCAGAAGGAATGGTACCAACTCCTCCTTGTACCTCTGGTAGAATTCAGCTGTGAATCCATCTGGTCCTGGACTTTTTTTGGTTGGTAGGCTATTAATTATTGCCTCAATTTCAGAGCCTGCTATTGGTCTATTCAGGGATTCAACTTCTTCCTGGTTTAGTCTTGGAAGAGTGTATGTGTCCAGGAAATTATCCATTTCTTCTAGATTTTCCAGTTTATTTGCGTAGAGGTGTTTATAGTATTCTCTGATGGTAGTTTGTATTTCTGTGGGGTCGGTGGTCATATCCCCTTTATCATTTTTAATTGCATCGATTTGATTCTTCTCTCTTTTCTTCTTTATTAGTCTTGCTTGTGGTCTGTCAATTTTGTTGATCTTTTCAAGAAACCAACTCCTGGATTCATTGATTTTTTGGAGAGTTTTTTGTGTCTCTATCTCCTTCAGTTCTGCTCTGATCTTAGTTATTTCTAGCCTTCTGCTAGCTTTCGAATGTGTTTGCTCTTGCTTCTCTAGTTCTTTTAATTGTGATGTTAGAGTGTCAATTTTAGATCTTTCCTGCTTTCTCTTGTGGGCATTTAGTGCTATAAATTTCCCTCTACACACTGCTTTAAATGTGTCCCAGAGATTCTGGTATGTTGTATCTTTGTTCTCATTGGTTTCAAAGAACATCTTTATTTCTGCCTTCATTTCGTTATGTACCCAGTAGTCATTCAGGAGCAGGTTGTTCAGTTTCCATGTAGTTGAGCGGTTTTGATTGAGTTTCTTAGTCCTGAGTTCTAGTTTGATTGCACTGTGGTCTGAGAGACAGTTTGTTATAATTTCTGTTCTTGTACATTTGCTGAGGAGTGCTTTACTTCCAATTACGTGGTCGATTTTGGAGTAAGTACGATGTGGTGCTGAGAAGAATGTATATTCTGTTGATTTGGGGTGGAGAGTTCTATAGATGTCTATTAGGTCTGCTTGCTGCAGAGATGAGTTCAATTCCTGGATATCCTTGTTAACTTTCTGTCTCGTTGATCTGTCTAATGTTGACAGTGGAGTGTTGAAGTCTCCCATTATTATTGTATGGGAGTCTAAGTCTCTTTGTAAGTCTCTAAGGACTTGCTTTATGAATCTGGGTGCTCCTGTATTGGGTGCATATATATTTAGGATAGTTAGCTCTTCCTGTTGAATTGATCCCTTTACCATTATGTAATGGCCTTCTTTGTCTCTTTTGATCTTTGATGGTTTAAAGTCTGTTTTATCAGAGACTAGTATTGCAACCCCCGCTTTTTTTTGTTCTCCATTTGCTTGGTAAATCTTCCTCCATCCCTTTATTTTGAGCCTATGTATGTCTCTGCGTGTGAGATGGGTCTCCTGAATACAGCAGACTGATGGGTCTTGACTCTTTATTCAGTTTGCCAGTCTGTGTCTTTTAATTGGACCATTTAGTCCATTTACATTTAAGGTTAAGATTGTTATGTGTGAACTTGATCCTGCCATTACGATATTAACTGGTTATTTTGCTCGTTAGTTGATGCAGTTTCTTCCTAGCCTCGATGGTCTTTACATTTTGGCATGTTTTTGCAATGGCTGGTACCGGTTGTTCCTTTCCATGTTTAGTGCTTCCTTCAGGGTCTCTTGTAAGGCAGGCCTAGTGGTGACAAAATCTCTAAGCATTTGCTTATCTGTAAAGGATTTTATTTCTCCTTCACTTATGAAACTTAATTTGGCTGGCTATGAAATTCTGGGTTTAAAATTCTTTTCTTTAAGAATGTTGAATATTGGCCCCCACTCTCTTCTGGCTTGGAGAGTTTCTGCCGAGAGATCTCAACCTGCGGCAGAAGGAAGTTTCTGCCTTCTCAGATCTCAACCTCCGTGTTGGGAGATCCACTGCTCTCTTCAAAGCTGTCAGACAGAGTCGTTTGCATCTGCAGAGGTTTCGGCTGTGTTTGTTATTGCCCTGTCCCCAGAGGTGGAGTCTACAGAGACAGTCAGGTTTCCTTGAGCTGCTGTGAGCTCCACCCACTTCGAGTTTCCCAGCAGCTTTGTTTACCTACTTAAGCCTCAGCAATGGCGGGCGCCCCTCCCCCAGCCTCGCTGCTGCCTTGCCGGTAGATCACAGACTGCTGTGCTAGCAATGAGGGAGGCTCTGTGGGTGTGGGACCCTCCCGGCCAGGTGTGGGATATGATCTCCTGGTGTGCCTGTTTGCTTAAAGCGCAGTATTGGGGTGGGAGTTACCCGATTTTCCAGGTGTTGTGTGTCTCAGTTCCCCTGGCTAGGAAAAGGGATTCCCTTCCCCCTTGTGCTTCCCAGGTGAGGCAATGCCTCGCCCTGCTTCAGCTCTCGCTGGTCGGGCTGCAGCAGCTGACCAGCACCTATCGTCCGGCACTCCCCAGTGAGATGAACCCAGTACCTCAGTTGAAAATGCAGAAATTACCGGTCTTCTGTGTCGCTCGTGCTGAGAGTTGGAGACTGGAGCTGTTCCTATTCGGCCATCTTGCTCCGCCCCTAAAACTTAACATGTTAAAACATGCATTGCCAAACTAGAGATTCACAGCTAAGCAAAGCCCATTTAAAAATGAAAACAAAAATAATAAAGTGCCATTTCTCCTTTGCCTGCTTTACCCTATTCTGAGCCCACCGTCTCTCTGATTGTAGTTTTTCAGCTGCATATTTGTGAATCATGTCAAATGGAATCTGGGCTGAATTGTGGTGCCAACTTTGAGGCATTCCTTGCTACTGAGACCAGCTGTCACATGAGGAAAATGCAGCCCTCTTCCAACTGGCACAAAACAATGCCTAACAGCTAGATTGGGTGACATTCCCACAGTGGTAGCTGGAAACTGCTTGTGTTTGTGATTTTTTTTTTTAACCTCACTTGCCCCACCTTATTGGAAAATGACATGGTATTTGCCCTCCTGCCTTAGTTCCTCTCAGGAATTATGTCCAGCATGTTTATGCTATTTGCCAACACTGATCACTACTAGGAAAACAGCAGCAGCAATAGTGTGGAGGGCAGGGACTATGAAGTCACAAACTTGGATACAAATCCCAGCTCTGCTACTTACCAAATACGTGACCCTGGGCAAAGTACTTAACTCTTCTCTAGTTCAGATGCTTTTATTGATGAAATGAAGAATATATCTCTTATCTAAGTCATTGGGATAAATTATTCATTCATTCAAATAATATGTACAGAGTGCCTGTTATAAAAATAATGTTGCCATGTATTGACAGCATAGCATGGGAAACCATTGTTCATTTATTTATTCTCAAGCCATTTCAAGAGCTAGGCCCTATTGTTATCATGCCCATTTTACAGATGAGGAAAGAGACACTCAGAGATATGAAATAAATGCCCAAAGTCACATGGCTAAAGTGGCAGAGACAGAATTTAAACCCAGGATTGCCTGAATCTAGTCTTCGTTCTTAAGGATGGCTTTCCACAAGGAAAATTTTTGCAGGTTTTATGTTCTGCTAATTTCCCAGCACCGGGTATTAGCATTCAGAATCTGCTTGTCGGGTTGCTCCAATACAAAGTGGATATTCCATAAGTCTATGCTGAAGTAATTTGCAGACATTCTCTACTGCTACATACCAGCCACTATGCTAGACACTAAGAATACCACCACACATAGCAAAGGTTAAGTCCCTGCCCTCATGTAGTTCACAATCTAGTGGAAATCAAATGAGACTATGGCTATCAATCACCCAGCACAGTACCTAGCACATAATACATGTATTTCTTAACTGCTAGTGCTACAATTTTGATAAGACATTATTCCTTCTTTGCTCAACTCAAACTCAAATATCTGTCTTCTCAATATGCAATGAGATAACTATTGTGTAATAATTCATAATATTGCAATCTTTACCTTGGGAGCTGTTATTATTTATTCTTACTCATTCTTTTAAAGGGTATTTCCTGAACATATACTCTGGGTTAAAGAATACCAGTTCTGGCCTGGTGCAGTGGCTCACGCCTGTAATCCCAGTGCTTTGGGAGGCTGAGGCAGGCGGATCACGAGGTCAGGAGATCGAGAACATCCTGGCTAACACGGTGAAACTCCATCTCTACTAAAAATACAAAAAATTAGCCGGGCATGGTGGTGGGTGCCTGTAGTCCCAGCTACTCCAGGAGGCTGAGGAAGGAGAATGGCATGAACCCGGGAGGCGGAGCTTGCGGTGAGCCGAGATCGCACCACTGCAGTCCAGCCTGGGCGACAGAGCAACACTCCATCTCAAAAAAAAAAAAAAAAAAAAAAAACCAGTTCTATAAAATCCAGAGAAATCTTTCAGAGAAACTGGCCTCATTCAGCTGACCATTTGCTTCCACTACACCTTTAGATCTAGCTGAAGGGCAAGAATGAAAGGTACCACCTGATATCCAGCAACCTGGCCCTGGCATGGAGTGCCTTTCAGAAAGCTCAAGCAAAACTGACCTGCTTATAGTTATTTTATTCTCACCTAGATGGTGATATGTCAACAAGGGACATGGCTAGAAACAAGAAGCATAGGATTGGGTGGTATGGGCATAAATAGTTGAGATAGAAAGAGAACAGGTTGGGCTTTAAAGCAACTGAAATTTGTCTTCAGCACCCTGCATCCCTCTTTCCACAGTCAAGCATCAAAGGACTGGCCCAGAGAAGCAGGTGTAGGCTTGCCATGTGTGGCTGCAGACAGCGGAAGCAGGAATTTCCACAAACAAGTGGAACTTTCTAATAACTAGAAATAAACTATTAACAAGTGAGGCAGTGAGCAACCTGACCAATGAATGATACTTCACTGGCATATTTTTGTAAGGATTGTGGTGCCTTGTGGTTATCTGGTCTTTCTAGAAGTGAGATTCTATTATTCCTTCTATCTCTGGATATTTTTCCTCGAGAAGCTAATGTTCTCGTGACTTTCTTCATCTTCTTATATCTGTAAGGGTTGGTCATTCACCAGGCACATCTGTGCCCCTCTTTTATATCCACATCAAAACATAGCCACCTATGTACCCCTCTCTCAGCATCCCATTACAGAACTTTCAAAATAACACAAGCCACGGTTAGCTGCCATGTGCATTCTCTCTTTTTAGAAAATATTTATATTTCAACAAGGTTTTCCCCAGCGAAGCACAAAATGTTTTTTCTTTACTTGGGGTGGGAGCAGAGTATCAAGAAAGAAAGAGGCTGGGGCACCATAGGTTTGTTTATCTACTTAACAATTTTGCTGCAAGGTCAGCATTGCACAGAGGTAAGGATAAACCGCTTCCTAGCCATTGACAGGAAAAGAGAAAGATAGTGAGAAGATCTGAAGCTTTTTCTTATGTAGTTTGTCAAATTATTTTCTGCTTAAGTAGTTTTTTGTGGACTTTTAATTATAGTCACTTGCCACATAATGATGTCTGTGGTCAATGACAGATCACATATATAATGGTGGTCCTCAAATAGTATAATACTTTTATATACCTTTTCTACATATAGATGTGTTTAGATACACAAATACCATTGTGTTACAATTGCCTACAGCATTCAAGACAGTCAGATGCTGTACGTTTGCAGCCTAAGATCAATAGACTCTACCATATAGCATAGGTGTGTAGTAGGCTATATCACCTAGGTTTGTATTAGTACACTCTACGGTGTTTGCTCAACAACAAAAAGTCACCTAACGATACATTTCTCATAAAGTATCCTGTCATTATGGGACACATAACTCTATATATTTTCTGATACTAATACCAAAAACCAGAATTCATGCCAAATTGTTATGAAATATTATTACATTAATATTTATATTTGCAACATATTTTATAACAAACCATTGAGACAATTATTATTATTGTTCTCCAATTTTAAGGATAACTGAAATTCAAAGAACTTAATTAACTTGGCCAAAGTCAGTTGATCAATCAGAGGTAGAATTCAAAACCAGGTAGTCTGTTTCTAAAGCTTAACCTACAAGACACAGTTGCAATAAGCCAGTTTTAAGGGGACCCTCAAGATTCCCAGCCCTTGGTGGACAAACACCTTCTCTTAGTT
This sequence comes from Macaca mulatta, assembly GCF_049350105.2. NCBI lineage: Eukaryota > Metazoa > Chordata > Mammalia > Primates > Cercopithecidae > Macaca > Macaca mulatta. The sequence continues at coordinate 164,519,312 of NC_133411.1, read as the reverse complement.
ATTCAGTCAAACTCAAATCTGGGTGCTGCTACAAAGGGATTTTGCAAATGAAACCAAGTTCTCTGATCAGTTGACCTTGATATAGGGAGATTATCCCTGTGAGTCTGATCAAATCATAGGAATCCTTTAAAAGCAGGGAGTTTTCTCTAGCTGATCACAAAGAGACAATTCACGCACCCTTGCTCCGCTGGAAGAAAGCAAGCATGCATGTTGTGAACAGCCAGTGGGGCCGCTGGGAAGGAACTATAGCTGACAGCCAGCAAGAAAACGAGGGCCTCAGACCTGCAACCACAGAAACTGAATTCTGCCAACAACTTAAATGAGCTTGAGTGAGAACCCTGTGCTCCCCATGAGAACTCATCCCAGCTGACCCTGTTTTGAGCCTTGTGAGACCTAAGCAGAATCCAGTAAAGCCAACCTCAGACTTCTGACCCGCAGAAACTGAGAGATAATACATGATATTGTTTTAATTTGTTATGCAGTATATGTGTATGTGTATAATTTGTTATGCAGCACTAGAAAACTGATTCAGTTTTCATCATAAGATTTGGAAAATACCAAAGAGTTAAGTAGAAGAAAATAAATATCACCCATAATCTCACCACTCAAAGGTAACCGTGCTGACATTTTGGGTGTATTTGTTTCTAGTATTTACAAATTCAAGTTCAAAATTAGTAACAAACTCTTAATAAATTTTGTTTTCTCTCTCTTGTTCATTAACATTCTGACAAGAGTATTTTCCATATCATCAAATATTCTTCAGAAACCTAACTTTTAGTAATTACTATAAACTATACATATACAAACGCTTATTAAATCATGCCTTTTTGGAGGCATTTAGATTTTTATATTTCTTTTTCAATCAACCTTATTTTGATGATTATTATTTATATAAAGCTCTAAGTTTATCTCTTCAGTCTTCAAGACAGGTTTCTGGAAGTGCTAGTAATGAATCAAAGTTTTAAAATTCTTCTAAGGTCTTGACACAGATTGTCAATTTGTTTTCAAGAGTGGTGCAGGAATACTGGCCTACCAGCAGTAGGAAAGTTCCCAGCTCATCGCTTTTACCCCACTGTATATTGTTGCTTTCAAGAAATTGTCGCAAACTGTGGCATCTCTTTTTTGTTATCTGTTGTTTCATCTGTGTTTCTTTTATTACTAGTGAGATGATCATATATTTATACCTTTATTAGCCATTTTACTTGTAATATGAATTATTTCTTCATGCTTGTTACCTATTCTTTTCTGTTGGCATTCCAGTGCCTTTTTTTTAGTTAATTGACAAAAATTCTTCATATATTTACGATGTTAACAAAATATTTCAGGCAAATATTTTCCTGATTGTCATTTCCTTTGCTTTTTATCACCTTCAGTAGCTTTCATTCTTCTGTATATCATCTAATGTCTTTGTGCATATATCCATTGATTTTATTTTAAAAAATTCTTGCCCACCACAATATCAAATAGTGACATGTATTTTCTTATGTATCTAAACTATTCTCCTTTTTACTGTTAATGTAACTGTAATCCATCCCATATGAAGAAAGATTTCTCATGCGGTGATGGGGCACCTGCAGGAGGACTGGATGAAAAATGACTATCATGAATGCATGAACTGTACCTTGTTCAGGTCTCCTCCATCACCCCCAGCACAGACAGCTGTATAAATGTCCCTTGAGTTGAAGTGGATTGGATTGATTCAAATGGAATCTCAGAAGCACCAATGAGTCATGTACAAAAGATCCCAGGACCCTGATATTGATAAACATGCTTGGGTCTGATCATATGTCCACAGAAAGCTCACTGAATTGCAATGGGAGGAAACAGCTTTAACAAATGCCTTTATTTCAGCTCTCCTAACTCAGTGGCAGATGCTTCTGGTTCCAGACCTCTTCCTTCCTGCCAAATTTGTCAGATGAAGCTGCAAACATGAGGGTCTGTTGCCATTTAGGGATCAAAAGGCACACTTCCACCTGCTGTCATATGTCTGATCCTAAACAGGCACCAGGTGATTGGATGTGACAGACATCACACCCAACACAAAAATCATTTCCAATCACCTGAGAACTATCTACCCCTTCACTTCATGTTCAAACTAGATACCATCTAGAGCTTAACTCAGGATGAATCTCTGCTCCATTGTCTATTTTTCAGGTCACATATATTTCTAACCAAGCGTATGTGATTGCTAATAAAAAGCAAACACCATTTAAAAAGGGGAAAGCTATTGAAAATTTATTAACCAGTCGCCCCTTGGTAGTTCATTTGTAATTTATTAGCCTAATTTGGACCATGTAACTTCCTGATAGCTGGTGTTCGTAGATGATATCGATTGAGGCTGGTCCTATTGTGGGAGAGAGAATGTATGTTGAATACACATCTTTTTAGGTAAAGGACATCATCCCTGTATGGTAGAAAGTTACTGAAAGCCGCACTCTCTCCCTCAATGAGATCCTTCCTACTCCTATGTTCATCTCTCTGAAAATGTTTATGATGCTTCTTCCATGAAAGTACTATCTCAGGTTAATGTTCTAGTTACCACCCAAAAACTCAGTGGTATAAAACAACCATCATATTATGGTCTTGGATTCAGTGGGTCAGGAATTCAGTCACAACATGGTGAGTGCAGTTTGTCTCTGCTCTGTTATATCTGAAAATTCAGCTGAGAAGACTGGAATGGCTAGGAGTGACTCAGACATTAGGGCCTGAAATTATCTGGAGGCTTCTTCACTCACATGCCTTGAACTTGGGCTGGAATGACCATTTTCTCTCTCTCTCTCTCTCTCTCTCACACACACACACACACACACACACACACACACACACACACACACCTGGGCTGGAATGACCACTCTCTCTCTGTCAATACTCGCGTGCACACACATGCACACACACACACACACAAATATATAGCTTCAGAGTTCTCCATGTGGCCTCTCAGCATTGCATACCCATATCCCACGTGGCAGCCTCAAAACAGCTGGACTCCTTATATGGTAGCTCAGGGCTCCAAGAGGAAGAACCTCAGTGGACAAGACAGCAGATGCATGGTCATCTATGACACAGCCTTGAAAGTCACATAGCATTACTTCCACTATGCTCTGAGGCTGAAGTTCACCCACATTCAAGGGGTGAGAACCTAGACCCCATCTCCTGATGGAAGGAATATCAAAAGAAATTATTGCTATGTCTAAAAGCTGAAACAGAGGCAGTCTCTGAGCCAAAGATTCAAGAGTCAGCAGTTCACTTAGGTGGTGGTCCCAGGAAGCACTAGTAAGGACTAGAGAAGTGAGAGAGGAAGGGAAGAAAGCCAATTCAAGGTGAATTAACCAGCAGGTTTGCACTGTGGATAACTGGTGTTCAATGCCACTGGCAGCTATGTGATACAGTGCAGAATATGCCCATTAGTTATGTCAACTAAGGGGCAAAGTTGCAGAACTATTTTTCTACCAGTTCGTCACAGTCATTGGTCGGGAATTACTTGAGGAAAGGGTGGCAACTCTCTGACACTTTCAGAAGATTCCCATTGCCAGAGGAATCCCTCAGGAAGAGGCAGGTGCTTGAAGTTGGAAACTGTGAGGCTGGCATGCACCGGAATGTTGAGAGCAGAGAAGATATGTTTTGGCGCCAACAGCATCTGCTCTGAACTTTGATCACAACTTAATTATAGTGCCAATCATCTAGACTTGGAATTCAGATGGGGCAGCATAGCTTCTCCCCTAAACTGTGAATTGATTTCTCTGGGGTCACAATTTCTGTGTCTTTTTTCACCTTTCAGTAATTAGCACCTAGATTGGAACCTTGCATATAGGAAGTCCCTCAAAGCTATGAATAACAGACTAAAATAAAGAATGCATCCACGTCTTTAATATAAATCTCCCTCCTAAATAAATTTCCCTGACTTTCTTGCTACCTAATTCTTTACCACCTTGGACACCTTAAAGTTTGTGAATATATAGTCTACCTCTTTTCCATATTATGCTGCAAAATCTAAAGACTGCTTCTTCTCCTATATTTACTTGCTCAATAAATGACTATCATCTACTCAGTCACCAGTGCAGAAACTCTTGACTCATCTTTGACCTCTCTCTCCCCCAGAACCTCCCACATGCACATTTTGTTATATCTATATTTGGAAGGTCATTCCATTCCCCTTTTGCCATTTCTCTCTGTTACTGCCTCTAGACCGAATGCATATTGTCTCTTGTCAGATTGTTGCTATAACTGTCTGACTGGTCTTATTCCTTCAAATGTGTCCTGGAAATCAAATGCACTCTGAGCATTCGTCAAGTTACAGTCCTCAAGTTGTTCCAATACAGGTTGAAAATAAATTTCTTTCCTTTTTTGGGGGGTGGGGTGGGGATGGAGGGGGAGGAGGATTCCCTATTTAATAAACGGTGTTGGGAAAACTGTCTAGACATATGCAGAAAACTGAAACTGGACCCCTTCCTTACACCTTATACAAAAATTAACTCAAGATGGATTAAAGACTTAAACGTAAGATCTAAAACCATAAAAACCCCAGAAGAAAACCTAGGCCCTACCATTCAGGACATAGGTATGAGCAAAGACTTCATGACTAAAATACCAAAAACAATGGCAACATAAGCCAAAATTTACAAAGGGATCTAATTAAACTAAAGAGATTCTGCACAGCAAAAGAAACTATCATCATAACGAACAGGCAACCTACAGAATGGGAGAAAATTTTGGCAATCTATGCATATGACAAAGGGCTAACATCCAGAATCTACAAAGAACTTCAACAAATTTACAAGAAAAAAAACAAACAACTGCATCAAAAAATGGGTGAAGGATATAAATTTCTTATATTTCAATTCTTAGGCAATATAGAAAAAGACAATAAGGTTTTCAAATTTATTCCCCATTTCATCTATAAAACTCATTTTCTTAGTTTAAACATCCTATAAAACTTCAAACCTCTCAAATTCACCCTCTCTGTTTGTGTCTTCTTCTCATGCTGTTCTCTCTTCCCAGAATATACATTTCTGTATCAGTCTCCATCTGACAAATGTTCAAGTATTCTACGAGGACCAGTAGATGACACTTTTGGCATTAGAAAAACCTCTACCACTAGCCCTAGTTATTAATGACTCCACCTCTAATCAAAAGTACGCTATTTTGGTACCCTATTTCCTCAATTATAAGACACTATGAATTGTATAATGCATCATTGATTTGTCATTACATTGTGATAGAATTAAAAGATACTAAATGGTCCATGCAAATTTTAGAAATATTTAAACGTGGGGAAAACTCCATAAAACTATGCACTTTATAATATTAAAAATATGTCACTGCAATCCCAGCACTTTGGGAGGCCGAGATGGGCGGATCACAAGGTCAGGAGATCAAGACCATCCTGGCTAACATGGTGAAATCCCGTCTCTACTAAAAACACAAAAAATTAGCCGGGTGTGGTGGCGGTCGCCTGTAGTCCCAGCTACTCAGGAGACTGAGGCAGGAGAACGGCGTGAACCCAGGAGGCAGAGCTTGCAGTGAGGGAGATTGTGCCACTGCACTCCAGCCTGGGTGACAGAGGGAGACTCTGTCTCAAAAAAAAAAAAAAAAAAAAAAGGTCACTGCTTCCTCTTCTGTGTTCCCAGAATACTTTTATGGCTGACCATACTTCTCACTAGAAGTTTTCTTCATGCTCTCAGAAGTCCAGACTTCTAAATAAAATTTCTTCAGATGTCTCTATATATGCTCACTGTCACAGAATATTCTGTGACACTGGGTTAATAATAAACAGATACCCAGCCCAGCTCTCAGTTTACTGAGAACAAAGGATTATGGTCAAGAGCTTGAAGCCAGTCTACAATTGGGATACAGATTGGCCTACTGGACAGGGATTCCCAGGAAGAGGCCAGTCTGGGAGAAGAGACAATGAAGTGCCCTGAGAGAAAAGAACCCTGAGGAGGCATCAGGCAGAGTGATCCAGACCAAAAGCAGGTTCTCCACCTGAGAGTCTGACTCTCACCAAGAGAGTCTGGCAACCCATTCTTTGTCCCACTACTCATCTTTGCCCTCTTGTAAGGTAAGAACTATAATATAAAGAAAAAAAAACTAAATCACTAGCCATCGAACAACCATAGAACTCACTCTGAAGGAGTGATTATAAAAAGGGGTACATCTTTTTTTCTAGTAGCTGAAGAATGACAAAAGTAGCTACAGTCAATGGCTTAGAGGAATAAGATTGTTGCCAGGTAATGCTATGCTCTGTAATGGCCTAGGGGGTCCAATGATACAATGGAAGCTAATAGTGGTTTAAACAGTAGAAGGACAGAAAAGTGTAGGCAGCTGAAAAAATGATAATCAATGAAAAGAAGGACGACAAAAGTAAGCACACCACAGTGCAGGGTGTACCTATATAAATGTGACACATCTGTCCAGGTAGACAAGTCCATGGATATGCCAATTAAACTTTACTGCAACCCTATCAACCATATGTCCCACCTCATATTCTCTCTCTGTCCCCATCTGTATCACAACACACACACAAAGGAAAAGCATTATCACCTACTGGGTCTAATCTTATGGAGCTCCTGACAGTGAGCAACAATAGAATCCAGAGAGGCTCAGACACAGAGGAAAGGGGAAGAGAAAAGAGGAAGGAGTAAGAATAAAGAAAAGCTTTTCAGGTAGTGTGGTCAACATTTTGAGAGAATGGAAGCTGAAAATACAATGGAGAAAAGAGGAAGAACGTTTTAGGAAGCACTTGACAACCACGTGGAGAACACTGGGACGGATCAAAAACAGAAGAATGTAAAAATGTTTTCTGTGAGTTAGGCATACTCGTACCCCTGTAATTTTTACATGTAAAGTAAAAGATTCATAGTAAAGATTAGGATTATTCTTGTTCGTGTATTTTAGTTCAGCTTGTGTATGATTTTAGTTCTAAAATGTTTACCTGGCTCTTATATATATTGTCTATTTATCTGCTAAGATTTTCCATCTTCTCATTCCAGAATATATTTTCTTTGACCTCATTAATAATAGTTAGACCAGCTGCTTTAAAGTCCTTATCTGCCAATTCTGACTTCTGAAATATTTTGGGGTTGGCTTCTGTTGATTGTCATTTCTCTTGAAAATGGGTCATATTTTCTTATTCTTTATATGTCATGTCATTTTGAATTGTGTTCTGGACATTGTAATGTAAGTTGTAGAAACTGGGTTCTGTTACATTTCTCCAAAACTTGTTGACATTTTTGGTTTATTTGTTTCAGGAGACAATTAACTTGGTGGGAATCCAATTTCAAACTGTGCCCTTTAGGCATCAGCTCAAATTGCTTAGTTCTTTCACTCCTTAACTGAGCAGTTTGCAGTCTGATGGGTACATGTGTGGTTCAGGTTTCAGCCAGAGAATTGGAAGAGTTTACACATAGAATTTAAAGCCCCTCTCTCTGATTCTCTTCTTTCCTAGCCTCACTTCCTAATGACTGCAGTTGTCTGGAACTCTGTTCTCTGGTTCTTCAGGCTAGAAATGTTAAAGGTGTTCTATCAAAGTTCTAGATATCCCACGTGGCACTAACTTGGCCTGCACTAACTTGGCCTGCACTCTCTATTAATAGAAAACTTAGCTTATGCTACTAGTCCTTTTTTCTTTGTATCACTCTCTGGAATCTGTGTGCTTTTGTTTAATCCCTATATTCGTCAGGTAGCTGGTTAAAATATTTTTCCAGAGTTTATCATTGCTATTAGCAGTGGGATAGATCTATTAGGAGCTTGCTTTACCACACTGAACTTAACAGATTTTTGATGAATGGATTATGTTTCTTTGTGAAACCATATTGACAAATCCTCATAAGCCAGAATATTTTTATCCAGCAAATGCCCAGACACATACTTCAACTTAGTGTGGGTGGAAACTTAAACCCAACTTACAATTGAGGTTCAAAAATGTTTCTTGAAATACATTAGGTTTTCTCTTAATAATAAAAATATAAACAAATCCCAATTAATGAATTTAGAAATTGAATTGATTAAGAAAAAATGAAGGCCATAATAGGAACAGAACACTGAGCATCAGATACTGTGTCAGACCCCAGAAAGGTATTTGCTTATGTCATTATGCTAATAAGCAAGAGCTTATTGTGTCATTACAGACAGGCTCTGTCAACTACTTTTACAGTTGAGGTTTTTCCGATAGAATCACTCTTGTTTTTTTTTTAATATTTAAATTCATTGAACTTACTTATCTCTCAGCATGGTTTTTCACTATTGTTTAAATACGGAAATGTTATATTTAAAGTCTAATACCCAATACAACATTGTTAACTAAACAATGGATTAAGAAAACTCTCAAGTCCATTCCAAACACAGATAGGGGAACATCAGACTCAGATTTTTACTTTTAAGTAGGCTGATTGTCATCAAAGGGAAAGTTGCTAGTGCAAAGAGGCATCAGAGATCATGTCACTGTACACAAATCTTCTGTTTGCTAAACATACATTTTACATCCTAAATGATAATTTGTTACCTCTATATAAATGTCTTTGTATTTATATTTCAGGAAATCATTTGAGGTTTCAGGGTTGATGGATAATGAATTGTAATTTTTCCCATTTAAAATAATTGGAAACATGCTCTAGGCTAGTGTTTTTGTGTAGAACACCTGATTTTTTAAGAAGAGGTTAGTGATCTGACATTAAGCAGCAGATGCTTGTATTTATAAGAATATCAGGGGCATTAAATATTATAAAACATTTTTAATTTTCCAAATGTATCCATAAAACAAGTACAAGATGTTAATAGGTATCCTAAACATCTCCTCACTGTTCTTGAAAAAGTGCTAAAACTGAGGTACTACAGAGCACACCCAATATACAGCACAGATACACACTGATGCAGTTACACGTGCACAAGTACATGTGTGCCATATATTACTCAGCCTGGCATATGAGCATCAGAATGTCCTCAAGATTTTTAGCCCTGATAGCAGTTTATCTAATAAAAGTTTCTATTACTAAAGAGAATGTTTAGTGTCTTCCAGAAACACTTGCCTTTGTGTTACCTGCATATGGGCTGCATTCAGGCTGCAGACAGACTTTGTAAGGCCTGCACCATGGTTTAAAAGCGCCCTTCCAGTTTCCTCTGTATCAACCTGGCTGACTGTATTTATCCTATCTGCCTGGATCATAGAGACATTTGAGTTTGAGACCTTAGATGTAGGATTTGAAAGCAGAGAGATGGGGGTGAGAATGCTACCTCAGGGGGGATACTGGGGACCTGTTTCTCTTTAGGCTCTGCTGTCTTCTCTTGCTAAAGCCTTCACAGCCTTCCCTTTCTCAAACATTGTATACCTATGATAAGGATGTGCATCCCTTTTACTATTTGATAGGGTAAAACATTTTTCAAATGAGAAAGAATATAAAAACGAAAAGATTAAACTGTGTATGTAAATTGCAAGCGAACAGGATTTTTTAAAAAACAAACTATAACTAAAAAACAGTATTCTTTTTTCCTTCCCATCCTTCCCTGACCCTGTCAGATGTAAACAAACTCCCACAAAGCCTCCTGCTTAGAAATACAAAAAAGAGAGAAATTCAGGTTTCTCTCCATGCATCCATTGAAGTATAGGACAGTTTATTCGAATAGCACCTTCCCGAGGGACTACTGATGAGACACTTGAAAGTGTGCTCCCTGGGACATTTGCCTCCAGGTGACTCCCCTTGCCCAGCTGGTGGTGATGGCCACATAGTCTTCAGTGAAAGAATGAAAGAAACCCACTTAGCTTTCTCACAGGATTTGAAAACTGCGATAGCAAGAACTGGACCTCCACAGCACACCTTGGGCCAACAACATTTACAGCCACAAATTATAGGATTGAGGAACTGATTAGAGAATAGACTGGTTCAGTAATACTGCGAGGTGGTCAATTCAATTTATTCTTTTTGTTTGTTTGTTTTGAGATGGAGTCTTGCCTGCAGGAAGCCTTAAACACCCCCTGGCTTGTGCCCTTCAACACGGAGGGTAAAGTTATTTTTATGCGGGTGACAAATGAGCCAACCAAAATATCTCTTGCATACTTGTAAGTTACTGTTCAGGAAAATGCTAAATAAACTCCTATCTATGGAAGTGCTGGTCTAATGAGGAGATGGGAAAAGACAGCTGACCTCCATGAACTCTGTTTCCTTTTCTGGAGCTACTGATGCCTTGCAGTGACTGTTGTCTTCCTAGGAGAGGAAGCCCCAGTGTCTGCCACTTCCATTCAAAATTGAAATCTCTAGCACACGATGTATGGTAAGAAGCTCTCTGCAGTTCCCCCAGGACCATCCAATTCTGTTTATGGAATAGGTAGGGGTTGCCTACATGATAGGATTTGGGTAGGAATGAAGGCCACATACACCCCCCAATTCCCTTGACCTTCCTGCCATTATTAGACACCCTATGTTAAGAACATAGGTTGTGTTCCTCTATATAATAGCTTCCAGAATGTGAATATACTCAGACTCAGATTAGTTAGTTGACACTGAGTCCTGAGATAATAGCTGCTAGGTGAGAAAAACTGTCAGCATGCAAAGAAGGAAAGCCTAAGTCAGATTCTCTTCGGACACAGGAGGGCAGTGGAAAGAGAAAGCAACACTACAAGAAATTACTGAAATTTGACAACTTTGGGCCCAGTGGCAGAGTACAGGGAAAAACAGAGGTCTGAATTTGCTGCTGGCTTTGTTTCCTACTCACTCTATGACCTTGGACAAGATACTGTTACAGGATCTTTGGGGTGTCGATTTTCTTCCCAGAAACCTCTGTGGCTGCTCATGCCTTTGCTTGAATTCTTGTCCTGCGTCCAGGAAGAATGAGGTACACAGACAAGTGAAGGGTGAACAAGATGAAGACGAGCTTTATTAAGTGTTACACCAGCTCAGAGGAGATCAGCAATGAGTAGCTCTTCTTTATAGGCAGGTCATCTGTCAGGTGTTTAGTTCTCAGCAGAGAGGAGGTTCTGGAGAGAGTGGCTCCTCTCTGCCAGCAGGTCACCTCTGCAACTCTCAGCAGAGGGAGTAGCTCCTCTCTGCAGATGGTCATCCCATCTTCTCCAGCTATCATCAGAGAGGTTACTCCTCTCTGCAGCTGGTGGTCCCATCATCTCTCTGGCTGTCTTCTGCCCTGCTCTGGCTGAGCCTAGGGCTTTTATGGACCTCAGAGTGGAGGAAGTGCATGCCAGCTGGCTCATGGGTGGCCATGGGCAGGCCCAGAAGCGGCATCATGAGGACTAGCAACCCTCCCTGGCCTGAAGGTGGGCCTTACTGGGGACCCACCCTCTTCCATTCAGGACTCTGCCTCCTGCTGCCATTCAAGGTCCTGGGGCTTGGCCCCAACCCTGCTCCAAGATTGAGTGGGCACCAGGGTAGAAGAGAGGCCAGGCACTGGAGGCAGATAACCCAGGCCTGCTGGGACAGAGGACGGGGTCTTCTTGGGCCCTTAAGGGTGCAGACTGCAGAGATGCTGGAGAGGCTGGCCACAGCTGCACCTGGGGAGCTCTGGTTCCACCAACTCAGGAGGGGTGGGGTTCCTGCTTGTCCCTGGCGCCTGCCCACTCCATGAAGTAGGAGGCCCAGGTCTGCAGCCATGGGTCAGGGAGTTGCAGCTGCACCAAGAAGGGCAGATACTGCCTGTTCCTGTCCCCCTGCAAGAGGACAGGGAGGGTTGGATCCACAGCTGCAGTTTGGGTGGCTGTAGCCACTGGCCAGGAGGATAGACTCCTGCCTGCTCCATAGAGCAGAGGCCTGGGTCTGCAGCCATGATTTGGATGGCACCCAGGGAGCTTCATGGAGTGTGCAGCCCCAGCTGTGCCTCCCGGCTGTAGCTGGGAGTTAGTTAGCAACTGCTGCCATCAAGACAGTCTCTCTAGCCTTAGTTTCCACACATACAAAAGGGGGGTAATAATAACTAAGTTCTAGGATTGGTGTGGTGACTGAAGATACAATTTTATTTTTTATTTATTTTTATTTTTTATATTTTTTGAGAGAGGGTCTCACTCTGTCTCCCAGACTGGAGTGCAGTGGTGCAATCTTGGCTCATTGCTGTCTCAACCTCCTGGGTTCAAGCCATCCTCCCACCTCAGTCTCCCAAATAGCTGGGACTACAGACACACACCACCATGCTCGGCTAATTTTTTTTTTTTTTTTTTTTTTTTTTTTTAGAGATAGGGTCTCACTATGTTGCCCAGGCTGGTCTTGAACTCATAGGCTCAAGTGATTGGCCAGTCTCTGCCTCCCAAAGTGCTGTGAGTCACCATGCCTGGCCCTGGAAACACTTTTTCTTTCTTTTTTTTTTTTTTTTTTTTTTTTTTTTTTGAGATGGAGTTTCATTCAATTGCCCAGACTGGATTTCAGTGGTGTGATCTTGGCTCACTGCAACCTCCTGGGTTGCAAGGAATTCTTGTGCCTCAGCCTCACATGTAGCTGGGATTACAGGCATGTGCCACCACTCCTGGCTATTTTTTGTATTTTTAGTAGAGATGGGTTTTTGCCATGTTGGCCAGGCTTGTCTTGAAATCCTGACCTCAGGTGATCTGCCCACCTCGGCTTTCCAAAGTGCTGGGATTACAAGCATGGGCCACCATGCCCGGCCCTGGAAACACACTTCTAAAACATCTCAAGCTGTATGTGATAGATAGGGGGCTATGGCTCTACACAACACAGTTGAAAAACCTATTCCCTCATTTCACAGTAAGAAAACTGAGGGTGAGGGTCATTACTCCCTCAGTAAAACTCCCCTAATTCTACCACCACTGTTATAGCCTTAAATATTGAGATGCATTTTCCAGATAACCCCTAAATCTTCAGATCCTGAGTCATGAGAAAAATACAATTGTGTTGGCTAGAATTATGAAGACAGTGAAGCATATTCATACATTTTGGAAGTTTTTTCAACAAAAGCTGAAGAGGGAAATTCTATTTAATCTCTCAATTAATCAGAGAAATGAAATCACTAGAATGTTCCTCTTAGAGTCCTTTAGTTAACTGAGATTTTACTATCTTCAGCAGTGAAATACAATAGATTGTCAATGTATGAGACTCCATCAAGCTTCTATACCAAATTGATCTTTTTTTATTTCATTTGGAGAGCGGGAAGCAGAAAAGGGTTGTCTCAGGTACAAAAGGGTGATCAAATTCCTCAGCTTGCAGCATGCACAATATATTTCTAAATCATATATGACCCTCCCCTTGTTTCCTCCTTTTGGGTTTGCTAATTATGAATTTTTAAATCTTTTCAGTAAAATAAGGTTACAATTGTTGATACCCCATTCACTAGACCAAATGCACATGCCCGTGTGAGTCCACACACAGTACACACATGCAGGCACTCTCTATTAGAGTACAAAATTCCCAATCAATATTTCAATGTTTTTTAAAAAAAGATGGCAAGACTATATAAAAGTTAAAATTTAAAAATTAACTTCAGTGACAGTGGAATCAGATTAAAAGTAGCTAAGATATCTATTTCAAATGGCACTGATTTCTCAGCTGAAGCCTACTTTTCCATGAAGGCTGGTTTTGGATCCTCTCTCTGGGGCTGGATTCCTGCCATCCACATACCAAATGTTCCAGATGCTGCAATGGCCCCACGGTCTCTGGGAATGCTAGTGGCACGAGCGATGAATCCACAGTGGAGAAGACGCATAAGAGGGAACACCTAGTTGGGAATTCCATGTCAGTTGATTTGTCACATGTCTGGAATTTCATGTTTGCTGACTACAGAAATGAGGTTTAGAAAAACAGAAGCAGGTTCATGTGACTGTTTTTTCCATATTGCACCAGCCATCTGTTCCTACATAGAGAAGTTCTGATTAAGGAGGGAAGCCAAAGGAAAACTCCCTATGTGTGACTCCAGAGAGTCCACTGGCCAGCCCACCTTATGGTACTGTTGGCTTATGTCCTCACAGAGCAATGAACATTTCTGATTTGGACCAGTCCTTTCTATTCAGTTGAGGTCCTTGCCTCAGAGGTATACACAGGATAGATGGGGCTCATTTACCTAGAATATCAAGCTTACTTGGATATTGAGAGTGGTGAGGAAGACAGTAGAGAAAAAAGCATTCTGTTTTATATTAAATCAAACAGTATGGGATTGCATGTCACTACATTTTCACTTTCCTCTGTTGTAGAGGAACTGAGAGAGGGTAGGAGCCCAGGAATAAATGGTACCATGAAGAAATGTAGGGTAAAGAAGAAGACAGCCAGGCTGGGAATATGAACATGTCAATTCTAGCCATGGATTGGATACTACCTCACTGTGTCACCTGGGAAAAATGCCTTTTCTTTGTTGGAGAAATTGTATTGCCTTACCATAAAGCTATAATAATTTAGACAACATAGCATTGGCATATAGACATATAGCTAGATAGAAAAGACCATTGAGAAATAGACCCACACTTAAGATCAATTTATTTTCTATAAAATTGCCAAGGAATTCAATGACAAAGAAATAAACTTTCAAACAAATGGTGCTGAAATTATTGGATATGCATAATAACTAAATTTAAATCTTATCTCATGCCACATGCAAAATTTTTAACTTGAAATGGATCATAGACCTAAGGGTAAAAGCTAAACTTATAACATTTCTAAAAGAAAACTTAGGAGAAAATATATGCAGCCTTGGATTGGGCAAAGTTTTTTAAGAAAAAAAGATAACAAAAATCACAGACATCAGATAAAAAAACATTGACAGATTTGACATCATCAAAATTATAAATTTTATACTTTAAAAGGCACTGTAAAGAAAATGAAAAGATAAGCCATAGACCAGGAAAAAATAGTTAGAAAACATACATTTGATAAAGAACCTCTTTCCAAGAGACATAACAATGTTCTTACAACTCAAAAATAAAATAAAAAAATTATCCAGTTTCCGCAAAAAATCTGAACAGACACCTCATCAAAGATGATATATGGATGGCAAATAAGCCCATGAAAGCATGCTCAATATCACTGGTTCATTAGGGAAATGCAAATTAAAATCACAATAAGATACAACTACATATCCTCTAGAATTATTACAATTCAAAAGACCCTACTAAGTGTTAGTGAGGATTTGGAACGACTGGAATACTCATCTATTGCTAGTAGAAATGCAAAGTACAGCAACTGGAACCCAGTTTGACTATTTGGCCTTTTGTTTTTATTTTTACTTTTATTTTTATTTGAGTCAGAGTCTCCTCTGTTACCCAGGCTAGAGTGCAGTGGTGCAATCATGGCTCACTACAGCCCTGACCTCCTGGACTCCAGCAATCCTCCCACCTCAGCCACCCAAGTAGCTTGGACTACAGGTGTGTGCGAATATGCCTGGCATTTTTTTTTTTTTTTTAATGGAGATGAGGTCTCACTGTGTTTCTCAGGCTGGTCTTGAACTCCTGAGCTCAAGGGATCCTCACACTTCAGGCTCTCAATGTGCTGGAATTACAGGCATGAGCCATTGTGCCTGACTCCATTTTAAAAAAATAAAATGAAACATACACTTACCACATGACCCAGCAATCCTACTCCAAATTTACCCAAGAGAAATGAAAAAAATACATTCACACTAAAATTTGTACATATATATTCACAGCAATTTTCTTCACAATGGCCAACAATTGGAAACCATGTCAATGTCCCTCAACTGTTGGAGAAGCAAGTAGATATGTTTCCATATAACGCTACTCAGTGATAAAAAGGATCAACCAAATGGAGGAAAAGTACTATGCTAAGTAAAACAGATCAGAAGCAGAAGACAACATGCTTTATGATTCCATTTACATAAAATCTAGAAGAGGCAAAATTAAAAAATGATAGAAAACTAAAGTGATAGAACTCTATGGTTGCCAAGGCAAGAGGATTAACTCCAAAGGGGAGGAAAGAACTTTTGATGGTAAAGAAAATATTTTTTATATTTATTGGGTTGGTAGTTACATTACCATATAGATTTGTTGAAACTCCTCAAATTAATAGAAAATTGTTAAATTCTACCATTCTCAATAAAGACACATTTTTTAAAGGGGTTGGATTATACAACTTTTAATACCCCTTAATTTCATAAAACATGATCTTTAAGGAACACGATTTTTTTTTTTTTTTTTTTTAGATGGAGTTTCGTTTTTGTTGCCCAGGCTGGAGTGAAATAGCGCGATCTCTGCTCAATGTAACCTTCACCTCCCAGGTTCAAGCAATTCTCCTGCCTCAGCCTCCTGAGTAGCTGGGACTAGAGGCATGCGCCACCACACTCAGCTGATTTTGTATTTTTAGTAGAGACGGGGTTTCACCATGTTGGTCAGACTCACCTCGCACTCCTGACCCAGGTAGTTCACCCGCCTCGGCCTCACAAAGTGCTGAGATGGCAGGCGTGAGCCACTGCGCCCGGCCAGGAACATGGATCTTTTACAATAGGCCTGACCTTTGGCCCTAGAGAAATACATTATCCTTATTATAACTACTCAGTAAATAAGCATGACCAATGCCCTGGAGGGGGACACAATTGCTAACTTTCAAGTTCTTTGCTCTACAAACATCCTTGGAAAGATGATCTGGAACAAAGATAGTCAGTGTCCCTGTTTGCAAGACGTGAAAAACACCTGAGTGACCCATGGGGAACTAATACCAGTCACTGATGCTTCCTCTGAACTTTCATGGGAGGAATTTTGAGTTCAGAGTTAAAACATGCCAGTGTAAAACCAGGTTCAGTTACTGCCAGCTAGACAAAGTATTTTGCTTCATTGGCACCTCAGTTTCCTTGTCTATTCAGTTTTAAATAATGATCATTGTCTAGGAGTAGTTGGGTGAGCCAAGTACGATAATATATTTTTAAAGTGCTTTTTAAGTTCTAAGGAAATAGCCAAATAATTATTCTACTATGTACTTTTAATATTTCATTCTCTTATATTGTCAGATTTGTTGCCAACTTCTACTTCATATTCTTTCACTACACTTAACACAAAACTTAGCAGATAGTAGGTATTCAATTAACCCTTGATGATTGCCTAATCCCTTGAGTAACGAGGTATCATTGAACTCTCCCTCCAATTTCCCCTTAAAAACTCCATAGCCTCTTTTTTTACTTTTTCTCCTCTGACCACCCTTTGCCAATCACCTTTAAGCTGGAGGGAAGAGGTGAAGATCTAGTTTATTTTCCTATAGAAGGCACTTGGACTCTTATTCCAGCACCTAATGGGTGGCTACTTCTATCTGTGGCAAGTCCTTAGCAGATGAAGAGGTGAGATGCTGTGATGCAGCCAACATGCTTACCAGGCAAGAAATGTGTTCCCATACACGGCCAGCACTTAGCATGGTGTTCGTGTTCAACAGGGAATAAAAAATGAGACATGAGAAGTTAGTGGAAAAAGTCATCCCTTGTGTAATTACCTCTTTTTAAAAAACGCTTTAATGGATCAACCCAAGAAAACAGGCTCTTCAGTCACTTCTACAATGTAAGTGACAGCAGGGTGGAATCTAGAAAAAGAGATCTGAGTTGGGCCATCTCCCGTGGGTGATGGCAGAAGTTATGGTGATGATAATGGTGGTGGAGAGTGACCCAACACACTGAAGACTCATATCTCACATAGAGGTTCTGAAGTCAGTGTATAAAGTGGAAAATGTAAAAAGTCATGTCTACCCTTGAAAAATATCTCAGGAAGGTGTCACATTGGGTACCAAAACACTGTCTCTTAATAAGGCCAGTATATCCAGCCAGAGTTCCTCAGATGAACATCAAATGATATACTTGGCTTGTAACTTACCAGTCATATCTTTTAAACAAATGCATTTTTAAACCCCATATTGTCCATGAGAGGCTCACACTGGGAGCACATGGGCACTTACACCAATTGAGAAGAAGCAGGTCCCTGTCTTCCGTTACTCCCTCCTCAAGGAGGTTGAAATGACAAGCAAAATTCTCTCCTTTACTTTCTGTCTTTCCCACAATGACTAAATCACTCAAATTAAATAGAAATATGTTGACACCCTGCTCCATCCTTAAAAGATTCTAATTTCCTTTCTTCACATTCTTAACTTTGCATTTCCGTTTCTTGCTTGATTTACCTTAATTCTCATGGAAAATACTGGACACCGGCAGACAGCTTTTTCACACGTGGGACATATCCAAGATTGATAAGGTCATAATAAGTCTTTCCTCAGTTACATGATTAATGTACTCCGAGGCTTAGGAAAAAGCCAGTAATTGGGAAGGTTTAATAGTACATCGAATGAATTCATTGCTGTCAGAGACAATTCACCATTTCACTGACGGAGCCAGCAGCAGCCCTTCTGAGAGCAAGAAATAGCCATAAATCTAAACAGGAAAATATCCGAGTTTTGCTACCATGTCACATAAAATATCCCTTCTCAGAGCTAGAGGTATTTTTCAAAACTAAGTTAGAGCCACAGCTGTGAATAAAACCAGGCTTATTCAAGAATGAGTAATAGAGACAACATTTTATAAGACTCTAAATTTGACCTTTCTTGGAAATTCTAATATCCAGCAAGAACTTGTCTTTGAGCTCATAAACATATAATTTCTTTGATTTTCTTCCAAATTTCCAATAAGCTGAGATTGCATTTGGAGGTGGAGAAGTGGAACACTGTGAACAGGAGAGGAACACAGCAATTCCCCTTGAACAGAGGGTGAAACCAGAGGCCAGCGGGCTAGACTGTCCCACAAGTATGTTTGATTTGGCTGGTACAGCGTGGCCTAAGAGAACTTAGAAAATGTTTGACTGAATTGCTAACAACAACAACAACAAAAAAAACAAAATAAATATTTCACATTTAAAAAAAAAACCAGATTTCCAGCTTCTCTTTGAAGAAATGCAATGATCTGGCAATATTGGGTTGATATCACCTCCAGGCAATATGAAGCTTGAGCTGAATAGAGATTGTCCCTTTAGACAGAGCAGGCAACGTCCAGTTTGTCACAGTCCCCACCACTACGTGTTGTTTTCCAGACACCTGGACCAAATGTCAGTTTCTCAGTTTTTCTCTGTCAAACTACTGCTATTTCATGTAATAGCACAGTTAAAAGGAAAGCAAAAGTTTTGTATTTATGTATTCACCAAAAGTGTGTGTCTGGGGGAAGAAGGAGATGTGGAAGGACAGTGAGCTCTGGTTCACATGTTTGGGTTTCCTGGTCTTTGCAAATATTTGAGTTTTTAATTTTCAACTTTAAATGTTTGCCTCCCTCAGGAAGCCCGTCCTATTAAACTGAGATTCTATCATTTGAAATGTTCCACACCAAAAGGTTTCTTTAGATACCAATGCAACTGAGATTTTAGAGGCAACTTTTAAATGATTTTGCACAAATCATCCTATGATAAGTAATTCTGAAAGAAAAATGTTTCCACTGTCTTGGGTGAGTATATGGTCTCCCTCACTAACAGACCACCCTTATAATTCACCATCAATGCTGACATTCCCAGAGCTCCACTGACTTTCTCATCTGAGAAGTTGGGCAAGGAAGTAGACATGGTTACAGCCTCTAATATGCAACCCTCTGAGTGAGGACAGGTTTGCCTGCAATAAAGTAATTATGTAATTGTTACAATAAAATATAATTTACCTCATCACTCCAACAGAAAAAGTAATTTTTTTCCTTATTGAAAGGCTCTGACTTTTCAAAAGATTAAAGGTGGTTACTGCAATATTTCAGAGGCAAGAAAAAAAAATTAAGGAATGAACATTGCTTTTAGCACAGCAACACAGCTAAAATGATCTGATTGTTGCAAGGACATTGTTCAGAATATTAGATGACTCTAAAGCAGTAACAGATTTTCCATATTTAATATGAGTCTTTGGACAAAATTAAATTTTAGGAACAGTATAAGGTCACACAGTCAATGTGCCAACCCTTTTTACATTTATTTCAATCTCATCTCCCAGCATTGTCACCAGAGCCTTGCCTTCTCTCCGTCTCCATAAATAAACTGTGTTGACTCTTGAACCCACATTCACTCTCTTGGCTTAATTACCTTCCATGATAATAAACGCACTTCCGATTTCCATAAAGCAGCTCACATGGGAACCTCACCTTTTATCTCCCTGCTTTGCTCATTTACGTAATAATTGCTGAAAAGACAGGAACTCTCCCTCCTTCTCTTCCCTCTCTTCATTTCCTTCTTCCTTCCTTTGTCACAATTATTTCTTTCTCTGTTTCCCTTCTTCTCCCCTCTCTCCCTTCCTTTTCTTCTTCCTCCTCTCTTCCTCCCTCCTCTCCTTTCTTCTCTTCCTCCTCTTCCTTCTCTCTTCTCTGTCTCTCCTCCTCCAACTCTTCTTTCTTCTCTTCTCTCTCTGCCTCCATATGCCTTTTTTTCAGTCTTCCACATCCCTTACCATGACCAAGCATCTGCCTGCTTTTCCTCTCTCATTCATTCACCACAGCAGTCTTATTCTATTTCGGAAGCTAAGAGATTTTTTCTTCCTGAGGAAATCACACTAGCTGTTTCCTCAGCCCAAATGCCTCACTCTCAGATCTGCCTTAGCCCCCAGCTCACACATACCCTTCTGGGAGAGGGGATCGCCATGGCCCTCCTTTCCTCCACCCCAAGCTACTTACCACATCTCTATGTTCATTTCTCTCACTGTATTGTCCCTCTGTAGCTATCTTGCTTCTTCTCTGTGTAGTTTTTTTTGTTTTGTTTTTTGATTTTTTTTTTTTGTCTGTCTCTCCCCAGATAGAATTTAAGCACCATGAAGTCAACTGCTGGTTCTACAGGCACTCAAAGAATACTTGTTGCTGAGTGAGTGGAAAAAGATCCATCTACCCTTTGCATGTGCTTCCTATTCTCTTGTAGAACCACTTGAGCATTCCTTTAGAGAGTTGAAAATTCAGTATCATAGGTCTTTGTTGGGGGGAAAATTATAGCAACTTATTAGCATTACAATTTTGTATGGTGGTAGGTGTGGAGGGTATCTAAGGCCATGGTTTTCAAATGTCTCGTATGCATAATGAACACCCAATGCAGTAAATGCAAAGCCTGGAGCCCTCTTCCCAGAGATTTTGTTCTACGGTAAAGCCATAACATCTTAACAAGAACTTGGAGATTCTGACACAGTCCATGAAGGCTATTTTGAAAAATACCATGCCAGCGCTTAGATGGTGGTGTAGACTGAATTAGGTGATGCCCTTTCCCTAGAAATTTACCTGCACACAAAAATTTACGAAAGAACCCAGGAGACTTTTTGGAGGAAGGGGAATGGGGCACCTCCCCTTCAAGGCTTAAAGTTATTAGAAAGTGTCTGCTGGAGGATGGGTTGGTTCTGGCTGAGACCAGATCCATTACCAGAGGATGACCACAAACCCAAAGAAGCATCACCCACCATGAGGAAGACTGGTTTCTAGGCTAGGGCATACACAAATGGACAGAGGGCTAGTTCAGCGGACACTGATACCCTTCCTGACCTAGCATCCTCAGTGGATCTGAATGGAAAGAGCCCTTTCTAAATCCCTACCTTAAAGATCCAGAGCCAGGTTTTTTGATTGTTGTTCATTTTAATTGTGAGAAAACACAAAATGCAGTGTTTTTTCAAACCTGTGGAGGGATAAGGTGAAGAGGGGTCACCCCAAAGCACTACATTCTCTCGTGAAATACGTCTTTCTCATCTAAAGCAGGACGATTCTCAGAATGAGCATCTTACGAAAATTCAGGATGAGAAATCTCGGGATCAGACTCCCTGCTCATCTGACTATAATTCAGTGTCAGTATAATTTGAGAATTAAAAGAAATATGACTTTATTTTGTTGCGGAGGTCTGGAGACACTGAAACGCTTAGAATTATAAAATATTAGCATTAGAAAGACCCTAAATGTGTCAGAGACAGGAAAATTGAGGATTGCAAGAAGAAGAGAGCCATCCAACATCACATGGTTGCACAGTGCCAGATGCAAAATTCACTCATTCATTCAACCTGTTAAGTATTTTTTTGAGCATCTACCACAGGGCTAGCTCTTGATAATACACAGATAAATTCGATTCGAAAAACATTTATGAAATTCCTACTATCAGCCTGGCACTATATGTGGATATGGGGGACATATCAAGGTAAATAAGATGCAGACTTTCTCTTGAGGTGTTCACTGTCTAATGGAGGGGAGGCAAATTCATACGGAAAAACCATTGTATAGTGTGATAATGCCACTCTCAATGAATGCGTATAATGGGGTCATGTCGCACATTTAACTTACATTTAAAAAGTCATTCCCTTTATTTACAATAAAAAACAAATCTAATAACACAGATTAGTGTACTTGAGGCAGTTTATTATTAAAACGGAATGTAGTAAACCATGGAAACAAGCAGGAACACTTTAAAATCTATGTCACTAGTTATTTGGGAAATGCATAATAAAGCTACAATGAGATACTACTACATACCTCTTAGAATGTCTAAAATTTAAAAGACTGACCATATCAAGCATTGGTAAACATGTAGAGGAACTGGTATTCTCATACCCTGCTGGTGAGATTAAGTAGTAAAAACACTTTGTAGAACAGTTTATAAAACATGCTTACTCTATTCAGTTAAAAAAGTTAAATATGGGCTCGGTGCAGCGGCTCATACCTGTAATCCCAGTGCTTTGGAAGGCCAAAAAGGGGAGGATAGTCTGAGACCAGGAAGTGCAAGACCAGCCTGGGCAACACAGCAAGACCCTGTCCCTACAAAAATAAAATTAGCTGGATGTGGTTGCGTGCATCTGTAGTATCAGCTACTTGGGAGGCTGAGGCAGGAGGACTGCTTGAACCCAGGAGTTTGGGTTACAGTGAGCCATGATCCTGCCACTGCACTCCAGCCTGGTCAAAAGAGCAAGTCCCTGTCTCCAAAAAAAAAAGATAAAAGTTAAAAGTCACACTCTCTGCCCTCCTGTCATCTTTCCTCTGACCGGTCGTCAGAGAGATTTCCTGCCACTGGGGATGAGCGAGTCCTGTGCCGATGAGGACAGCCACCACTCAGTGTGTAATGTTTTAAAATTTTACAAAACCCTTTTGCGCTTGTTCCTCTAATAGCTCCTTTATCCAAGAGAAAAGAAAGTCAAGATTCATCATTCAAATACTTATATTATACATGAATGTTCACAGCAGCTTTCTGTGTAATTACCCCAAACAAACTGGAAACTACCCAAATATTTATCAACAGGTGAATGGATAGCCAAATGATCACACATCCACATAATGGAATACCACTCAACAATAATGAACTATCGAGACGTACAACAACACAAATGAATATCAAAATAATTATGGTGAGTAAAAGAAGCCAGAAAAACAGCGTATGATTCCATCTTTATACAGTTCTACAAAACAGAAAGTAGCCATGGTGTTAGAATGCAGATCAGCGGTGGTCTGGCGAGTCATGGGCGGGGTGTGGTGGCAGGAAGGAGAAATTTCAAAGAGGCACAAGGAACTTTTAGGGGATGATGATTTCACAGGTATATTTTTATGTCAAAACTTATCAGAATATACACTTTATGCTCAGCTTATCGATAAAGCTGATTAAAAATAAAAACACAATAGTAAGTCCTAGGATACCATGTTTAAAAAAAAAAAAAAAAAAAAAGATCAAGGGGTTTAGAGTAACAGAACCTGACCCAGGGTGGGCTCCCAGCTCACAACACACCAGCTGTGTGAGCAAGCTCGAGACTCCCGACTTTTCTGAAATCCTTTTCTTATCTAGCAAATGGGGACACTAATTCTTGTCCTACTATTTTATGGGATGGTAATGAGGAGCTTTCCAACAGAGGAAAGAGTGAACCCAGTTGATAAGGGAAACAATAAGCGGAGGGCTGAGCCTGCATCAGGCTAGGACAAAAGAACTCCTGGGAACACAGGCTCCTGAACACACACTCTGCCTCCCTCCCTGCCACCAGACTGATCTTCAATCAACTGAGTCACCCACTTGCTCTTGGGAGGAACAAAACCAGTCCTGACCAGGGCCACCCCCAGGCCTGGCTTCTGCTACCTCCTCAGTCTCATCACCTACCACTTCCCCCAGCATTGTGCACACTGCTCTTCTCTCAGCAGGGACCACGGAGACGAAACACAGGCTCTACCCTCAGCTGAGACTGCCCTGCTCTCCCGCATTTGCCTAAACCTCTACTCGTGCATCGGATCTAAGGTTAGCTGTTGCTTTTTCAGGAAGCCTGCCTTGGTCTTCTAAACCAAATCAGATTCCCCCATGATGCCCTTTCACAGTACCTGGCACTGTTCCTCTGCCACATATATCATTGTTGTATTTAGGTTGCTTCCTGGGATGGCTCAGTCAGGTTCTGTCTCTCCCACCAAACTGCAGCCTCCATGGGGACAGACAGCATGTCAACTTTTGCTCTCTGTTGCAATCCATGCACCTACTACAGACACAAGACAGGTGATGAATAAAGGCATAAATCAGTCTTGTGAGAAAGACTTTCTTTGAAACCTTAAGAATTAAAGAGTAAATGATATGTGTATGTATGAGACTAGTCTACAAGGCATAATCTGCAATGTGGGCGTATTTATTATCCCCATTTTACAGATGAGAACACTGAAGTTGAGAGAGGTAAAGTCACTTGCCTAAAAGCGCACTGCCCATAAGAGGCACGACCAGGAGGTGACCTGTGTCCTCCTGATTCCAAAGCCTGACCTCTTAACCAGCCCTTTTCCTCTAATTTTAAAAGAAAGGTTGATCCCTAAAACCCTGCCCAGTTCTGCCTTTCTCTGATCTGATAATCTCAGGAAAATTAGCTGGCGATCCCCCAACAAGACAGCCCCCACCTGCAGTCTGCATTAACCTTTCAGATCTCAGAGGCACCTGCCTACATACCCCCCCAGGAATGACACAGTCTTCCACTGCTGGGCTGAGAACTGAGAAGAATTACAATCCAATTGACTCTGCAGGCTGAAAGAAATGCCTGTTTAGCTTACATCAGCAGTGCTGACTCTAAATTAATATTTTGACATCAATCTTCATCCACCGTGTGGCAGCTCAGAGCTGTGTCCTCCCCTGGGTAAGCCTGGGGAAGCCAGGTCCAGGGAGGGGGCAGGGTCAGAGGAGCCCTGACCCCCTGAAGTCTAATAAATTGCTTTGCCACATAGGAAACTGCTGCTCAAAGAGAGTCTCTCCTTCCAAGTACACAGGCTGTCCCCATCCCTGATACCTGAGTCTTCAGGGGAGGTGATGTAAAGGGAAAGCTTCCCCCACAATCAGAATTGGTTGGAGAGTGGTCAGTCATTAGGACGTTTGTTAATAATTTATGGAGGTCTACCAGCCACCCAACATGCATATCAGATTTGCAGCTTTTAAAATTTTTATTTTTACTTTTTTTTCTTTTTCTTTTTTTGTGGGGGTGGGGAGGGTAGGGAGAGTGTCTCACTTTGTTGCCTAGGCTGGAATTCAGTGGCATGATCACAGTTCACTCCAGCCTCAACCTCCTGGGCTCAAGCAATCCTCCCACCTCAGCCTCCCAAGCAGCTGGAATCACAGGTGTGCACCACTGCACCTGGCTAATTTCTAAATTTTTTGTAGAGACGGGGTCTCCCTATGTTGCCCAGGCTGGTCTTGAACTCCTGGGTTCTAGTGATTCTCCCGCCTTGGCCTCCCAAAGTGTTGGGATTACAGGTGTGAGCCACTATGCCTGGCCCAATGTGCATCTTGTCATGGCCACAGGAAGACCTAGTTTTAGTCTAGTGTCTGTGGAATGGGATGGGGAATCTAGGGAACACAATCTATTAAGTGTCTCCCATGTACCAGTCATCCCTGTCTCAATGGATTCTCACAATAATCCATCTGGGTAAATATTATTATCCTCATTTTATTGACAATAAAACAGGCTAAGAGAGGTTAAGCTACTCAAAGTCATGCAAGTAGAACAGACAGGATTAGATCTAAATCCAGGTTTGTCTGGTACCAGGTCTACCTAATGTCTAACGTCTGTGTGTTTAATAACCAACAGTTGGAAAAAAGAGTCTAACACAAATTTTACAAAGAAATAAAAATTCGGTTATATCTAGACATACATTTAATGAATCACATTTGTGAAAAGGATACTATTAGACCAGTGCCATTCGGAGAATGATTCACAGACTGATGCCAGTCCATGAACTGCTGATTACCAACCTACTGTGGTAAGTTTAA